>NW_027645992.1:1200000-1725758 GCF_951394435.1 Stenella coeruleoalba | reverse complement strand
TGCATGTTTTAGCTGTAGGAAGATCCCTTGAACCTGCAGATTTGGGACCCATTGAATGGGTACCAGGTAGTATTACTTTAAAGGGTGTGCATTTCCTCACCCAACCTCACATTTCTCTTAGCGCAAACAGTTTCCAGCCTTATGTCTCATCCTGCTGTGGGTCTAGATGTGTTCAATCCATGTTGCATCACCGTCCCTGAGGAAAAGTTGTAAGAGGTTTTCTCTGTCTCTCTGTCGTTTATTTTTTTCAATTTATTACTATATTGGTTACAGCTGATTTTCAAAGCTCTGTTTCTTGCTGCTGTACATCCACTTGATTCACGTACAGAGAGACATCAATAAATTCTTTTTCAGATTCTTACCAGTCGTATATATTCTTTTCCGGTGACTTGAGTGTGCTGAGTGCAGTTCTTTTAGCTACCGTGTAGGCCTTGCTGATTATCAGTTTGGTATTTGGAATGGTATCTTTGCTAATTTCAACCTCCTGGATGATGCCTCACCCCTCCCCACCTTTCCCGTTTAGCAGCCTTATGCGTGTTTTCTACATATTTGACTATGTTTTTGTTTTGTAATTTATTTCATGTGTAGCCATTTTGGATTCCACCTTTAAGTGATATCTTATGATATGTGTCTTTTTCTTTTTGAATTCTGTCACTTAGAATGATCATACGTAACTCCTCCGGAGTCGTTACAACTGGCCATATTTCATTGATTTCCAGGCTGAATAATATTCCACTCTACCTAAGTACCACATCTCTATCCATTTTTTCCCTCCAGAGACATTTAAGTTATATCCTAGTTGAGGATCTTTTAAACAGAGAGGGGGTAAACATTGGGGTGCCTGTGTCCTCTCGATTTTTGTTTTTCCCAAGATATACGCCCATGAGTGCAAGTGCCCTATGCTCTGTAGCTCATTTTTTAGATGCTTTAGTAAACACAATACACTTCTCCAGAATGGCCGTTGGCAATATACATTTCCACTATAAGTCTCACAGGGCTCCCTCTTCTCGTTGCCCTGTCCTGCATTTCTGTTGTTTACGCTTTATGAGGATGGCTCTTCTGACTGATGCGAAGTGATATCTTTTGTAGTATTGACTTCCAGTGCCCACCTGTTTGGTTGGCTAAAAAAGTGTATGCCCTTTTCTTGAATATATACAGAAAAGAACGCATACACCCTTTTTGGCCAACTGCAATGTTGGCAATGTTCAGCTCCTTCTCTTGTGCTTAATGGCGAGTCCTTTCTACCTCCTCAAATCCCTTTCCTGCCATTCTCCCTTGCTTACAAGTCCTTTTCTCTGACTTTCCTCAAGACATTTTTCAGTGATGGATATTTTCAACTCTGCAGTTTTGTGAATTTTACTGCCCCTGAGTTCCATTGTTCAACTCGTGTTTATGGGAACTGGCCACAAAGCAGCGGGATTTCCTCAAGCCCTATACTGTTTCCATGGGCAACCCTAGCCTTTGGTCAATTCGTCTTCCTGATTGGAAATTAGAGTGACATGTGCCTGTCTGAACACCTAGGACTTGTCTCTCATTGTTCCTCATCCTTCCGCTTCATCCTCTGGACAAATTCCAAACTGTACGCAACAGGATGTTGACAGTGCTGACATCTCCAAGTGGGGAGACTGTTAGTAAAGACGCTGGAGGGGTGAACCCGAGCACCAGGAGATGAGGAGATGAGATGCCTTTTCCAAACTCTTCCCGATCAGACGGTATACCATCCTCTGGGTGTGACAGACATGTTTTAGCAGTAGGAAGAGTCCCATTCATGTAAGGAGAACACCAGGGCTTTTTCAAAATCAGTGTCTCCCCGAAACCCAAACTGGGGAAGTTTTTAAGCTACGGCTACACATATGTTCATTAAGGGCCTTGGGAAGTAGGCAGAGTCCAAACTTTAGATGATTGAAGTCTTCAGGGTCAGAAGCACTCACCACCAGCTTCCCTTAGGCTACACTTTAACTGTCATTGATAGATGATGTCAATAAAAATATCTATTCTTTTTCAGATTATTTCCCCTTATAGGTTATTGCAAAATGTTGAGTGTAGTTCCCTGTGCTATACAGTAGTTCCTTGTTGATGATCTATTTTATACATAGCAGTGTGTATGTGTTCATTCCAAACTGTTAATTTATCCCTCCTCCCACCTTTCCCCTTTGGTAATAATAAATTATAAGATTTTATACTTCTCAGAAATGGGGGAGCTGAAAGAGAGGTATCATTTTCAATGGAAAAGCATTTAAAACAAGATTGAAGGTTTAACCAAGATTATTAGCTGTACATCCTTGGAAAGAAATCACTTCGTTTCTCTAATATTGACCTGACAAATAAGACAAACCTTTTCACTGAACTTGCTTATAAAAAGTGATGGAAATATCAAATGGAAGTGTTAAAAACATCTTATTTTACCCGAGCCTTATACACTGTTCTATGTTAACTACAGTTTGGCTCACACATCTGTTCATTGAGGTTACAATAGTCTCAATTTCTGTTACTGATCCTCCAGAGTGGACCCCAACAAGTGTCCCCCTGCCCAGTGTCATTGGGGCCAACAGATCGAGACTGAGTTTGGTTCACAAGCAAAGGAAACTTTATATTTTGATCAGAGAATGGAGAGGTGAGAGCATGCACTACCCCGTGGGCTGTGGGCTGGGCTGCTGTGTAGAGATCCTGTCAGAGTCAGTGGGAGGGAGGGAGGCGGCGGAGCTCTCGAGGGCTGGGTTGGCTGTAGCTCAGGCTCTATATCGTGGAGTCTGCACTGGGCCCCAGGAGCTGAGGTGTCGACCCAGCCATTCTGCACTAGGAAATCTGGTCTGAAGTGCCGGGTGTGGAACCTCTGCATGCGGGACCCTAGGAGCACGTGAAATTAGACAAAGCACAAAGGATAAAAAAGGTTAGACTTGACTTTATTGCCCAGATTCTATTTTTATCTCCCAGGGATTTTTAATGGGCTTTGCTGGGGACAAACCCCTCCTCTGCCTTTTGTCCCGTTCCTCATTCTTGGAGTGCTGAGGGTGCAGACCCTTCTTCTGTAACTGCTGAGTGCTGAGTTGGGAGCCCTCATACCCTGGGGCGAGGGTCAGAGCTTCTCCCCAGCAGCCTCCCGGTGACGTTGATTGTCCCCAGGACCCCTGCCTCCCTGCTCGTCCACCTGAGCACCAGCATTGGAAGTGTTATAGATTCTAATGACCTTTAAGGGTCCAGGAAAGAGATGTGCAGAGACGCTGTGGGGGCCGGTTTCACCCCGCCCCACATTTGTTCGGCCACCTTAGGCTGACCGTCTCTGCCAGCCTAGATGCTCTGACCAGTAGTCTGCGCTTTCTTCAGTTAGGCCCCTGAATTAACGTACAAACAGCACCAGGTGTCAGAGCCCTGCCCGCTCAACTCCCAGACAGTCCAGGGTCAGTGGTGATCAAGGACCATGATGGCTACTGAGTCAACAGCCTTTTGAAGTAAACAGGAGTCCAGCCGGTCTTATTGGCCACCATCATCACGGTGTCTGTAGGCTTTTCTATGGTGACAGTGTGGTATACTGTTCCCCCGCCAAGATTATTAGCTCCCCTCTGGGTGCAGTAAGTCCTGCAAGCAGTAGTCTACTCTTTTGGGACACACTCTTGTTGTTTTATGAGAGAAACTCCAGGTCAAGTGATGTTCACACGAGTCGTCATGGTGCCCTGTTGCCCCCGGTTATCTCTCTGGATGTTGGAGTTGGAGGGCCTCCTCACTCGAGGTCGGTGTGCCCACGGAGCGAACCCTGCAACTTCAGGGCATGGTTGGTGGTTAGGATCACCACGTGGGGTCCTTTTCCCTTAGGAGGGAGGTGGCCTTTTGGGCTGCTGATTTCCAGGTTTTTAGATACCGCCAGTATCTTGGCCAGATGTGGCAGTGGGCCAAGCCCCTTAGTGACCGTAGTTTATCCTACCTGGATGGCATTCTTGCATTGTTCCATTTCAAGTGGTCCCAGTTTTTGCACTAATTCTCCAATGGCGATTCACCTTTCACCGGGAATGTAAAGGTCAAAGAGTTTAGCTAAATTAGGGAGTTCCAGGGCAAGGGTCTGAATTGACTGCTCTTTCCATTCTTGAAAGGCCACTTCTGGATTCTATTCAAAAGGATCATCATCTTTTCCTTTCAGTGTTTCATATAGAGGCCCAGCTAGTAGACTGTAGCTAGGGATCCAGAAGCAGCAAACCCTGGCCTCCCCAGGAACCCCTAAGCTGTCTTCTAGTTTTAGAAAGGGGTAAGGCTGAAAATGGTTTCTTCCCTTTCCTGGGATGGGCTTCTCTGACCTTCTGTGAGAATGAAGCCCAGGCAGGTCACCGCAGTCTGTGATATTTGAGCTTTTTCTTGGACAACTTCTATCCTTTATTGGCTTGGTAGTTCAGAGGCCTCCTTAGTAGGGCTGGTGATCAGAATGTCGTCTGCATATTGAAGGAGGGTTTCCTTTTCCAGAGGTAGAACTTTTAGGTCTTTAGCTAAGCTTTCCCCAAAGATGGTGTGGGAATTTTTGCACCCTTGGGGCCAGACGGCCCGGAAGTATTGTTTTAGTTGTATGTAGAGTCCTGCCACTCACAAGCCAAAATTTCTTGTGACTCTGGGACTAATGGAATACAAAAGAAGGCATCATTGAAGACTAATACAGAATACCATGTCCTGGTGGTTGGTAGAATGACCAGCAGGGTGTAGGAATTAGGAGCAACTGGAGGTATATCCTCGGTGGCTTCACTGACTGTCCTGACATCCTTTACCAGGTCCCCAGTGGCCCATGGGGCTCTCGTGGTCAGACCAATCCCAGAATATGGAGCTCACCTGGGCAGGTACCCCACCCCCACCCCAGCCCACGGGGCTCTCGTGGTCAGGCCCCTCCCAGGATACAGAGCTACCCTTGCAGGTACCGTGGCAGGGCTGGGCACACAGGAACCGTGCACATAGCCCTCATTGCAGAGCACCCCCAGCTCACCTGTCGCTCAGAGCTGACACAGAGCACCTCAGAGCAGGACTTGAACTAACAAACAGCAGCTGCGACAGGTCTGTGACCCTGGGCATCACTCCGTGAGGCCTCCCTCCACCTGGTCTTCCAGAGACTTCCACTGCACCCGGGGCACCAGGCCTCTGTCTCCAACCACCACCCACCCCTCCTCTCCCTGACTCCTGGGTTCCTCTCATTAGGAGAGGGTTTTCTTGAAGTTGTCTCCCACTCATGGGCCAGATAAAATGATTAGAAAACAAGCCAAAGCTGCAGCCCCTTGTCTATCCTGACTCTCAGGAGCCCACACCTGTTCCTTGGACCTGGCCGGTTCAGCAAGTTCCATTTTCTGCAACTGTGAGCCCCTGAGGGGTGATGATTGGCTGAGCTGGGCAGCCTTACCGTGCCGGCCAGCCCTCCCCAGGTGTGCCTGGGTTGAGATCAATATAAATACCACTCCAGGCAGCAAGAGCCCCTGCAGCCGTGCCTGACGCCATTTTCTCTGCCCTGTCAGCAGTCTCGGGGCTGGGCTGGTGGGAGGGAGGGAGAGGCCACGGCTTTGTGGGTGGCCCAGTGTGAGTGGGGCTCTGCTGGACTTTCTGCAGCAGTTGCCAGGCTGCCACCTGCTAAAGAAGAGGATGTGTCACCCATACCTGCTGCTGGAATTTCTCCCTGGGCAGAGGTGAGGAAGGAAAAAAGCAGTGGGGGCAGGGACAGGACGGGTATCTCAGGCAGGGAAATGGAAATCTTCCAGAAGAGCACCCAGGGCCAGGACCATCCTGGCTGGCCTGCAGGCACCAAGTCGGCCGGCATGCTGTCACTCGTGTGGCTCTATGGCCCTTCCTCTAGGCTTTCAAGTCCTTGTATATATTCAGGTGTTTTACCTGGGACGGGTGGGAATAGTTCAGCAGCAACTGGCCTGGGGCTCAGCTCACGTTTACTCACAGATGCCTTGGCACGGTGCCCCAGCTTTGCAATGAGGACGCTTGTTGCGTGGGGGCTGCTGGCTGAATGGGAGACGATTCCCCACCACTGACCAACTTCAGAATTGTTTACAACTGGAGCAAGTGCCCTGATACGGTTTTCCTCTGTGGAACTGGTGGGTTCTGTGTTTTTTTTCTCTTTTTCGTTTTTGGTTCAAGGTAGATTTTATTCCTCTTTTTTGTATTTACAGATATAAGCATGGAAATAATTTATTCATATAAATACATGTATGTGCAGGGAATAATTGTTTTTTCTGTTTTATTTTTTAAATTTTATTTCTTTTTAATTTTGAATTTTATTTTATATTTTTATACAGCAGGTTCTTATTGGTTATCTATTTTATACATATAAATGTATACATGCCAATCCCAGTCTCTCAACTCCTCCCACCACCACCCCCCCAACAGCTTTCCCCCCTTGTTGTCCATACGTTTGTTGTCTACATCTGTTGCTCTATTTATGCCTTGCAAAATGGTTAATCTGTACAGTTTTTCTAGGTTCCACATATATGCATGAATATACAAGATTTGTTTTTCTCTTTCTGACTTACTTCACTCTGTATGACAGTCTCTAGATCCATCGACGTCTCTACAAATGACCCAATTTCATTCCTTTTCATGGCTTAGTAATATTCCATTTTATATATGTACCACAGCTTTATGCATTCGTCTGTCTGTGGGCATTTAGGTTGCTTCCATTACCTCGATATTGTAAATAGTGATGCAATGAACATTGCGGTGAATGACTCATTTTGATTTATGGTTTTGTCTGGGTATATGTCCAGTACTGGGATTGCTGTATCATATGGTAATTCTATTGTTAGTTTCTTAAGAAATTCCATATTGTTCTCCATAATGACTGTATCAATTTATATTCCCAACAATAGTGGAAGAGGGTTCCTTTTCTCCACACCCTTTCCAGCATTTTTTGTTTGTAGATTTTCAATGATGCCAATTCTACCAGGTGTGAGGTGATACCTCATTGTTGAATCCATTTCGTTGAGCAAGGGGTAGCTCTTGTCTATTACATATTTGGCTTATGGAACGGTATTTGTGCTAATTTCAAACTCTGCTTTTATGCAGCACCCCAACTCACCTTCCCCCTTAAGCAGGCATAAGTTGGTTTTCTAAACTTGAGACCCTGTTCTGTTTTGTAATTCAGTTCATGTGTAGCCAAGTTCACATTCCGTGTATTAGTGATACCTTATGATGTTTCTTTTTCTGTGTGACTTATTTCACTTAGAATCATCGTGCCTCAATGCACTCATTATGCTGGTACGGGCCTGGTGACATAGATTTCATTGCTGAGTGGTATTCTGTTGTACATAAGTACCGCAACTTCTTTATCCATTATTTGCTCTCTGGGATATTTAACTTGTGCCGTAGAAGAGATTTCTGTAAAAAGAGCCATCCCAAATTTTGGGGTTGCTGTGTCTTTTTGATATTAATTTCCCTAAGCTATAGGACCATAAGTGGAAGTGCCCTAGGCTCTGTTGCTTTGTTTTTTAGATGTTTCAGGAAACACCATACACTTCTCCCGAGTGGTTGTTGGCAATTTACATCCCGCCCATCAGCATAACAAGGCTCCCAGTTCTCCATGGCCTGTCCTGCCTTTCTGGATTTTACACTTTTTTCAGATGGCCCTTTTGACCGGGGGGAAGTGAGACTTCATTGTAGTGCAGATTTCCTTTGCAAGCTTGCTTGGTTGGCCAAAAAGGGCGTATGCGTTTTTTCCTGAATATATTCAGGAAAAAACGCATACGCCCTTTTTGGCCAAGTGCATCATTGTGGACGTTCTGCCTCTTTTCCTATGCTTTCAATGCAATTCCAGTCTACCTCCTGAAATCGGTTTCCTGCAATTCTGCCCCGCTTTCAAGTCCTCTTGGCAGCCTTACTTCAGTCTATTTTTGGACGATAGCTGTCATTTATAACTCTGCAGGTTTGTGAATTACAGTGCCCCTGAGCTCCTTTCTTCAACTCGCTTTCTTTTGAGCTGGCCACAACACCGCAGGTTGGCTTCAGGCCATAATCTGGTTCCGGTACGGCATGCTGAGCCTTTGGTTATTTCCTCTTCCTGGTGGGAAATGAGAGTTAAATTTGCCCGTCCAGACACCTCCAGCTAGCCTCTCATTGGTTCTCGCTATTCCTGTTCATCTTCCGCAGAAATTGCAAACTGGGCCAAACAGGAGGTTAAAGGCGCTGACTCTCCAAGTGGGGAGAGTGTTAGTAAAGCGTCTGGAATGTTGCACCCGAGTACCAGGGGAGGAAAACTGAGACATATTTGAACACGTCTCCCTTTCACATGGTTGATCATACTTGGGTTCCACATGCATGTTTTAGCTGAAGGAAGAATAACTTAAACCTGGAGAGTTGAGACCCGTGGAATGGGTACCATGCAATATGACTTCAAAGGGTCTTCATTTGCTCACCGAACCTCTCCAATCCTATCACTGCTGCGTTTATGCCCCTGTACACATGCTTGATTCTCTTTCGGAGACATAGCAATCCATAGGTTTTACGATACTTACTAGTCAGGTACATTCTTAGGCATTTAATATGCGGTGTTGAGTCCATTTCATTGAGCAAGGAGTAGCTCTTGTCTATTCCATATTTGACTTAAGGAACTTTATCTGTGCTCATTTCAATCTCTGGTTTTATGCAGCACCCCAACTCACCTTTACCCTTAAGCAAGCATAAGTTGGTTTTCTAAATTTGAGACCCTGTTCTGTTCTGTAATTCAGTTCCTGTGTAGCCAAGTTTACATTCCGTGTATTACTGATATCTTATGATGTTTCTTTTTCTGTGTGACTTATTTCAGTTAGAATCATCATACCTGAATCCACTCATTGTGATGCTAAGGGCCTGATGACATAGATTTCATTGCTGAGTGATATTGCTTTGTAAGTAAATACCACAACTTCTTTATCCATTTTTCACTTTCTGCGATGTTGAACATGTACTGTAAACGAGGTTCTTGTAGACAGAGGCGTCCCAAACTTTGGGGTGGCTGTGTCTTTTTGATTTTAATTTCCCTAAGCTATAGGACCATAAGTGGCAGTGCTCTAGGCTCTGTTGCTTTGTTTTTTAGATGTTTCAGGAAACACCATACACTTCTCCCGAGTGTCTGTTGGCAATTTACATCCCGCCCATCAGCATAACAAGGCTCCCAGTTCTCCATGGCCTGTCCTGCCTTTCTGGATTTTACACTTTTTTCAGATGGCCCTTTTGACCGGGGGGAAGTGAGACTTCATTGTAGTGCAGATTTCCTTTGCAAGCTTGCTTGGTTGGCCAAAAAGGGCGTATGCGTTTTTTCCTGAATATATTCAGGAAAAAACGCATACGCCCTTTTTGGCCAAGTGCATCATTGTGGACGTTCTGCCTCTTTTCCTATGCTTTCAATGCAATTCCAGTCTACCTCCTGAAATCGGTTTCCTGCAATTCTGCCCCGCTTTCAAGTCCTCTTGGCAGCCTTACTTCAGTCTATTTTTGGACGATAGCTGTCATTTATAACTCTGCAGGTTTGTGAATTACAGTGCCCCTGAGCTCCTTTCTTCAACTCGCTTTCTTGTGACCTGGCCGCAACACCGCAGGATGGCTTCAGGCCCTAATCTGGTTCCGGTACGGCACGCTGAGCCTTTGGTTATTTCCTCTTCCTGGTGGGAAATGAGAGTTAAATTTGCCCGTCCAGACACCTCCAGCTAGCCTCTCATTGGTTCTCACTATTCCTGTTCATCTTCCGCAGAAATTGCAAACTGGGCCAAACAGGAGGTTAAAGGTGCTGACTCTCCAAGTGGGGAGAGTGTTAGTAAAGCATCTGGAATGTTGCACCCGAGTAACAGGGGAGGAAAACTGAGACATATTTGAACACGTCTCCCGTTCACATGGTTGATCATACTTGGGTTCCACATGCATGTTTTAGCTGAAGGAAGAATACCTTAAACCTGGAGAGTTGAGACCCGTGTAATGGGTACCATGCAATATGACTTCAAAGGGTCTTCATTTGCTCACCGAACCTCTCCAATCCTATCACTGCTGCGTTTATGCCCCTGTACACATGCTTGATTCTCTTTTGGAGACATAGCAATCCATAGGTTTTACGATACTTACTAGTCAGGTACATTAGGCGTTTAATATGCGGTGTTGAGTCCATTTCGTTGAGCAAGGAGTAGCTCTTGTCTATTCCATATTTGACTTAAGGAACTTTATCTGTGCTCATTTCAATCTCTGGTTTTATGCAGCACCCCAACTCACCTTTACCCTTAAGCAAGCATAAGTTGGTTTTCTAAATTTGAGACCCTGTTCTGTTCTGTAATTCAGTTCCTGTGTAGCCAAGTTTACATTCCGTGTATTACTGATATCTTATGATGTTTCTTTTTCTGTGTGACTTACTTCAGTTAGAATCATCATACCTGAATCCACTCATTGTGATGCTAAGGGCCTGATGACATAGATTTCATTGCTGAGTGATATTGCTTTGTAAGTAAATACCACAACTTCTTTATCCATTTTTCACTTTCTGCGATGTTGAACTTGTACTGTAAACGAGGTTCTTGTAAACAGAGCCGTTCCAAACTTTGGGGTGGCTGTGTCTTTTTGATTTTAATTTCCCTAAGCTATAGGACCATAAGTGGCAGTGCCCTAGGTTCTGTTGCTTTGTTTTTTAGATGTTTCAGGAAACACCATACACTTCTCCCGAGTGGTTGTTGGCAATTTACATCCCGCCCATCAGCATAACAAGGCTCCCAGTTCTCCATGGCCTGTCCTGCCTTTCTGGATTTTACACTTTTTTCAGATGGCCCTTTTGACCGGGGGGAAGTGAGACTTCATTGTAGTGCAGATTTCCTTTGCAAGCTTGCTTGGTTGGCCAAAAAGGGCGTATGCGTTTTTTCCTGAATATATTCAGGAAAAAACGCATACGCCCTTTTTGGCCAAGTGCATCATTGTGGACGTTCTGCCTCTTTTCCTATGCTTTCAATGCAATTCCAGTCTACCTCCTGAAATCGGTTTCCTGCAATTCTGCCCCGCTTTCAAGTCCTCTTGGCAGCCTTACTTCAGTCTATTTTTGGACGATAGCTGTCATTTATAACTCTGCAGGTTTGTGAATTACAGTGCCCCTGAGCTCCTTTCTTCAACTCGCTTTCTTGTGACCTGGCCGCAACACCGCAGGATGGCTTCAGGCCCTAATTTGGTTCCGGCACGGCACGCTGAGCCTTTGGTTATTTCCTCTTCCTGGTGGGAAATGAGAGTTAAATTTGCCCGTCCAGACACCTCCAGCTAGTCTCTCATTGGTTCTCGCTATTCCTGTTCATCTTCTGCAGAAATTGCAAACTGGGCCAAACAGGAGGTTAATGGCGCTGACTCTCCAAGTGGGGAGAGTGTTAGTAAAGCGTCTGGAATGTTGCACCCGCGTACCAGGGGAGGAAAACTGAGACATATTTGAACACGTCTCCCGTTCACATGGTTGATCATACTTGGGTTCCACATGCATGTTTTAGCTGAAGGAAGAATACCTAAAACCTGGGTAGTTGAAACCCGTGGAATGGGTACCATGCAATATGACTTCAAAGGGTCTTCATTTGCTCACCGAACCTCTCCAATCCTATCACTGCTGCGTTTATGCCCCTGTACACATGCTTGATTCTCTTTTGGAGACATAGCAATCCATAGGTTTTAAGATACTTACTAGTCAGGTACATTCTTAGGCGTTTAATATGCGGTGTTGAGTCCATTTCATTGAGCAAGGAGTAGCTCTTGTCTTTTCCATATTTGGCTTAAGGAACTTTATCTGTGCTCATTTCGATCTCTGGTTTTATGCAGCACCACAACTCACCTTTCCCCTTAAGCAAGCATAAGTTGGTTTTCTAAATTTGAGACCCTGTTCTGTTCTGTAATTCAGTTCCTGTGTAGCCAAGTTTCCATTCCGTGTATTAGTGATATCTTATGATGTTTCTTTTTCTGTGTGACTTATTTCAGTTAGAATCATCGTACCTGAATCCACTCATTATGCTGCTACGGGCCTGATGACATAGATTTCATTGCTGAGTGATACTGCATTGTACGTAAGTACCACAAGTTCTTTATCCATTTTTCACTTTCTGTGATATTGAACTTGTACGGTAAACGAGGTTCTTGTAAACAGAGGCGTCCCAAACTTTGGGGTGGCTGTGTCTTTTTGATTTTAATTTCCCTAAGCTATAGGACCATAAGTGGAAGTGCCCTAGGCTCTGTTGCTTTGTTTTTTAGGTGTTTCAGGAAACACCATACACTTCTCTCGAGTGTCTATTGGCAATTTACATCCCGCCCATCAGCATAACAAGGATCCCAGTTCTCCATGGCCTGTCCTGCCTTTCTGGATTTTACACTTTTTTCAGATGGCCCTTTTGACCGGGGGAAATTAGACTTCATTGTAGTGCAGATTTCCTTTGCAAGTTTGCTTGGTTGGCCAAAAAGGGCGTATGCGTTTTTTCCTGAATATATTCAGGAAAAAACGCATACGCCCTTTTTGGCCAAGTGCATCATTGTGGACGTTCTGCCTCTTTTCCTATGCTTTCAATGCAATTCCAGTCTACCTCCTGAAATCGGTTTCCTGCAATTCTGCACCGCTTTCAAGTCCTCTTGGCAGCCTTACTTCAGTCTATTTTTGGACGATAGCTGTCATTTATAACTCTGCAGGTTTGTGAATTACAGTGCCCCTGAGCTCCTTTCTTCAACTCGCTTTCTTTTGAGCTGGCCGCAACACCGCAGGATGGCTTCAGGCCCTAATCTGGTTCCGGTATGGCACGCTGAGCCTTTGGTTAATTCCTCTTCCTGGTGGGAAATGAGAGTTAAATTTGCCCGTCCAGACACCTCCAGCTAGCCTCTCATTGGTTCTCGCTATTCCTGTTCATCTTCCGCAGAAATTGCAAACTGGGCCAAACAGGAGTTTAAAGGCGCTGACTCTCCAACTGGGGAGAGTGTTAGTAAAGCATCTGGAATGTTGCACCCGAGTACCAGGGGAGGAAAACTGAGACATATTTGAACACGCCTCCCGATCACATGGTTGATCATACTCTGGGTTCCACATGCATGTTTTAGCTGAAGGAAGAATACCTTAAACCTGGAGAGTTGAGACCCGTGGAATGGGTACCGTGCAATATGACTTCAAAGGGTCTTCATTTGCTCACCGAACCTCTCCAATCCTATCACTGCTGCGTTTATGCCCCTGTACACACGCTTGATTCTCTTTTGGAGACATAGCAATCCATAGGTTTTAAGATACTTACTAGTCAGGTACATTCTTAGGCATTTAATATGGGGTTTTGAGTTCATTTCGTTGAGCAAGGAGTAGCTCTTGTCTATTCCATATTTGGCTTAAGGAACTTTATCTGTGCTCATTTCAATCTCTGGTTTTATGCAGCACCCCAACTCACCTTTCCCCTTAAGCAAGCATAAGTTGGTTTTCTAAATTTGAGACCCTGTTCTGTTTTGGAATGCAGTTCCTGTGTAGCCAAGTTTACATTCCGTGTATTACTGATATCTTATGATGTTTCTTTTCCTGTGTGACTTATTTCAGTTAGAATCATTGTACCTGAATCCACTCATTATGCTGCTATGGGCCTGATGACATAGATTTCATTGCTGAGTGATACTGCATTGTACGTAAGTACCACAAGTTCTTTATCCATTTTTCACTTTCTGTGATATTGAACTTGTACGGTAAATGAGGTTCTTGTAAACAGAGGCGTCCCAAACTTTGGGGTGGCTGTGTCTTTTTGATTTTAATTTCCCTAAGCTATAGGACCATAAGTGGAAGTACCCTAGGCTCTGTTGCTTTGTTTTTTAGGTGTTTCAGGAAACACCATACACTTCTCCCGAGTGTCTGTTGGCAATTTACATCCCGCCCATCAGCATAACAAGGCTCCCAGTTCTCCATGGCCTGTCCTGCCTTTCTGGATTTTACACTTTTTTCAGATGGCCCTTTTGACCGGGGGTAATGAGACTTCATTGTAGTGCAGATTTCCTTTGCAAGTTTGCTTGGTTGGCCAAAAAGGGCGTATGCGTTTTTTCCTGAATATATTCAGGAAAAAACGCATACGCCCTTTTTGGCCAAGTGCATCATTGTGGACGTTCTGCCTCTTTTCCTATGCTTTCAATGCAATTCCAGTCTACCTCCTGAAATCGGTTTCCTGCAATTCTGCCCCGCTTTCAAGTCCTCTTGGCAGCCTTACTTCAGTCTATTTTTGGACGATAGCTGTCATTTATAACTGTGCAGGTTTGTGAATTACAGTGCCCCTGAGCTCCTTTCTTCAACTCGCTTTCTTGTGAGCTGGCCGCAACACCGCAGGATGGCTTCAGGCCCTAATCTGGTTCCGGCCCGGCATGCTGAGCCTTTGGTTAATTCCTCTTCCTAGTGGGAAATGAGAGTTAAATTTGCCCGTCCAGACACCTCCAGCTAGCCTCTCATTGGTTCTCGCTATTCCTGTTCATCTTCCGCAGAAATTGCAAACTGGGCCAAACAGGAGGTTAAAGGGACTGACTTTCCAAGTCGGGAGAGTGTTAGTAAAGCATCTGGAATGTTGCACCCGAGTACCAGGGTAGGAAAACTGAGACATATTTGAACACGTCTCCCGTTCACATGGTTGATCATACTCTGGGTTCCACATGCATGTTTTAGCTGAAGGAAGAATACCTTAAACCTGGAGAGTTGAGACCCGTGGAATGGGTACCGTGCAATATGACTTCAAAGGGTCTTCATTTGCTCACCGAACCTCTCCAATCCTATCACTGCTGCGTTTATGCCCCTGTACACATGCTTGATTCTCTTTTGGAGACATAGCAATCCATAGGTTTTAAGATACTTACTAGTCAGGTACATTCTTAGGCATTTAATATGGGGTTTTGAGTCCATTTCGTTGAGCAAGGAGTAGCTCTTGTCTATTCCATATTTGGCTTAAGGAACTTTATCTGTGCTCATTTCAATCTCTGGTTTTATGCAGCACCCCAACTCACCTTTCCCCTTAAGCAAGCATAAGTTGGTTTTCTAAATTTGAGACCCTGTTCTGTTTTGGAATGCAGTTCCTGTGTAGCCAAGTTTACATTCCGTGTATTACTGATATCTTATGATGTTTCTTTTTCTGTGTGACTTATTTCAGTTAGAATCATCGTACCTGAATCCACTCATTATGCTGCTACGGGCCTGATGACATAGATTTCATTGCTGAGTGATACTGCATTGTACGTAAGTACCACAAGTTCTTTATCCATTTTTCACTTTCTGTGATATTGAACTTGTACGGTAAACGAGGTTCTTGTAAACAGAGGCATCCCAAACTTTGGGGTGGCTGTGTCTTTTTGATTTTAATTTCCCTAAGCTATAGGACCATAAGTGGAAGTGCCCTAGGCTCTGTTGCTTTGTTTTTTAGGTGTTTCAGGAAACACCATACACTTCTCCCGAGTGTCTGTTGGCAATTTACATCCCGCCCATCAGCATAACAAGGCTCCCAGTTCTCCATGGCCTGTCCTGCCTTTCTGGATTTTACACTTTTTTCAGATGGCCCTTTTGACCGGGGGGAAGTGAGACTTCGTTGTAGTGCAGATTTCCTTTGCAAGCTTGCTTGGTTGGCCAAAAAGGGCGTATGCGTTTTTTCCTGAATATATTCAGGAAAAAACGCATACGCCCTTTTTGGCCAAGTGCATCATTGTGGACGTTCTGCCTCTTTTCCTATGCTTTCAATGCAATTCCAGTCTACCTCCTGAAATCGGTTTCCTGCAATTCTGCCCCGCTTTCAAGTCCTCTTGGCAGCCTTACTTCAGTCTATTTTTGGACGATAGCTGTCATTTATAACTCTGCAGGTTTGTGAATTACAGTGCCCCTGAGCTCCTTTCTTCAACTCGCTTTCTTGTGACCTGGCCGCAACACCGCAGGATAGCTTCAGGCCCTAATCTGGTTCCGGCATGGCACGCTGAGCCTTTGGTTAATTCCTCTTCCTGGTGGGAAATGAGAGTTAAATTTGCCCGTCCAGATACCTCCAGCTAGCCTCTCATTGGTTCTCGCTATTCCTGTTCATCTTCCGCAGAAATTGCAAACTGGGCCAAACAGGAGGTTAAAGGGACTGACTCTCCAAGTCGGGAGAGTGTTAGTAAAGCGTCTGGAATGTTGCACCTGAGTACCAGGGTACGAAAACTGGGACATATTTGAACACATCTCCCGATCACATGGTTGATCATACTCTAGGTTCCACATGCATGTTTTAGCTGAAGGAAGAATACCTTAAACCTGGGTAGTTGAAACCCGTGGAATGGGTACCATGCAATATGACTTCAAAGGGTCTTCATTTGCTCACCGAACCTCTCCAATCCTATCACTGCTGCGTTTATGCCCCTGTACACATGCTTGATTCTCTTTCGGAGACATAGCAATCCATAGGTTTTAAGATACTTACTAGTCAGGTACATTCTTAGGCTTTTAATATGAGGTGTTGAGTCCATTTCGTTGAGCAAGGAGTAGCTCTTGTCTATTCCATATTTGGCTTAAGGAACTTTATCTGTGCTCATTTCAATCTCTGGTTTTATGCAGCACCCCAACTCACCTTTACCCTTAAGCAAGCATAAGTTGGTTTTCTAAATTTGAGACCCTGTTCTGTTCTGTAATTCAGTTCCTGTGTAGCCAAGTTTACATTCCGTGTATTACTGATATCTTATGATGTTTCTTTTTCTGTGTGACTTATTTCAGTTAGAATCATCATACCTGAATCCACTCATTGTGCTGCTAAGGGCCTGATGACACAGATTTCATTGCTGAGTGATATTGCTTTCTAAGTAAATACCACAACTTTTTTATCCATTTTTCACTTTCTGCGATGTTGAACTTGTACTGTAAACGAGGTTCTTGTAAACAGAGCCGTTCCAAACTTTGGGGTGGCTGTGTCTTTTTGATTTTAAATTCCCTAAGCTATAGGACCATAAGTGGAAGTGCCCTAGGCTCTGTTGATTTGTTTTTTAGATGTTTCAGGATGCACCATACACTTCTCCGGAGTGGTTGTTGGCAATTTACATCCCGCCCATCAGCATAACAAGGCTCCCAGTTCTCCATGGCCTGTCCTGCCTTTCTGGATTTTACACTTTTTTCAGATGGCCCTTTTGACCGGGGGGAAGTGAGACTTCATTGTAGTGCAGATTTCCTTTGCAAGCTTGCTTGGTTGGCCAAAAAGGGCGTATGCGTTTTTTCCTGAATATATTCAGGAAAAAACGCATACGCCCTTTTTGGCCAAGTGCATCATTGTGGACGTTCTGCCTCTTTTCCTATGCTTTCAATGCAATTTCAGTCTACCTCCTGAAATCGGTTTCCTGCAATTCTGCCCCGCTTTCAAGTCCTCTTGGCAGCCTTACTTCAGTCTATTTTTGGACGATAGCTGTCATTTATAACTCTGCAGGTTTGTGAATTACAGTGCCCCTGAGCTCTTTCTTCAACTCGCTTTCTTGTGAGCTGGCCGCAACACCGCAGGATGGCTTCAGGCCCTAATCTGGTTCCGGCACGGCACGCTGAGCCTTTGGTTATTTCCTCTTCCTATTGGGAAATGAGAGTTAAATTTGCCCGTCCAGACACCTCCAGCTAGTCTCTCATTGGTTCTCGCTATTCCTGTTCATCTTCCGCAGAAATTGCAAACTGGGCCAAACAGGAGGTTAAAGGCGCTGACTCTCCAAGTCGGGAGAGTGTTATTAAAGCATCTGGAATGTTGCACCCGAGTACCAGGGTACAAAAACTGAGACATATTTGAACACGTCTCCTGATCACATGGTTGATCATACTCTAGGTTCCACATGCATGTTTTAGCTGAAGGAAGAATACCTTAAACCTGGGTAGTTGAAACCCGTGGAATGGGTACCATGCAATATGACTTCAAAGGGTCTTCATTTGCTCACCGAACCTCTCCAATCCTATCACTGCTGCGTTTATGCCCCTGTACACATGCTTGATTCTCTTTCGGAGACATAGCAATCCATAGGTTTTAAGATACTTACTAGTCAGGTACATTCTTAGGCGTTTAATATGCGGTGTTGAGTCCATTTCGTTGAGCAAGGAGTAGCTCGTCTATTCCATATTTGGCTTAAGGAACTTTATCTGTGCTCATTTCAATCTCTGGTTTTATGCAGCACCCCAACTCACCTTTACCCTTAAGCAAGCATAAGTTGGTTTTCTAAATTTGAGACCCTGTTCTGTTCTGTAATTCAGTTCCTGTGTAGCCAAGTTTCCATTCCGTGTATTAGTGATATCTTATGATGTTTCTTTTTCTGTGTGACTTATTTCAGTTAGAATCACCATACCCGAATACACTCATTATGCTGCTACGGGCCTGGTGACATAGATTTCATTGCTGAGTGATATTGCTTTGTACATGAGTACCACAACTTCTTTATCCATTTTTCACTTTCTGTGATATTGAACTTGTACGGTAAACGAGGTTCTTGTAAACAGAGGCGTCCCAAACTTTGGGGTGGCTGTGTCTTTTTGATTTTAATTTCCCTAAGCTATAGGACCATAAGTGGAAATGCACTAGGCTCTGTTGCTTTGTTTTTTAGATGTTTCAGGAAACACCATACACTTCTCCAGAGTGGCTGTTGGCAATTTACATCCCGCCCATCAGCATAACAAGGCTCCCAGTTCTCCATGGCCTGTCCTGCCTTTCTGGATTTTACACTTTTTTCAGATGTCCCTTTTGACCGGGGGGAAGTGAGACTTCATTGTAGTGCAGATTTCCTTTGCAAGCTTGCTTGGTTGGCCAAAAAGGGCGTATGCGTTTTTTCCTGAATATATTCAGGAAAAAACGCATACGCCCTTTTTGGCCAAGTGCATCATTGTGGACGTTCTGCCTCTTTTCCTATGCTTTCAATGCAATTCCAGTCTACCTCCTGAAATCGGTTTCCTGCAATTCTGCCCCGCTTTCAAGTCCTCTTGGCAGCCTTACTTCAGTCTATTTTTGGACGATAGCTGTCATTTATAACTCTGCAGGTTTGTGAATTACAGTGCCCCTGAGCTCCTTTCTTCAACTCGCTTTCTTGTGACCTGGCCGCAACACCGCAGGATGGCTTCAGGCCCTAATCTGGTTCCGGCACGGCACGCTGAGCCTTTGGTTATTTCCTCTTCCTGGTGGGAAATGAGAGTTAAATTTGCCCGTCCAGACACCTCCAGCTAGTCTCTCATTTGTTCTCGCTATTCCTGTTCATCTTCCGCAGAAATTGCAAACTGGGCCAAACAGGAGGTTAAAGACGCTGACTCTCCAAGTCGGGAGAGTGTTAGTAAAGCGTCTGGAATGTTGCATCTGAGTACCACGGGAGGAAAACTGAGACATATTTGAACACGTCTCCCGTTCACACGGATGATCATACTCTGGGTTCCACATGCATGTTTTAGCTGAAGGAAGAATACCTTAAACCTGGGTAGTTGAAACCCGTGGAATGGGTACCATGCAATATGACTTCAAAGGGTCTTCATTTGCTCACCGAACCTCTCCAATCCTATCACTGCTGCGTTTATGCCCCTGTACACATGCTTGATTCTCTTTCGGAGACATAGCAATCCATAGGTTTTAAGATACTTACTAGTCAGGTACATTCTTAGGCGTTTAATATGCGGTGTTGAGTCCATTTCGTTGAGCAAGGAGTAGCTCGTCTATTCCATATTTGGCTTAAGGAACTTTATCTGTGCTAATTTCAATCTCTGGTTTTATGCAGCACCCCAACTCACCTTTACCCTTAAGCAAGCATAAGTTGGTTTTCTAAATTTGAGACCCTGTTCTGTTTTGTAATTCAGTTCCTCTGTAGCCAAGTTTAAATTCCATGTATTAGTGATATTTTTTGATGTTTCTTTCTCTGTGTGACTTATTTCAGTTAGAATCACCATACCCGAATACACTCATTATGCTGCTACGGGCCTGGTGACATAGATTTCATTGCTGAGTGATATTGCTTTGTACATGAGTACCACAACTTCTTTATCCATTTTTCACTTTCTGTGATATTGAACTTGTACGGTAAACGAGGTTCTTGTAAACAGAGGCGTCCCAAACTTTGGGGTGGCTGTGTCTTTTTGATTTTAATTTCCCTAAGCTATAGGACCATAAGTGGAAATGCACTAGGCTCTGTTGCTTTGTTTTTTAGATGTTTCAGGAAACACCATACACTTCTCCAGAGTGGCTGTTGGCAATTTACATCCCGCCCATCAGCATAACAAGGCTCCCAGTTCTCCATGGCCTGTCCTGCCTTTCTGGATTTTACACTTTTTTCAGATGTCCCTTTTGACCGGGGGGAAGTGAGACTTCATTGTAGTGCAGATTTCCTTTGCAAGCTTGCTTGGTTGGCCAAAAAGGGCGTATGCGTTTTTTCCTGAATATATTCAGGAAAAAACGCATACGCCCTTTTTGGCCAAGTGCATCATTGTGGACGTTCTGCCTCTTTTCCTATGCTTTCAATGCAATTCCAGTCTACCTCCTGAAATTGGTTTCCTGCAATTCTGCCCCGCTTTCAAGTCCTCTTGGCAGCCTTACTTCAGTCTATTTTTGGACGATAGCTGTCATTTATAACTCTGCTGGTTTGTCAATTGCAGTGCCCCTGAGCTCCTTTCTTCAACTCGCTTTCTTGTGACCTGGCAGCAACACCGCAGGATGGCTTCAGGCCCTAATCTGGTTCCGGCCCGGCATGCTGAGCCTTTGGTTAATTCCTCTTCCTGGTGGGAAATGAGAGTTAAATTTGCCCGTCCAGACACCTCCAGCTAGCCTCTCATTGGTTCTCGCTATTCCTGTTCATCTTCCGCAGAAATTGCAAACTGGGCCAAACAGGAGGTTAAAGGCGCTGACTTTCCAAGTGGGCAGAGTGTTAGTAAAGCGTCTGGAATGTTGCACCCGAGTACCAGGGGAGGAAAACTGAGACATATTTGAACACGTCTCCCATTCACATGGTTGATCATACTTGGGTTCCACATGCATGTTTTAGCTGAAGGAAGCATACCTAAAACCTGGGTAGTTGAAACCCGTGGAATGGGTACCATGCAATATGACTTCAAAGGGTCTTCATTTGCTCACCGAACCTCTCCAATCCTATCACTGCTGCGTTTATGCCCCTGTACACATGCTTGATTCTCTTTCGGAGACATAGCAATCCATAGGTTTTAAGATACTTACTAGTCAGGTACATTCTTAGGCGTTTAATATGGGGTGTTGAGTCCATTTCGTTGAGCAAGGAGTAGCTCTTGTCTATTCCATATTTGGCTTAAGGAACTTTATCTGTGCTCATTTCAATCTCTAGTTTTATGCAGCACCCCAACTCACCTTTCCCCTTAAGCAAGCATAAGTTGGTTTTCTAAATTTGAGACCCTGTTCTGTTCTGTAATTCAGTTCCTGTGTAGCCAAGTTTACATTCCGTGTATTACTGATATCTTATGATGTTTCTTTTTCTGTGTGACTTATTTCAGTTAGAATCATCATACCTGAATCCACTCATTGTGCTGTTAAGGACCTGATGACACAGATTTCATTGCTGAGTGATATTGCTTTGTAAGTAAATACCACAACTTTTTTATCCATTTTTCACTTTCTGCGATGTTGAACTTGTACTGTGAAGGAGGTTCTTGTAAACAGAGCCGTTCGAAACTTTGGGGTGGCTGTGTCTTTTTGATTTTAAATTCCCTAAGCTATAGGACCATAAGTGGAAGGACCATAAGTGGAAGTGCCCTAGGCTCTGTTGCTTTGTTTTTTAGATGTTTCAGGAAACACCATACACTTCTCCCTAGTGTTTGTTGGCAATTTACATCCCGCCCTTCAGCATAACAAGGCTCCCAGTTCTCCATGGCCTGTCCTGCCTTTCTGGATTTTACACTTTTTTCAGATGGCCCTTTTGACCGGGGAGAAGTGAGACTTCATTGTAGTGCAGATTTCCTTTGCAAGCTTGCTTGGTTGGCCAAAAAGGGCGTATGCGTTTTTTCCTGAATATATTCAGGATAAAACGCATACGCCCTTTTTGGCCAAGTGCATCATTGTGGACGTTCTGCCTCTTTTCCTATGCTTTCAATGCAATTCCAGTCTACCTCCTGAAATCGGTTTCCTGCAATTCTGCCCCGCTTTCAAGTCCTCTTGACAGCCTTACTTCAGTCTATTTTTGGACGATAGCTGTCATTTATAACTCTGCAGGTTTGTGAATTACAGTGCCCCTGAGCTCTTTCTTCAACTCGCTTTCTTGTGAGCTGACCGCAACACCGCAGGATGGCTTCAGGCCCTAATCTGGTTCTGGCATGGCACGCTGAGCCTTTGGTTATTTCCTCTTCCTATTGGGAAATGAGAGTTAAATTTGCCCGTCCAGACACCTCCAGCTAGTCTCTCATTGGTTCTCGCTATTCCTGTTCATCTTCCGCAGAAATTGCAAACTGGGCCAAACAGGAGGTTAAAGGCGCTGACTCTCCAAGTCGGGAGAGTGTTAGTAAAGCGTCTGGAATGTTGCATCTGAGTACCACGGGAGGAAAACTGAGACATATTTGAACACGTCTCCCGTTCACACGGATGATCATACTCTGGGTTCCACATGCATGTTTTAGCTGAAGGAAGAATACCTTAAACCTGGGTAGTTGAAACCCGTGGAATGGGTACCATGCAATATGACTTCAAAGGGTCTTCATTTGCTCACCGAACCTCTCCAATCCTATCACTGCTGCGTTTATGCCCCTGTTCACATGCTTGATTCTCTTTCGGAGACATAGCAATCCATAGGTTTTAAGATACTTACTAGTCAGGTACATTCTTAGGCGTTTAATATGCGGTGTTGAGTCCATTTCATTGAGCAAGGAGTAGCTCGTCTATTCCATATTTGGCTTAAGGAACTTTATCTGTGCTCATTTCAATCTCTGGTTTTATGCAGCACCCCAACTCACCTTTACCCTTAAGGAAGCATAAGTTGGTTTTCTAAATTTGAGACCCTGTTCTGTTCTGTAATTCAGTTCCTGTGTAGCCAAGTTTCCATTCCGTGTATTAGTGATATCTTATGATGTTTCTTTTTCTGTGTGACTTATTTCAGTTAGAATCATCATACCTGAATCCACTCATTGTGCTGCTAAGGGCCTGATGACATAGATTTCATTGCTGAGTGATATTGCTTTGTAAGTAAATACCACAGCTTCTTTATCCATTTTTCATTTTCTGCGATGTTGAATTTGTACTGTAAACGAGGTTCTTGTAAACAGAGCCGTCCCAAACTTTGGGGTGGCTGTGTCTTTTTGATTTTAATTTCCCTAAGCTATAGGACCATAAGTGGAAGTGCCCTAGGCTCTGTTGCTTTGTTTTTTCGAAGTTTCAGGAAACACCATACACTTCTCCCCAGTGTCTGTTGGCAATTTACATCCCGCCCATCAGCATAACATGGCTCCCAGTACTCCATGGCCTGTCCTGCCTTTCTGGATTTTACACTTTTTTCAGATGGCCCTTTTGACCGGGGGGAAGTGAGACTTCATTGTAGTGCAGATTTCCTTTGCAAGCTTGCTTGGTTGGCCAAAAAGTGCGTATGCGTTTTTTCCTGAATATATTCAGGAAAAAACGCATACGCACTTTTTGGCCAAGTGCATCATTGTGGACGTTCTGCCTCTTTTCCTATGCTTTCAATGCAATTCCAGTCTACCTCCTATAATCGGTTTCCTGCAATTCTGCCCCGCTTTCAAGTCCTCTTGGCAGCCTTACTTCAGTCTATTTTTGGACGATAGCTGTCATTTATAACTCCGCAGGTTTGTGAATTACAGTGCCCCTGAGCTCCTTTCTTCAACTCGTTTTCTTGTGAGCTGGCTGCAACACCGCTGGATGGCTTCAGGCCCTAATCTGGTTCCGGCACGGCATGCTGAGCCTTTGGTTATTTCCTCTTCCTGGTGGGAAATGAGAGTTAAATTTGCCCGTCCAGACACCTCCAGCTAGTCTCTCATTGGTTCTCGCTATTCCTGTTCATCTTCCGCAGAAATTGCAAACTGGGCCAAACAGGAGGTTAAAGGGACTGACTCTCCAAGTCGGGAGAGTGTTATTAAAGCATCTGGAATGTTGCACCCGAGTACCAGGGTACAAAAACTGAGACATATTTGAACACGTCTCCTGATCACATGGTTGATCATACTCTAGGTTCCACATGCATGTTTTAGCTGAAGGAAGAATACCTTAAACCTGGGTAGTTGAAACCCGTGGAATGGGTACCATGCAATATGACTTCAAAGGGTCTTCATTTGCTCACCGAACCTCTCCAATCCTATCACTGCTGCGTTTATGCCCCTGTACACATGCTTGATTCTCTTTCGGAGACATAGCAATCCATAGGTTTTAAGATACTTACTAGTCAGGTACATTCTTAGGCGTTTAATATGCGGTGTTGAGTCCATTTCGTTGAGCAAGGAGTAGCTCTTGTCTATTCCATATTTGGCTTAAGGAACTTTATCTGTGCTCATTTCAATCTCTGGTTTTATGCAGCACCCCAACTCACCTTTCCCCTTAAGCAAGCATAAGTTGGTTTTCTTAATTTGAGACCCTATTCTGTTCTGTAATTCAGTTCCTGTGTAGCCAAGTTTCCATTCCGTGTATTAGTGATATCTTATGATGTTTCTTTTTCTGTGTGACTTATTTCAGTTAGAATCATCATACCTGAATCCACTCATTGTGCTGCTAAGGGCCTGATGACATAGATTTCATTGCTGAGTGATATTGCTTTGTAAGTGAATACCACAACTTCTTTATCCATTTTTCACTTTCTGCGATGTTGAACTTGTACTGTAAACGAGGTTCTTGTAAACAGAGCCGTTCCAAACTTTGGGGTGGCTGTGTCTTTTTGATTTTAATTTCCCTAAGCTATAGGACCATAAGTGGAAGTGCCCTAGGCTCTGTTGCTTTGTTTTTTAGATGTTTCAGGAAACACCATACACTTCTCCCAAGTGTCTGTTGGCAATTTACATCCCGCCCATCAGCATAACAAGGCTCCCAGTTCTCCATGGCCTGTCCTGCCTTTCTGGATTTTACACTTTTTTCAGATGGCCCTTTTGACCGGGGAGAAGTGAGACTTCATTGTAGTGCAGATTTCCTTTGCAAGTTTGCTTGGTTGGCCAAGAAGTGCGTATGCGTTTTATTCCTGAATATATTCAGGAAAAAACGCATACGCCCTTTTTGGCCAAGTGCATCATTGTGGACGTTCTGCCTCTTTTCCTATGCTTTCAATGCAATTCCAGTCTACCTCCTGAAATCGGTTTCCTGCAATTCTGCCCCGCTTTCAAGTCCTCTTGGCAGCCTTACTTCAGTCTATTTTTGGACGATAGCTGTCATTTATAACTCTGCAGGTTTGTGAATTACAGTGCCCCTGAGCTCTTTCTTCAACTCGCTTTCTTGTGACCTGGCCGCAACACCGCATGATGGCTTCAGGCCCTAATCTGGTTCCGGCACGACACGCTGAGCCTTTGGTTATTTGCTCTTCCTATTGGGAAATGAGAGTTAAATTTGCCCGTCCAGACACCTCCAGCTAGTCTCTCATTGGTTCTCGCTATTCCTGTTCATCTTCCGCAGAAATTGCAAACTGGGCCAAACAGGAGGTTAAAGACGCTGACTCTCCAAGTCGGGAGAGTGTTAGTAAAGCGTCTGGAATGTTGCATCTGAGTACCACGGGAGGAAAACTGAGACATATTTGAACACGTCTCCCGTTCACACGGATGATCATACTCTGGGTTCCACATGCATGTTTTAGCTGAAGGAAGAATACCTTAAACCTGGGTAGTTGAAACCCGTGGAATGGGTACCATGCAATATGACTTCAAAGGGTCTTCATTTGCTCACCGAACCTCTCCAATCCTATCACTGCTGCGTTTATGCCCCTGTACACATGCTTGATTCTCTTTCGGAGACATAGCAATCCATAGGTTTTAAGATACTTACTAGTCAGGTACATTCTTAGGCGTTTAATATGCGGTGTTGAGTCCATTTCGTTGAGCAAGGAGTAGCTCGTCTATTCCATATTTGGCTTAAGGAACTTTATCTGTGCTCATTTCAATCTCTGGTTTTATGCAGCACCCCAACTCACCTTTACCCTTAAGCAAGCATAAGTTGGTTTTCTAAATTTGAGACCCTGTTCTGTTCTGTAATTCAGTTCCTGTGTAGCCAAGTTTCCATTCCGTGTATTAGTGATATCTTATGATGTTTCTTTTTCTGTGTGACTTATTTCAGTTAGAATCACCATACCCGAATACACTCATTATGCTGCTACGGGCCTGGTGACATAGATTTCATTGCTGAGTGATATTGCTTTGTACATGAGTACCACAACTTCTTTATCCATTTTTCACTTTCTGTGATATTGAACTTGTACGGTAAACGAGGTTCTTGTAAACAGAGGCGTCCCAAACTTTGGGGTGGCTGTGTCTTTTTGATTTTAATTTCCCTAAGCTATAGGACCATAAGTGGAAATGCACTAGGCTCTGTTGCTTTGTTTTTTAGATGTTTCAGGAAACACCATACACTTCTCCAGAGTGGCTGTTGGCAATTTACATCCCGCCCATCAGCATAACAAGGCTCCCAGTTCTCCATGGCCTGTCCTGCCTTTCTGGATTTTACACTTTTTTCAGATGGCCCTTTTGACCGGGGGGAAGTGAGACTTCATTGTAGTGCAGATTTCCTTTGCAAGCTTGCTTGGTTGGCCAAAAAGGGCGTATGTGTTTTTTCCTGAATATATTCAGGAAAAAACGCATACGCCCTTTTTGGCCAAGTGCATCATTGTGGACGTTCTGCCTCTTTTCCTATGCTTTCAATGCAATTCCAGTCTACCTCCTGAAATTGGTTTCCTGCAATTCTGCCCCGCTTTCAAGTCCTCTTGGCAGCCTTACTTCAGTCTATTTTTGGACGATAGCTGTCATTTATAACTCTGCTGGTTTGTCAATTGCAGTGCCCCTGAGCTCCTTTCTTCAACTCGCTTTCTTGTGACCTGGCAGCAAAACCGCAGGATGGCTTCAGGCCCTAATCTGGTTCCGGCCCGGCATGCTGAGCCTTTGGTTAATTCCTCTTCCTGGTGGGAAATGAGAGTTAAATTTGCCCGTCCAGACACCTCCAGCTAGCCTCTCATTGGTTCTCGCTATTCCTGTTCATCTTCCGCAGAAATTGCAAACTGGGCCAAACAGGAGGTTAAAGGCGCTGACTTTCCAAGTGGGCAGAGTGTTAGTAAAGCGTCTGGAATGTTGCACCCGAGTACCAGGGGAGGAAAACTGAGACATATTTGAACACGTCTCCCATTCACATGGTTGATCATACTTGGGTTCCACATGCATGTTTTAGCTGAAGGAAGCATACCTAAAACCTGGGTAGTTGAAACCCGTGGAATGGGTACCATGCAATATGACTTCAAAGGGTCTTCATTTGCTCACCGAACCTCTCCAATCCTATCACTGCTGCGTTTATGCCCCTGTACACATGCTTGATTCTCTTTCGGAGACATAGCAATCCATAGGTTTTAAGATACTTACTAGTCAGGTACATTCTTAGGCGTTTAATATGGGGTGTTGAGTCCATTTCGTTGAGCAAGGAGTAGCTCTTGTCTATTCCATATTTGGCTTAAGGAACTTTATCTGTGCTCATTTCAATCTCTAGTTTTATGCAGCACCCCAACTCACCTTTCCCCTTAAGCAAGCATAAGTTGGTTTTCTAAATTTGAGACCCTGTTCTGTTCTGTAATTCAGTTCCTGTGTAGCCAAGTTTACATTCCGTGTATTACTGATATCTTATGATGTTTCTTTTTCTGTGTGACTTATTTCAGTTAGAATCATCATACCTGAATCCACTCATTGTGCTGTTAAGGACCTGATGACACAGATTTCATTGCTGAGTGATATTGCTTTGTAAGTAAATACCACAACTTTTTTATCCATTTTTCACTTTCTGCGATGTTGAACTTGTACTGTGAAGGAGGTTCTTGTAAACAGAGCCGTTCGAAACTTTGGGGTGGCTGTGTCTTTTTGATTTTAAATTCCCTAAGCTATAGGACCATAAGTGGAAGGACCATAAGTGGAAGTGCCCTAGGCTCTGTTGCTTTGTTTTTTAGATGTTTCAGGAAACACCATACACTTCTCCCGAGTGTTTGTTGGCAATTTACATCCCGCCCTTCAGCATAACAAGGCTCCCAGTTCTCCATGGCCTGTCCTGCCTTTCTGGATTTTACACTTTTTTCAGATGGCCCTTTTGACCGGGGGAAAGTGAGACTTCATTGTAGTGCAGATTTCCTTTGCAAGCTTGCTTGGTTGGCCAAAATGTTCGTATGCGTTTTTTCCTGAATATATTCAGGAAAAAACGCATACGCCCTTTTTGGCCAAGTGCATCATTGTGGACGTTCTGCCTCTTTTCCTATGCTTTCAATGCAATTCCAGTCTACCTCCTGAAATCGGTTTCCTGCAATTCTGCCCCGCTTTCAAGTCCTCTTGGCAGCCTTACTTCAGTCTATTTTTGGACGATAGCTGTCATTTATAACTCTGCAGGTTTGTGAATTACAGTGCCCCTGAGCTCCTTTCTTCAACTCACTTTCTTTTGAGCTGGCCGCAACACTGCAGGATGGCTTCAGGCCCTAATCTGGTTCCGGCACGGCACAATGAGCCTTTGGTTATTTCCTCTTCCTGGTGGGAAATGAGAGTTAAATTTGCCCGTCCAGACACCTCCAGCTAGCCTCTCATTGGTTCTCGCTATTCCTGTTCATCTTCCGCAGAAATTGCAAACTGGGCCAAACAGGAGGTTAAAGACGCTGACTCTCCAAGTCGGGAGAGTGTTAGTAAAGCGTCTGGAATGTTGCATCTGAGTACCACGGGAGGAAAACTGAGACATATTTGAACACGTCTCCCGTTCACACGGATGATCATACTCTGGGTTCCACATGCATGTTTTAGCTGAAGGAAGAATACCTTAAACCTGGGTAGTTGAAACCCGTGGAATGGGTACCATGCAATATGACTTCAAAGGGTCTTCATTTGCTCACCGAACCTCTCCAATCCTATCACTGCTGCGTTTATGCCCCTGTACACATGCTTGATTCTCTTTCGGAGACATAGCAATCCATAGGTTTTAAGATAATTACTAGTCAGGTACATTCTTAGGCGTTTAATATGCGGTGTTGAGTCCATTTCGTTGAGCAAGGAGTAGCTCGTCTATTCCATATTTGGCTTAAGGAACTTTATCTGTGCTCATTTCAATCTCTGGTTTTATGCAGCACCCCAACTCACCTTTACCCTTAAGCAAGCATAAGTTGGTTTTCTAAATTTGAGACCCTGTTCTGTTTTGTAATTCAGTTCCTCTGTAGCCAAGTTTAAATTCCATGTATTAGTGATATTTTTTGATGTTTCTTTTTCTGTGTGACTTATTTCAGTTAGAATCACCATACCCGAATACACTCATTATGCTGCTACGGGCCTGGTGACATAGATTTCATTGCTGAGTGATATTGCTTTGTACATGAGTACCACAACTTCTTTATCCATTTTTCACTTTCTGTGATATTGAACTTGTACGGTAAACGAGGTTCTTGTAAACAGAGGCGT
Organism: Stenella coeruleoalba; assembly: GCF_951394435.1. Classification (NCBI taxonomy): domain Eukaryota; kingdom Metazoa; phylum Chordata; class Mammalia; order Artiodactyla; family Delphinidae; genus Stenella; species Stenella coeruleoalba. The sequence continues at coordinate 1,696,273 of NW_027645992.1, read as the reverse complement.
CCCAAACTTTGGGGTGGCTGTGTCTTTTTGATTTTAATTTCCCTAAGCTATAGGACCATAAGTGGAAATGCACTAGGCTCTGTTGCTTTGTTTTTTAGATGTTTCAGGAAACACCATACACTTCTCCAGAGTGGCTGTTGGCAATTTACATCCTGCCCATCAGCATAACAAGGCTCCCAGTTCTCCATGGCCTGTCCTGCCTTTCTGGATTTTACACTTTTTTCAGATGGCCCTTTTGACCGGGGGGAAGTGAGACTTCATTGTAGTGCAGATTTCCTTTGCAAGCTTGCTTGGTTGGCCAAAAAGGGCGTATGCGTTTTTTCCTGAATATATTCAGGAAAAAACGCATACGCCCTTTTTGGCCAAGTGCATCATTGTGGACGTTCTGCCTCTTTTCCTATGCTTTCAATGCAATTCCAGTCTACCTCCTGAAATTGGTTTCCTGCAATTCTGCCCCGCTTTCAAGTCCTCTTGGCAGCCTTACTTCAGTCTATTTTTGGACGATAGCTGTCATTTATAACTCTGCTGGTTTGTCAATTGCAGTGCCCCTGAGCTCCTTTCTTCAACTCGCTTTCTTGTGACCTGGCAGCAACACCGCAGGATGGCTTCAGGCCCTAATCTGGTTCCGGCCCGGCATGCTGAGCCTTTGGTTAATTCCTCTTCCTGGTGGGAAATGAGAGTTAAATTTGCCCGTCCAGACACCTCCAGCTAGCCTCTCATTGGTTCTCGCTATTCCTGTTCATCTTCCGCAGAAATTGCAAACTGGGCCAAACAGGAGGTTAAAGGCGCTGACTTTCCAGGTGGGCAGAGTGTTAGTAAAGCGTCTGGAATGTTGCACCCGAGTACCAGGGGAGGAAAACTGAGACATATTTGAACACGTCTCCCATTCACATGGTTGATCATACTTGGGTTCCACATGCATGTTTTAGCTGAAGGAAGAATACCTAAAACCTGGGTAGTTGAAACCCGTGGAATGGGTACCATGCAATATGACTTCAAAGGGTCTTCATTTGCTCACCGAACCTCTCCAATCCTATCACTGCTGCGTTTATGCCCCTGTACACATGCTTGATTCTCTTTCGGAGACATAGCAATCCATAGGTTTTAAGATACTTACTAGTCAGGTACATTCTTAGGCGTTTAATATGGGGTGTTGAGTCCATTTCGTTGAGCAAGGAGTAGCTCTTGTCTATTCCATATTTGGCTTAAGGAACTTTATCTGTGCTCATTTCAATCTCTAGTTTTATGCAGCACCCCAACTCACCTTTCCCCTTAAGCAAGCATAAGTTGGTTTTCTAAATTTGAGACCCTGTTCTGTTCTGTAATTCAGTTCCTGTGTAGCCAAGTTTACATTTCGTGTATTACTGATATCTTATGATGTTTCTTTTTCTGTGTGACTTATTTCAGTTAGAATCATCATACCTGAATCCACTCATTGTGCTGTTAAGGACCTGATGACACAGATTTCATTGCTGAGTGATATTGCTTTGTAAGTAAATACCACAACTTTTTTATCCATTTTTCACTTTCTGCGATGTTGAACTTGTACTGTGAAGGAGGTTCTTGTAAACAGAGCCGTTCGAAACTTTGGGGTGGCTGTGTCTTTTTGATTTTAAATTCCCTAAGCTATAGGACCATAAGTGGAAGGACCATAAGTGGAAGTGCCCTAGGCTCTGTTGCTTTGTTTTTTAGATGTTTCAGGAAACACCATACACTTCTCCCGAGTGTTTGTTGGCAATTTACATCCCGCCCTTCAGCATAACAAGGCTCCCAGTTCTCCATGGCCTGTCCTGCCTTTCTGGATTTTACACTTTTTTCAGATGGCCCTTTTGACCGGGGGGAAGTGAGACTTCATTGTAGTGCAGATTTCCTTTGCAAGCTTGCTTGGTTGGCCAAAAAGGGCGTATGCGTTTTTTCCTGAATATATTCAGGATAAAACGCATACGCCCTTTTTGGCCAAGTGCATCATTGTGGACGTTCTGCCTCTTTTCCTATGCTTTCAATGCAATTCCAGTCTACCTCCTGAAATCGGTTTCCTGCAATTCTGCCCCGCTTTCAAGTCCTCTTGAGAGCCTTACTTCAGTCTATTTTTGGACGATAGCTGTCATTTATAACTCTGCAGGTTTGTGAATTACAGTGCCCCTGAGCTCTTTCTTCAACTCGCTTTCTTGTGAGCTGGCCGCAACACCGCAGGATGGCTTCAGGCCCTAATCTGGTTCCGGCACGGCACGCTGAGCCTTTGGTTATTTCCTCTTCCTATTGGGAAATGAGAGTTAAATTTGCCCGTCCAGACACCTCCAGCTAGTCTCTCATTGGTTCTTGCTATTCCTGTTCATCTTCCGCAGAAATTGCAAACTGGGCCTAACAGGAGGTTAAAGGCGCTGACTCTCCAAGTCGGGAGAGTGTTAGTAAAGCGTCTGGAATGTTGCATCTGAGTACCACGGGAGGAAAACTGAGACATATTTGAACACGTCTCCCGTTCACACGGATGATCATACTCTGGGTTCCACATGCATGTTTTAGCTGAAGGAAGAATACCTTAAACCTGGGTAGTTGAAACCCGTGGAATGGGTACCATGCAATATGACTTCAAAGGGTCTTCATTTGCTCACCGAACCTCTCCAATCCTATCACTGCTGCGTTTATGCCCCTGTTCACATGCTTGATTCTCTTTCGGAGACATAGCAATCCATAGGTTTTAAGATACTTACTAGTCAGGTACATTCTTAGGCGTTTAATATGCGGTGTTGAGTCCATTTCGTTGAGCAAGGAGTAGCTCGTCTATTCCATATTTGGCTTAAGGAACTTTATCTGTGCTCATTTCAATCTCTGGTTTTATGCAGCACCCCAACTCACCTTTACCCTTAAGGAAGCATAAGTTGGTTTTCTAAATTTGAGACCCTGTTCTGTTCTGTAATTCAGTTCCTGTGTAGCCAAGTTTCCATTCCGTGTATTAGTGATATCTTATGATGTTTCTTTTTCTGTGTGACTTATTTCAGTTAGAATCATCATACCTGAATCCACTCATTGTGCTGCTAAGGGCCTGATGACATAGATTTCATTGCTGAGTGATATTGCTTTGTAAGTAAATACCACAGCTTCTTTATCCATTTTTCATTTTCTGCGATGTTGAATTTGTACTGTAAACGAGGTTCTTGTAAACAGAGGCGTCCCAAACTTTGGGGTGGCTGTGTCTTTTTGATTTTAATTTCCCTAAGCTATAGGACCATAAGTGGAAGTGCCCTAGGCTCTGTTGCTTTGTTTTTTCGAAGTTTCAGGAAACACCATACACTTCTCCCCAGTGTCTGTTGGCAATTTACATCCCGCCCATCAGCATAACAAGGCTCCCAGTACTCCATGGCCTGTCCTGCCTTTCTGGATTTTACACTTTTTTCAGATGGCCCTTTTGACCGGGGGGAAGTGAGACTTCATTGTAGTGCAGATTTCCTTTGCAAGCTTGCTTGGTTGGCCAAAAAGTGCGTATGCGTTTTTTCCTGAATATATTCAGGAAAAAACGCATACGCACTTTTTGGCCAAGTGCATCATTGTGGACGTTCTGCCTCTTTTCCTATGCTTTCAATGCAATTCCAGTCTACCTCCTATAATCGGTTTCCTGCAATTCTGCCCCGCTTTCAAGTCCTCTTGGCAGCCTTACTTCAGTCTATTTTTGGACGATAGCTGTCATTTATAACTCCGCAGGTTTGTGAATTACAGTGCCCCTGAGCTCCTTTCTTCAACTCGTTTTCTTGTGAGCTGGCTGCAACACCGCTGGATGGCTTCAGGCCCTAATCTGGTTCCGGCACGGCATGCTGAGCCTTTGGTTATTTCCTCTTCCTGGTGGGAAATGAGAGTTAAATTTGCCCGTCCAGACACCTCCAGCTAGTCTCTCATTGGTTCTCGCTATTCCTGTTCATCTTCCGCAGAAATTGCAAACTGGGCCAAACAGGAGGTTAAAGGGACTGACTCTCCAAGTCGGGAGAGTGTTATTAAAGCATCTGGAATGTTGCACCCGAGTACCAGGGTACAAAAACTGAGACATATTTGAACACGTCTCCTGATCACATGGTTGATCATACTCTAGGTTCCACATGCATGTTTTAGCTGAAGGAAGAATACCTTAAACCTGGGTAGTTGAAACCCGTGGAATGGGTACCATGCAATATGACTTCAAAGGGTCTTCATTTGCTCACCGAACCTCTCCAATCCTATCACTGCTGCGTTTATGCCCCTGTACACATGCTTGATTCTCTTTCGGAGACATAGCAATCCATAGGTTTTAAGATACTTACTAGTCAGGTACATTCTTAGGCGTTTAATATGCGGTGTTGAGTCCATTTCGTTGAGCAAGGAGTAGCTCTTGTCTATTCCATATTTGGCTTAAGGAACTTTATCTGTGCTCATTTCAATCTCTGGTTTTATGCAGCACCCCAACTCACCTTTCCCCTTAAGCAAGCATAAGTTGGTTTTCTTAATTTGAGACCCTATTCTGTTCTGTAATTCAGTTCCTGTGTAGCCAAGTTTCCATTCCGTGTATTACTGATATCTTATGATGTTTCTTTTTCTGTGTGACTTATTTCAGTTAGAATCATCATACCTGAATCCACTCATTGTGCTGCTAAGGGCCTGATGACAGAGATTTCATTGCTGAGTGATATTGCTTTGTAAGTGAATACCACAACTTCTTTATCCATTTTTCACTTTCTGCGATCTTGAACTTGTACTGTAAACGAGGTTCTTGTAAACAGAGCCGTTCCAAACTTTGGGGTGGCTGTGTCTTTTTGATTTTAATTTCCCTAAGCTATAGGACCATAAGTGGAAGTGCCCTAGGCTCTGTTGCTTTGTTTTTTAGATGTTTCAGGAAACACCATACACTTCTCCCAAGTGTCTGTTGGCAATTTACATCCCGCCCATCAGCATAACAAGGCTCCCAGTTCTCCATGGCCTGTCCTGCCTTTCTGGATTTTACACTTTTTTCAGATGGCCCTTTTGACCGGGGAGAAGTGAGACTTCATTGTAGTGCAGATTTCCTTTGCAAGTTTGCTTGGTTGGCCAAAAAGTGCGTATGCGTTTTATTCCTGAATATATTCAGGAAAAAACGCATACGCCCTTTTTGGCCAAGTGCATCATTGTGGACGTTCTGCCTCTTTTCCTATGCTTTCAATGCAATTCCAGTCTACCTCCTGAAATCGGTTTCCTGCAATTCTGCCCCGCTTTCAAGTCCTCTTGGCAGCCTTACTTCAGTATATTTTTGGATGATAGCTGTCATTTATAACTCTGCAGGTTTGTGAATTACAGTGCCCCTGAGCTCTTTCTTCAACTCGCTTTCTTGTGACCTGGCCGCAACACCGCATGATGGCTTCAGGCCCTAATCTGGTTCCGGCACGGCACGCTGAGCCTTTGGTTATTTCCTCTTCCTATTGGGAAATGAGAGTTAAATTTGCCCGTCCAGACACCTCCAGCTAGTCTCTCATTGGTTCTCGCTATTCCTGTTCATCTTCCGCAGAAATTGCAAACTGGGCCAAACAGGAGGTTAAAGACGCTGACTCTCCAAGTCGGGAGAGTGTTAGTAAAGCATCTGGAATGTTGCATCTGAGTACCACGGAAGGAAAACTAAGACATATTTGAACACGTCTCCCGTTCACACGGATGATCATACTCTGGGTTCCACATGCATGTTTTAGCTGAAGGAAGAATACCTTAAACCTGGGTAGTTGAAACCCGTGGAATGGGTACAATGCAATATGACTTCAAAGGGTCTTCATTTGCTCACCGAACCTCTCCAATCCTATCACTGCTGCGTTTATGCCCCTGTACACATGCTTGATTCTCTTTCGGAGACATAGCAATCCATAGGTTTTAAGATACTTACTAGTCAGGTACATTCTTAGGCGTTTAATATGCGGTGTTGAGTCCATTTCGTTGAGCAAGGAGTAGCTCGTCTATTCCATATTTGGCTTAAGGAACTTTACTTTATCTGTGCTCATTTCAATCTCTGGTTTTATGCAGCACCCCAACTCACCTTTACCCTTAAGCAAGCATAAGTTGGTTTTCTAAATTTGAGACCCTGTTCTGTTCTGTAATTCAGTTCCTGTGTAGCCAAGTTTACATTCCGTGTATTACTGATATCTTATGATGTTTCTTTTTCTGTGTGACTTATTTCAGTTAGAATCATCATACCTGAATCCACTCATTGTGCTGCTAAGGGCCTGATGACACAGATTTCATTGCTGAGTGATATTGCTTTGTAAGTAAATACCACAACTTCTTTATCCATTTTTCACTTTCTGCGATGTTGAACTTGTACTGTAAACGAGGTTCTTGTAAACAGAGCCATTCCAAACTTTGGGGTGGCTGTGTCTTTTTGATTTTAATTTCCCTAAGCTATAGGACCATAAGTGGAAGTGCCCTAGGTCCTGTTGCTTTGTTTTTTAGATGTTTCAGGAAACACCATACACTTCTCCCGAGTGGTTGTTGGCAATTTACATCCCGCCCATCAGCATAACAAGGCTCCCAGTTCTCCATGGCCTGTCCTGCATTTCTGGATTTTACACTTTTTTCAGATGGCCCTTTTGACCGGGGGGAAGTGAGACTTCATTGTAGTGCAGATTTCCTTTGCAAGCTTGCTTGGTTGGCCAAAAAGGGCGTATGCGTTTTTTCCTGAATATATTCAGGAAAAAACGCATACGCCCTTTTTGGCCAAGTGCATCATTGTGGACGTTAGGCCACTTTTCCTATGCTTTCAATGCAATTCCAGTCTACCTCCTGAAATCGGTTTCCTGCAATTCTGCCCCGCTTTCAAGTCCTCTTGGCAGCCTTACTTCAGTCTATTTTTGGACGATAGCTGTCATTTATAACTCTGCAGGTTTGTGAATTACAGTGCCCCTGAGCTCCTTTCTTCAACTCGCTTTCTTGTGAGCTGGCCGCAACACCGCAGGATGGCTTCAGGCCCTAATCTGGTTCCGGCACGGCACGCTAAGCCTTTGGTTAATTCCTCTTCCTGGTGGGAAATGAGAGTTAAATTTACCCGTCCAGACACCTCCAGCTAGTCTCTCATTGGTTCTCGCTATTCCTGTTCATCTTCCGCAGAAATTGGAAGCTGTGCCAAACAGGAGGTTAAAGGCGCTGACTCTCCAAGTGGGGAGAGTGTTAGTAAAGCGTCTGGAATGTTGCACCCGAGTACCAGGGGAGGAAAACTGAGACATATTTGAACACGTCTCCCGTTCACATGGTTGATCATACTCTGGGTTCCACATGCATGTTTTAGCTGAAAGAAGAATACCTTAAACCTGGAGAGTTTAGACCCGTGTAATGGGTACCATGCAATATGACTTCAAAGGGTCTTCATTTGCTCACCGAACCTCTCCAATCCTATCACTGCTGCGTTTATGCCCCTGTACACACGCTTGATTCTCTTTTGGAGACATAGCAATCCATAGGTTTTAAGATACTTACTAGTCAGGTACATTCTTAGGCGTTTAATATGGGGTTTTGAGTCCATTTCGTTGAGCAAGGAGTAGCTCTTGTCTATTCCATATTTGGCTTAAGGAACTTTATCTGTGCTCATTTCAATCTCTGGTTTTATGCAGCACCCCAACTCACCTTTCCCCTTAAGCAAGCATAAGTTGGTTTTCTAAATTTGAGACCCTGTTCTGTTTTGGAATGCAGTTCTTGTGTAGCCAAGTTTACATTCCGTGTATTAGTGATATCTTATGATGTTTCTTTTTCTGTGTGACTTATTTCAGATAGAATTATCGTACCTTAATCCACTCATTATGCTGCTACGGGCCTGATGACATAGATTTCATTGCTGAGTGATACTGCATTGTACGTAAGTACCACAAGTTCTTTATCCATTTTTCACTTTCTGCGATGTTGAACTTGTACTGTAAACGAGGTTCTTGTAAACAGAGCCGTTCCAAACTTTGGGGTGGCTGTGTCTTTTTGATTTTAATTTCCCTAAGCTATAGGACCATAAGTGGAAGTGCCCTAGGCTCTGTTGCTTTGTTTTTTAGATGTTTCAGGAAACACCATACACTTCTCCAGAGTGTCTGTTGGCAATTTACATCCCGCCCATCAGCATATCAAGGCTCCCAGTTCTCCATGGCCTGTCCTGCCTTTCTGGACTTTACACTTTTTTCAGATGGCCCTTTTGACCGAGGGGAAGTGAGACTTCATTGTAGTGCAGATTTCCTTTGCAAGCTTGCTTGGTTGGCCAAAAAGGGCGTATGCGTTTTTTCCTGAATATATTCAGGAAAAAACGCATACGCCCTTTTTGGCCAAGTGCATCATTGTGGACGTTCTGCCTCTTTTCCTATGCTTTCAATGCAATTCCAGTCTACCTCCTGCAATCGGTTTCCTGCAATTCTGCCCCGCTTTCAAGTCCTCTTGGCAGCCTTACTTCAGTCTATTTTTGGACGATAGCTGTCATTTATAACTCTGCAGGTTTGTGAATTACAGTGCCCCTGAGCTCCTTTCTTCAACTCGCTTTCTTGTGAGCTGGCCGCAACACCGCAGGATGGCTTCAGGCCCTAATCTGGTTCTGGCACGGCACGCTGAGCCTTTGGTTAATTCCTCTTCCTGGTGGGAAATGAGAGTTAAATTTGCCCGTCCAGACACCTCCAGCTAGTCTCTCATTGGTTCTCGCTATTCCTGTTCATCTTCCGCAGAAATTGCAAACTGGGCCAAACAGGAGGTTAAAGGGACTGACTCTCCAAGTGGGGAGAGTGTTAGTAAAGCGTCTGGAATGTTGCACCCGAGTACCAGGGTACGAAAACTGAGACATATTTGAACACGTCTCCCGATCACATGGTTGATCATACTCTAGGTTCCACATGCATGTTTTAGCTGAAGGAAGAATACCTTAAACCTGGGTAGTTGAAACCCGTGGAATGGGTACCATGCAATATGACTTCAAAGGGTCTTCATTTGCTCACCGAACCTCTCCAATCCTATCACTGCTGCGTTTATGCCCCTGTACACATGCTTGATTCTCTTTCGGAGACATAGAAATCCATAGGTTTTAAGATACTAGTCAGGTACATTCTTAGGCGTTTAATATGCGGTGTTGAGTCCATTTCGTTGAGCAAGGAGTAGCTCTTGTCTATTCCATATTTGGCTTAAGGAACTTTATCTGTGCTCATTTCAATCTCGGTTTTATGCAGCACCCCAACTCACCTTTACCCTTAAGCAAGCATAAGTTCGTTTTCTAAATTTGAGACCCTGTTCTGTTCTGTAATTCAGTTCCTGTGTAGCCAAGTTTACATTCCGTGTATTAGTGATATCTTATGATGTTTCTTTTTCTGTGTGACTTATTTCAGTTAGAAACATCGTACCTGAATCCACTCATTAAGCTGCTACGGGCCTGATGACAAAGATTTCATTGCTGAGTGATACTGCATTGTACGTAAGTACCACAACTTCTTTATCCATTTTTCACTTTCTGCGATATTGAACTTTTACAGTAAACGAGGTGCTTGTAAACAGAGGAGTCCCAAACTTTTGGGTGGCTGTGTCTTTTTGATTTTAATTTCCCTAAGCTATAGGACCATAAGTGGAAGTGCCCTAGGCTCTGTTGCTTTGTTTTTTAGATGTTTCAGGAAACACCATACACTTCTCAGGAGTGTCTGTTGACAATTTACATCCCGCCCATCAGCATAACAAAGCTCCCAGTTCTCCATGGCCTGTCCTGCCTTTCTGGATTTTACACCTTTTTCAGATGGCCCTTTTGACCGGGGGGAAGTGAGACTTCATTGTAGTGCAGATTTCCTTTGCAAGCTTGCTTGGTTGGCCAAAAAGGGCGTATGCGTTTTTTCCTGAATATATTCAGGAAAAAACGCATACGCACTTTTTGGCCAAGTGCATCATTGTGGACGTTCTGCCTCTTTTCCTGTGCTTTCAATGCAATTCCAGTCTACCTCCTGAAATCGGTTTCCTGCAATTCTGCCCTGCTTTCAAGTCCTCTTGGCAGCCTTACTTCAGTCTATTTTTGGACGATAGCTGTCATTTATAACTCTGCAGGTTTGTGAATTACAGTGCCCCTGAGCTCCTTTCTTCAACTCGCTTTCTTTTGAGCTGGCCGCAACACCGCAGGATGGCTTCAGGCCCTAATCTGGATCTGGCACGGCACACTGAGCCTTTGGTTAATTCATCTTCCTGGTGGGAAATGAGAGTTAAATTTGCCCGTCCAGACACCTCCAACTAGTCTCTCATTGGTTCTCGCTATTCCTGTTCATCTTCCGCAGAAATTGCAAACTGGGCCAAACAGGAGGTTAAAGGGACTGACTCTCCAAGTCGGGAGAGTGTTAGTAAAGCGTCTGGAATGTTGCACCCGAGTACCAGGGTATGAAAACTGAGACATATTTGAACACGTCTCCCGATCACATGGTTGATCATACTCTAGGTTCCACATGCATGTTTTAGCTGAAGGAAGAATACCTTAAACCTGGGTAGTTGAAACCCGTGGAATGGGTACCATGTAATATGACTTCAAAGGGTCTTCTTTTGCTCACCGAACCTCTCCAATCCTTTCACTGCTGTGTTTATGCCCCTGTACACACGCTTGATTCTCTTTTGGAGACATAGCAATCCATAGGTTTTAAGATATTTACTAGTCACGTACATTCTTAGGCGTTTAATATGGGGTGTTGAGTCCATTTCGTTGAGCAAGGAGTAGCTCTTGTCTATTCCATATTTGGCTTAAGGAAATTTATCTGTGCTCATTTCTATCTTTGGTTTTATGCAGCACCCCAACTCACCTTTCCCCTTAAGCAAGCATAAGTTGGTTTTCTAAATTTGAGACCCTGTTCTGTTTTGGAATTCAGTTCCTGTGTAGCCAAGTTTACATTCCGTGTATTAGTGATATATTATGATGTTTCTTTTTCTGTGTGACTTATTTCAGTTAGAATCATCGTACCTGAATCCACTCATTATGCTGCTACGGGCCTGATGACATAGATTTCATTGCTGAGTGATACTGCATTGTACGTAAGTACCACAAGATCTTTATCCATTTTTCACTTTCTGTGATATTGAACTTGCACGGTAAACGAGGTTCTTGTAAACAGAGGCGTCCCAAACTTTGGGGTGGCTGTGTCTTTTTGATTTTAATTTCCCTAAGCTATAGGACCATAAGTGGAAGTGCCCTAGGTTCTGTTGCTTTGTTTTTTAGATGTTTCAGGAAACACCATACACTTCTCCCGAGTGGTTGTTGGCAATTTACATCCCGCCCATCAGCATAACAAGGCTCCCAGTTCTCCATGGCCTGTCCTGCCTTTCTGGATTTTACACTTTTTTCAGATGGCCCTTTTGACCGGGGGGAAGTGAGACTTCCTTGTAGTGCAGATTTCCTTTGCAAGCTTGCTTGGTTGGCCAAAAAGGGCGTATGCGTTTTTTCCTGAATATATTCAGGAAAAAACGCATACGCCCTTTTTGGCCAAGTGCATCATTGTGGACGTTCTGCCTCTTTTCCTATGCTTTCAATGCAATTCCAGTCTACCTCCTGAAATCGGTTTCCTGCAATTCTGCCCCGCTTTCAAGTCCTCTTGGCAGCCTTACTTCAGTCTATTTTTGGACGATAGCTGTCATTTATAACTCTGCAGGTTTGTGAATTACAGTGCCCCTGAGCTCCTTCCTTCAACTCGCTTTCTTGTGACCTGGCCGCAACACCGCAGAATGGCTTCAGGCCCTAATCTGGTTCCGGCCCGGCATGCTGAGCCTTTGGTTAATTCCTCTTCCTGGTGGGAAATGACAGTTAAATTTGCCCATCCAGACACCTCCAGCTAGTCTCTCATTGGTTCTCGCTATTCCTGTTCATCTTCCGCAGAAATTGCAAACTGGGCCAAACAGGAGGTTAAAGGCGCTGACTCTCCAAATGGGGAGAGTGTTAGTAAAGCGTCTGGAATGTTACACCCTAGTACCAGGGGAGGAAAACTGAGACATATTTGAACACGTCTCCCGTTCACATGGTTGATCATACTTGGGTTTCACATGCATGTTTTAGCTGAAGGAAGAATACCTTAAACCTGGAGAGTTGAGACCCGTGTAATGGGTACCATACAATATGACTTCAAAGGGTCTTCATTTGCTCACCGAAGCTCTCCAATCCTATCACTGCTACGTTTATGCCCCTGTACACATGTTTGATTCTCTTTTTTAGACATAGCAATCCATAGGTTTTACGATACTTACTAGTCAGGTACATTCTTAGGCGTTTAATATGCGGTGTTGAGTCCATTTCGTTGAGCAAGGAGTAGCTCTTGTCTATTCCATATTTGACTTAAGGAACTTTATCTGTGCTATTTCAATCGCTGGTTTTATGCAGCACCCCAACTCACCTTTCCCCTTAAGCAAGCATAAGTTGGTTTTCTAAATTTGAGACCCTGTTCTGTTCTGTAATTCAGTTCCTGTGTAGCCAAGTTTACATTCCGTGTATTACTGATATCTTATGATGTTTCTTTTTCTGTGTGACTTATTTCAGTTAGAATCATCATAACTGAATCCACTCATTGTGCTGCTAAGGGCCTGATGACATAGATTTCATTGCTGAGTGATATTGCTTTGTAAGTAAATACCACAACTTCTTTATCCATTTTTCACTTTCTGCGATGTTGAACTTGTGCTGTAAACGAGGTTCTTGTAAACAGAGGCGTCCCAAACTTTGGGGTGGCTGTGTCTTTTTGATTTTAATTTCCCTAAGCTATAGGACCATAAGTGGCAGTGCCCTAGGCTCTGTTGCTTTGTTTTTTAGATGTTTCAGGAAACACCATACACTTCTCCCGAGTGTCTGTTGGCAATTTACATCCCGCCCATCAGCATAACAAGGCTCCCAGTTCTCAATGGCCTGTTGCCTTTCTGGATTTTACACTTTTTTCAGATGGCCCTTTTGACCGGGGGGAAGTGAGACTTCATTGTAGTGCAGATTTCCTTTGCAAGCTTGCTTGGTTGGCCAAAAAGGGCGTATGCGTTTTTTCCTGAATATATTCAGGAAAAAACGCATACGCCCTTTTTGGCCAAGTGCATCATTGTGGACGTTCTGCCTCTTTTCCTATGCTTTCAATGCAATTCCAGTCTACCTCCTGAAATTGGTTTCCTGCAATTCTGCCCCGCTTTCAAGTCCTCTTGGCAACCTTACTTCAGTATATTTTTGGACGATAGCTGTCATTTATAACTCTGCAGGTTTGTGAATTACAGTGCCCCTGAGCTCCTTTCTTCAACTCGCTTCCTTTTGTGCTGGCCGCAACACCGCAGGATGGCTTCAGGCCCTAATCTGGTTCCGGCACGGCACGCTGAGCCTTTAGTTAATTCCTGTTCCTGGTGGGAAATGAGAGTTAAATTTGCCCGTCCAGACACCTCCAGCTAGCCTCTCATTGGTTCTCGCTATTCCTGTTCATCTTCCGCAGAAATTGCAAACTGGGCCCAACAGGAGGTTAAAGGGACTGACTCTCTAAGTCGGGAGAGTGTTAGTAAAGCGTCTGGAATCTTGCACCCGAGTACCAGGGTACGAAAACTGAGACATATTTGAACACGTCTCCCGATCACATGGTTGATCATACTCTACGTTCCACATGCATGTTTTAGCTGAAGGAAGAATACCTTAAAACCGGGTAGTTGAAACCCGTGTAATGGGTACCATGCAATATGACTTCAAAGGGTCTTCATTTGCTCACCGAACCTCTCCAATCCTATCACTGCTGCGTTTATGCCCCTGTACACATGCTTGGTTCTCTTTTGGAGACATAGCAATCCATAGGTTTTAAGATACTTACTAGTAAGGTACATTCTTAGGCGTTTAATATGGGGTGTTGAGTCCATTTCGTTGAGCAAGGAGTAGCTCTTGTCTATTCCATATTTGGCTTAAGGAACTTTATCTGTGCTCATTTCAATCTCCGGTATTATGCAGCACCCCAACTCACCTTTCCCCTTAAGCAAGCATAAGTTGGTTTTCTAAATTTGAGACCCTGTTCTGTTCTGTAATTCATTTCCTGTGTAGCCAAGTTTCCATTCCGTGTATTAGTGATATCTTATGATATTTCTTTTTCTGTGTGACTTATTTCAGTTAGAATCTTCGTACCTGAATCCACTCATTATGCTGCTACGGGCCTGATGACACAGATTTCATTGCTGAGTGATACTGCATTGTACGTAAGTACCACAAGTTCTTTATCCATTTTTCACTTTCTGTGATATTGAACTTGTACGGTAAATGAGGTTCTTGTAAACAGAGGCGTCCCAAACTTTGGGTTGGCTGTGTCTTTTTGATTTTAATTTCCCTAAGCTATAGGACCATAAGTGGAAGTGCCCTAGGCTCTGTTGTTTTGTTTTTTAGATGTTTCAGGAAACACCATACACTTCTCCCGAGTGTCTGTTGGCAATTTACATCCCGCCCATCAGCATAACAAGGCTCCCAGTTCTCAATGGCCTGTTGCCTTTCTGGATTTTACACTTTTTTCAGATGGCCCTTTTGACCGGGGGGAAGTGAGACTTCATTGTAGTGCAGATTTCCTTTGCAAGCTTGCTTGGTTGGCCAAAAAGGGCGTATGCGTTTTTTCCTGAATATATTCAGGAAAAAACGCATACGCCCTTTTTGGCCAAGTGCATCATTGTGGACGTTCTGCCTCTTTTCCTATGCTTTCAATGCAATTCCAGTCTACCTCCTGAAATCGGTTTCCTGCAATTCTGCCCCGCTTTCAAGTCCTCTTGGCAGCCTTACTTCAGTCTATTTTTGGACGATAGCTGTCATTTATAACTCTGCAGGTTTGTGAATTACTGTGCCACTGAGCTCCTTTCTTCAACTCGCTTTCTTGTGACCTGGCCGCAACACCGCAGGATGGCTTCAGGCCCTAATCTGGTTCCGGACCGGCATGCTGAGCCTTTGGTTAATTCCTCTTCCTGGTGGGAAATGAGAGTTAAATTTGCCCGTCCAGACACCTCCAGCTAGCCTCTCATTGGTTCTCGCTATTCCTGTTCATCTTCCGCAGAAATTGCAAACTGGGCCAAACAGGAGGTTAAAGGGACTGACTCTCCAAGTGGGGAGAGTGTTAGTAAAGCGTCTGGAATGTTGCACCCGAGTACCAGGGGAGGAAAACTGAGACATATTTGAACACGTCTCCCGTTCACATGGTTGATCATACTTGGGTTCCACATGCATGTTTTAGCTGAAGGAAGAATACCTTAAACCTGGGTAGTTGAAACCCGTGGAATGGGTACCATGCAATATGACTTCAAAGGGTCTTCATTTGCTCACCGAACCTCTCCAATCCTATCACTGCTGCGTTTATGCCCCTGTACACATGCTTAATTCTCTTTCAGAGACATAGCAATCCATAGGTTTTAAGATACTTACAAGTCAGGTACATTCTTAGGCGTTTAATATGCGGTGTTGAGTCCATTTCGTTGAGCAAGGAGTAGCTCTTGTCTATTCCATATTTGGCTTAAGGAACTTTATCTGTGCTCATTTCAATCTCTGGTTTTATGCAGCACCCCAACTCACCTTTACCCTTAAGCAAGAATAAGATGGTTTTCTAAATGTGAGACCCTGTTCTGTTCTGTAATTCAGTTCCTGTGTAGCCAAGTTTCCATTCCGTGTATTACTGATATCTTATGATGTTTCTTTTTCTGTGTGACTTATTTCAGTTAGAATCATCATACCTGAATCCACTCATTGTGCTGCTAAGGGCCTGATGACATAGATTTCCTTGCTAAGTGATATTGCTTTGTAAGTGAATACCACAACTTCTTTATCCATTTTTCACTTTCTGCAATGTTGAACTTGTACTGTAAACGAGGTTCTTGTAAACAGAGCCGTTCCAAACTTTGGGGTGGCTGTGTCTTTTTGATTTTAATTTCCCTAAGCTATAGGACCATAAGTGTAAGTGCCCTAGGTTCTGTTGCTTTGTTTTTTTGATGTTTCAGGAATCACCATACACTTCTCCCGAGTGGTTGTTGGCATTTTACATCCCGCCCATCAGCATAACAAGGCTCCCAGTTCTCCATGGCCTGTCCTGCCTTTCTGGATTTTACAATTTTTTCAGATGGCCCTTTTGACCGGGGGGAAGTGAGACTTCATTGTAGTGCAGATTTCCTTTGCAAGCTTGCTTGGTTGGCCAAAAAGGGCGTATGCGTTTTTTCCTGAATATATTCAGGAAAAAACGCATACGCCCTTTTTGGCCAAGTGCATCATTGTGGACATTCTGCCTCTTTTCCTATGCTTTCAATGCAATTCCAGTCTACCTCCTGAAATCGCTTTCCTGCAATTCTGCCCCGCTTTCAAGTCCTCTTGGCAGCCTTACTTCAGTCTATTTTTGGACGATAGCTGTCATTTATAACTCTGCAGGTTTGTGAATTACAGTGCCCCTGAGCTCCTTTCTTCAACTCGCTTTCTTGTGACCTGGCCGCAACACCGCAGGATGGCTTCAGGCCATAATCTGGTTCCGGCCCGGCACGCTGAGCCTTTGGTTATTTCCTCTTCCTGGTGGGAAATGAGAGTTAAATTTGCCCGTCCAGACACCTCCAGCTAGCCTCTCATTGGTTCTCGCTATTCCTGTTCATCTTCCGCAGAAATTGCAAACTGGGCCAAACAGGAGGTTAAAGGGACTGACTCTCCAAGTGGGGAGAGTGTTAGTAAAGCGTCTGGAATGTTGCACCTGAGTACCAGGGGAGGAAAACTGAGACATATTTGAACACGTCTCCCGATCACATGGTTGATCATACTCTAGGTTCCACATGCATGTTTTAGCTGAAGGAAGAATACCTTAAACCTGGGTAGTTGAAACCCGTGGAATGGGTACCATGCAATATGACTTCAAAGGGTCTTCATTTGCTCACCGAACCTCTCCAATCCTATCACTGCTGCGTTTATGCCCCTGTACACATGCTTGATTCTCTTTCGGAGACATAGCAATCCATAGGTTTTAAGATACTTACTAGTCAGGTACATTCTTAGGCGTTTAATATGGGGTGTTGAGTCCATTTCGTTGAGCAAGGAGTAGCTCTTGTCTATTCCATATTTGGCTTAAGGAACTTTATCTGTGCTCATTTCAATCTCTGGTTTTATGCAGCACCCCAACTCACCTTTACCCTTAAGCAAGAATAAGTTGGTTTTCTAAATTTGAGACCCTGTTCTGTTCTGTAATTCAGTTCCTGTGTAGCCAAGTTTACATTCCGTGTATTAGTGATATATTATGATGTTTCTTTTTCTGTGTGACTTATTTCAGTTAGAATCATCATACCTGAATCCACTCATTGTGCTGCTAAGGGCCTGATGACACAGATTTCATTGCTGTGTGATATTGCTTTGTAAGTAAATACCACAACTTCTTTATCCATTTTTCACTTTCTGCGATGTTGAACTTGTACTGTAAACGAGGTTCTTGTCAACAGAGCCGTTCCAAACTTTGGGGTGGCTGTGTCTTTTTGATTTTAATTTCCCTAAGCTATAGGACCATAAGTGGAAGTGCCATAGGTTCTGTTGCTTTGTTTTTTAGATGTTTCAGGAAACACCATACACTTCTCCCCAGTGGTTGTTGGCAATTTACATCCCGCCCATCAGCATAACAAGGCTCCCAGTTCTCCATGGCCTGTCCTGCCTTTCTGGATTTTACACTTTTTTCAGATGGCCCTTTTGACCGGGGGGAAGTGAGACTTCATTGTAGTGCAGATTTCCTTTGCAAGCTTGCTTGGTTGGCCAAAAAGGGCGTATGCGTTTTTTCCTGAATATATTCAGGAAAAAACGCATACGCCCTTTTTGGACAAGTGCATCATTGTGGACGTTCTGCCTCTTTTCCTATGCTTTCAATGCAACTCCAGTCTACCTCCTGAAATCGGTTTCCTGCAATTCTGCCCCGCTTTCTAGTCCTCTTGGCAGCCTTACTTCAGTCTATTTTTGGACGATAGCTGTCATTTATAACTCTGCAGGTTTGTGAATTACAGTGCCCCTGAGCTCCTTTCTTCAACTCGCTTTCTTGTGACCTGGCCGCAACACCGCAGGATGGCTTCAGGCCCTAATCTGGTTCCGGCCCGGCATGCTGAGCCTTTGGTTAATTCCTCTTCCTGGTGGGAAATGAGAGTTAAATTTGCCCGTCCAGACACCTCCAGCTAGCCTCTCATTGGTTCTCGCTATTCCTGTTCATCTTCCGCAGAAATTGAAAACTGGGCCCAACAGGAGGTTAAAGGGACTGACTCTCCAAGTCGGGAGAGTGTTAGTAAAGCATCTGGAATGTTGCACCCGAGTACCAGGGGAGGAAAACTGAGACATATTTGAACACGTCTCCCGTTCACATGGTTGATCATACTCTGGGTTCCACATGCATGTTTTAGCTGAAGGAAGAATACCTTAAACCTGGAGAGTTGAGACCCGTGGAATGGGTACCATGCAATATGACTTCAAAGGGTCTTCATTTGCTCACCGAACCTCTCCAATCCTATCACTGCTGCGTTTATGCCCCTGTACACATGCTTGATTCTCTTTCGGAGACATAGCAATCCATAGGTTTTAAGATACTTACTAGTCAGGTACATTCTTAGGCGTTTAATATGCGGTGTTGAGTCCATTTCGTTGAGCAAGGAGTAGCTCTTGTCTATTCCATATTTGACTTAAGGAACTTTATCTGTGCTCATTTCAATCTCTGGTTTTATGCAGCACCCCAACTCACCTTTCCCCTTAAGCAAGCATAAGTTGGTTTTCTAAATTTGAGACCCTGTTCTGTTCTGTAATTCAGTTCCTGTGTAGCCAAGTTTCCATTCCGTGTATTACTGATATCTTATGATGTTTCTTTTTCTGTGTGACTTATTTCAGTTAGAATCATCATACCTGAATCCACTCATTGTGCTGCTAAGGGCCTGATGACATAGATTTCATTGCTGAGTGATATTGCTTTGTAAGTAAATACCACAACTTCTTTATCCATTTTTCACTTTCTGCGATGTTGAACTTGTACTGTAAACGAGGTTCTTGTAAACAGAGGCGTCCCAAACTTTGGGGTGGCTGTGTCTTTTTGATTTTGATTTCCCTAAGCTATAGGACCATAAGTGGCAGTGCCCTAGGCTCTGTTGCTTTGTTTTTTAGATGTTTCAGGAAACACCATACACTTCTCCCGCGTGTCTGTTGGCAATTTACATCCCGCCCATCAGCATAACAAGGCTCCCAGTTCTCCATGGCCTGTCCTGCCTTTCTGGATTTTACACTTTTTTCAGATGGCCCTTTTGACCGGGGGGAAGTGAGACTTCATTGTAGTGCAGATTTCCTTTGCAAGCTTGCTTGGTTGGCCAAAAAGGGCGTATGCGTTTTTTCCTGAATATATTCAGGAAAAAACGCATACGCCCTTTTTGGCCAAGTGCATCATTGTGGACGTTCTGCCTCTTTTCCTATGCTTTCAATGCAATTCCAGTCTACTTCCTGAAATCGGTTTCCTGCAATTCTGCCCCGCTTTCAAGTCCTCTTGGCAGCCTTACTTCAATCTATTTTTGGACGATAGCTGTCATTTATAACTCTGCAGGTTTGTGAATTACAGTGCCCCTGAGCTCCTTTCCTCAGCTCGCTTTCATTTGAGCTGGCCACAACACCACAGGATGGCTTCAGGCCCTAATCTGGTTCCAGCACGGCACGCTGAGCCTTTGGTTAATTCCTCTTCCTGGTGGGAAATGAGAGTTAAATTTGCCCGTCCAGACACCTCCAGCTAGCCTCTCATTGGTTC
This sequence comes from Stenella coeruleoalba, assembly GCF_951394435.1. Classification (NCBI taxonomy): domain Eukaryota; kingdom Metazoa; phylum Chordata; class Mammalia; order Artiodactyla; family Delphinidae; genus Stenella; species Stenella coeruleoalba. The sequence goes on along the minus strand of NW_027645992.1, from coordinate 1,676,585 downwards.
TCGCTATTCCTGTTCATTTTCCACAGAAATTGCAAACTGGGCCAAACAGAAGGTTAAAGGGACTGACTCTCCAAGTCGGGAGAGTGTTAGTAAAGCGTCTGGAATGTTGCACCCGAGTACCAGGGTACAAAAACTGAGACATATTTGAACACGCCTCCCGATCGCATGGTTGATCATACTCTAGGTTCCACATGCATGTTTTAGCTGAAGGAAGAATACCTAAAACCTGGGTAGTTGAAACCCGTGGAATGGGTACCATGCAATATGACTTCAAAGGGTCTTCATTTGCTCACCGAACCTCTCCAATCCTATCACTGCTGCGTTTATGCCCCTGTACACATGCTTGATTCTCTTTCGGAGACATAGCAATCCATAGGTTTTAAGATACTTACTAGTCAGGTACATTCTTAGGCGTTTAATATGCGGTATTGAGTCCATTTCGTTGAGCAAGGAGTAGCTCTTGTCTATTCCATATTTGGCTTAAGGAACTTTATCTGTGCTCATTTCGATCTCTGCTTATGCAGCACCCCAATTCACCTTTACCCTTAAGCAAGCATAAGTTGGTTTTCTAAATTTGAGACCCTGTTCTGTTCTGTAATTCAGTTCCTGTGTAGCCAAGTTTACATTCCGTGTATTACTGATATCTTATGATGTTTCTTTTTCTGTGTGACTTATTTCAGTTAGAATCATCATATCTGAATCCACTCATTGTGCTGCTAAGGGCCTGATGACATAGATTTCATTGCTGAGTGATATTGCTTTGTAAGTAAATACCACAACTTCTTTATCCATTTTTCACTTTCTGCGATGTTGAACTTGTACTGTAAACGAGGTTCTTGTAAACAGAGCCGTTCCAAACTTTGGGGTGGCTGTGTCTATTTTATTTTAATTTTCCTAAGCTATAGGACCATAAGTGGAAGTGCCCTAGGCTCTGTTGATTTGTTTTTTAGATGTTTCAGGAGACACCATACACTTCTCCCGAGTGGTTGTTGGCAATTTACATCCCGCCCATCAGCATAACAAGGCTCCCAGTTCTCCATGGCCTGTCCTGCCTTTCTGGATTTTACACTTTTTTCAGATGGCCCTTTTGACCGGGGGGAAGTGAGACTTCATTGTAGTGCAGATTTCCTTTGCAAGCTTGCTTGGTTGGCCAAAAAGGGCGTATGCGTTTTTTCCTGAATATATTCAGGAAAAAACGCATACGCCCTTTTTGGCCAAGTGCATCATTGTGGACGTTCTGCCTCTTTTCCTATGCTTTCAATGCAATTCCAGTCTACCTCCTGAAATCGGTTTCCTGCAATTCTGCCCCGCTTTCAAGTCCTCTTGGCAGCCTTACTTCAGTCTATTTTTGGATGATAGCTGTCATTTATAACTCTGCAGGCTTGTGAATTACAGTGCCCCTGAGCTCCTTTCTTCAACTCGCTTTCTTGTGAGCTGGCCGCAACACCGCAGGATGGCTTCAGGCCCTAATCTGGTTCCGGCACGGCACGCTGAGCCTTTGGTTAATTCCTGTTCCTGGTTGGAAATGAGAGTTAAATTTGCCCGTCCAGACACCTCCAGCTAGTCTCTCATTGGTTCTCGCTACTCCTGTTCATCTTCCGCAGAAATTGCAAACTGGGCCAAACAGGAGGTTAAAGGCGCTGACTCTCCAAGTGGGGAGAGTGTTAGTAACGCTTCTGGAATTTTGCACCCGAGTACCAGGGGAGGAAAACTGAGACATATTTGAACACGTCTCCCGTTCACACGGTTGATCATACTCTGGGTTCCACATGCATGTTTTAGCTGAAGGAAGAATACCTTAAACCTGGAGAGTTGAGACCCGTGGAATGGGTACCATGCAATATGTCTTCAAAGGGTCTTCATTTGCTCACCGAACCTCTCCAATCCTATCACTGCTGCGTTTATGCCCCTGTACACATGCTTGATTCTCTTTCGGAGACATAGCAATCCATAGGTTTTAAGATACTTACTAGTCAGGTACATTCTTAGGCGTTTAATATGCGGTGTTGAGTCCATTTCGTTGAGCAAGGAGTAGCTCTTGTCTATTCCATATTTGGCTTAAGGAACTTTATCTGTGCTCATTTCAATCTCTGGTTTTATGCAGCACCCCAACTCACCTTTCCCCTTAAGCAAGCATAAGTTGGTTTTCTAAATTTGAGACCCTGTTCTGTTCTGTAATTCAGTTCCTGTGCAGCCAAGTTTACATTCCGTGTATTACAGATATCTTATGATGTTTCTTTTTCTGTGTGACTTATTTCAGTTAGAATCATCATACCTGAATCCACTCATTGTGCTGCTAAGGGCCTGATGACACAGATTTCATTGCTGAGTGATATTGCTTTGTAAGTAAATACCACAACTTCTTTATCCATTTTTCACTTTCTGCGATGTTGAACTTGTACTGTAAACGAGGTTCTTGTCAACAGAGCCGTTCCAAACTTTGGGGTGGCTGTGTCTTTTTGATTTTAATTTCCCTAAGCTATAGGACCATAAGTGGAAGTGCCCTAGGTTCTGTTGCTTTGTTTTTTAGATGTTTCAGGAAACACCATACACTTCTCCAGAGTGGTTGTTGGCAATTTACATCCCGCCCATCAGCATAACAAGGCTCCCAGTTCTCCATGGCCTGTCCTGCCTTTCTGGATTTTACACTTTTTTCAGATGGCCCTTTTGACCGGGGGTAGTGAGACTTCATTGTAGTGCAGATTTCCTTTGCAAGTTTGCTTGGTTGGCCAAAAAGGGCGTATGCGTTTTTTCCTGAATATATTCAGGAAAAAACGCATACGCCCTTTTTGGCCAAGTGCATCATTGTGGACGTTCTGCCTCTTTTCCTATGCTTTCAATGCAATTCCAGTCTACCTCCTGAAATCGGTTTCCTGCAATTCTGCCCCGCTTTCAAGTCCTCTTGGCAGCCTTACTTCAGTCTATTTTTGGACGATAGCTGTCATTTATAACTCTGCAGGTTTGTGAATTACAGTGCCCCTGAGCTCCTTTCTTCAACTCGCTTTCTTGTGACCTGGCCGCAACACCGCAGGATGGCTTCAGGCCCTAATCTGGTTCCAGCACGGCATGCTGAGCCTTTGGTTAATTCCTCTTCCTGGTGGGAAATGAGAGTTAAATTTGCCCGTCCAGACACCTCCAGCTAGCCTCTCATTGGTTCTCGCTATTCCTGTTCATCTTCCGCAGAAATTGCAAACTGGGCCAAACAGGAGGTTAAAGGGACTGACTCTCCAAGAGGGGAGAGTGTTAGTAAAGCGTCTGGAATGTTGCACCCGAGTACCAGGGGAGGAAAACTGAGACATATTTGAACACGTCTCCCGTTCACATGGTTGATCATACTTGGGTTCCATATGCATGTTTTAGCTGAAGGAAGAATACCGAAAACCTGGGTAGTTGAAACCCGTGGAATGGGTACCATGCAATATGACTTCAAAGGGTCTTCATTTGGTCACCGAACCTCTCCAATCCTATCACTGCTGCGTTTATGCCCCTGTACACATGCTTGATTCTCTTTCGGAGACATAGCAATCCATAGGTTTTAAGATACTTACTAGTCAGGTACATTCTTAGGCGTTTAATATGCGGTGTTGAGTCCATTTCATTGAGCAAGTAGTAGCTCTTGTCTATTCCATATTTGGCTTAAGGAACTTTATCTGTGCTCATTTCAATCTCTGGTTTTATGCAGCACCCCAACTCACCTTTCCCCTTAAGCAAGCATAAGTTCGTTTTCTAAATTTGAGACCCTGTTCTGTTCTGTAATTCAGTTCCTGTGTAGCCAAGTTTACATTCCGTGTATTACTGATATCTTATGATGTTTCTTTTTCTATGTGACTTATTTCAGTTAGAATCATCGTACCTAAATCCACTCATTATGCTGCTACGGGCCTGATGACATAGATTTCATTGCTGAGTGATACTGCATTGTACGTAAGTACCACAACTTCTTTATCCATTTTTCACTTTCTGCGATGTTGAACTTGTACTGTAAACGAGGTTCTTGTAAACAGAGCCGTTCCAAACTTTGGGGTGGCTGTGTCTTTTTGATTTTAATTTCCCTAAGCTATAGGACCATAAGTGGAAGTGCACTAGGTTCTGTTGCTTTGTTTTTTAGATGTTTCAGGACACACCATGCACTTCTCCCAAGTGGTTGTTGGCAATTTACATCCCGCCCATCAGCATAACAAGGCTCCCAGTTCTCCATGGCCTGTCCTGCCTTTCTGGATTTTACACTTTTATCAGATGGCCCTTTTGACCGGGGGGAAGTGAGACTTCATTGTAGTGCAGATTTCCTTTGCAAGCTTGCTTGCTTGGCCAAAAAGGGCGTATGCGTTTTTTCCTGAATATATTCAGGAAAAAACGCATACGCCCTTTTTGGCCAAGTGCATCATTGTGGACGTTCTGCCTCTTTTCCTATGCTTTCAATGCAATTCCAGTCTACCTCCTGAAATCGGTTTCCTGCAATTCTGCCCCGCTTTCAAGTCCTCTTGGCAGCCTTACTTCAGTCTATTTTTGGACGATAGCTGTCATTTATAACTCTGCAGGTTTGTGAATTACAGTGCCCCTGAGCTCCTTTCTTCAACTCGGTTTCTTTTGAGCTGGCCGCAGCACCGCAGGATGGCTTCAGGCCCTAATCTGGTTCCGGTACGGCACGCTGAGCCTTTGGTTATTTCCTCTTCCTGGTGGGAAATGAGAGTTAAATTTGCCCGTCCAGACATCTCCAGCTAGCCTCTCATTGGTTCTCTCTATTCCTGTTCATCTTCCGCAGAAATTGGAAGCTGTGCCAAACAGGAGGTTAAAGGCGCTGACTCTCCAAGTGGGGAGAGTGTTAGTAAAGCGTCTGGAATGTTGCACCCGAGTACCAGGGGAGGAAAACTGAGACATATTTGAACACGTCTCCCGTTCACATGGTTGATCATACTCTGGGTTCCACATGCATGTTTTAGCTGAAAGAAGAATACCTTAAACCTGGAGAGTTGAGACCCGTGTAATGGGTACCATGCAATATGACTTCAAAGGGTCTTCATTTGCTCACCAAACCTCTCCAATCCTATCACTGCTGCGTTTATGCCCCTGTACACACGCTTGATTCTCTTTTGGAGACATAGCAATCCATAGGTTTTAAGATACTTACTAGTCAGGTACATTCTTAGGCGTTTAATATGGGGTTTTGAGTCCATTTCGTTGAGCAAGGAGTAGCTCTTGTCTATTCCATATTTGGCTTAAGGAACTTTATCTGTGCTCATTTCAATCTCTGGTTTTATGCAGCACCCCAACTCACCTTTCCCCTTAAGCAAGCATAAGTTGGTTTTCTAAATTTGAGACCCTGTTCTGTTTTGGAATGCAGTTCTTGTGTAGCCAAGTTTACATTCCGTGTATTAGTGATATCTTATGATGTTTCTTTTTCTGTGTGACTTATTTCAGTTAGAATTATCGTACCTTAATCCACTCATTATGCTGCTACGGGCCTGATGACATAGATTTCATTGCTGAGTGATACTGCATTGTACGTAAGTACCACAAGTTCTTTATCCATTTTTCACTTTCTGCGATGTTGAACTTGTACTGTAAACGAGGTTCTTGTAAACAGAGCCGTTCCAAACTTTGGGGTGGCTGTGTCTTTTTGATTTTAATTTCCCTAAGCTATAGGACCATAAGTGGAAGTGCCCTAGGCTCTGTTGCTTTGTTTTTTAGATGTTTCAGGAAATACCATACACTTCTCCCGAGTGTCTGTTGGCAATTTACATCCCGCCCATCAGCATATCAAGGCTCCCAGTTCTCCATGGCCTGTCCTGCCTTTCTGGATTTTACACTTTTTTCAGATGGCCCTTTTGACCGGGGGGAAGTGAGACTTCATTGTAGTGCAGATTTCCTTTGCAAGCTTGCTTGGTTGGCCAAAAAGGGCGTATGCGTTTTTTCCTGAATATATTCAGGAAAAAACGCATACGCCCTTTTTGGCCAAGTGCATCATTGTGGACGTTCTGCCTCTTTTCCTATGCTTTCAATGCAATTCCAGTCTACCTCCTGAAATCGGTTTCCTGCAATTCTGCCCCGCTTTCAAGTCCTCTTGGCAGCCTTACTTCAGTCTATTTTTGGACGATAGCTGTCATTTATAACTCTGCAGGTTTGTGAATTACAGTGCCCCTGAGCTCCTTTCTTCAACTCGCTTTCTTGTGAGCTGGCCGCAACACCGCAGGATGGCTTCAGGCCCTAATCTGGTTCTGGCACGGCACGCTGAGCCTTTGGTTAATTCCTCTTCCTGGTGGGAAATGAGAGTTAAATTTGCCCGTCCAGACACCTCCAGCTAGTCTCTCATTGGTTCTCGCTATTCCTGTTCATCTTCCGCAGAAATTGCAAACTGGGCCAAACAGGAGGTTAAAGGGACTGACTCTCCAAGTGGGGAGAGTGTTAGTAAAGCGTCTGGAATGTTGCACCCGAGTACCAGGGTACGAAAACTGAGACATATTTGAACACGTCTCTCGATCACATGGTTGATCATACTCTAGGTTCCACATGCATGTTTTAGCTGAAGGAAGAATACCTTAAACCTGGGTAGTTGAAACCCGTGGAATGGGTACCATGCAATATGACTTCAAAGGGTCTTCATTTGCTCACCGAACCTCTCCAATCCTATCACTGCTGCGTTTATGCCCCTGTACACATGCTTGATTCTCTTTCGGAGACATAGAAATCCATAGGTTTTAAGATACTAGTCAGGTACATTCTTAGGCGTTTAATATGCGGTGTTGAGTCCATTTCGTTGAGCAAGGAGTAGCTCTTGTCTATTCCATATTTGGCTTAAGGAACTTTATCTGTGCTCATTTCAATCTCGGTTTTATGCAGCACCCCAACTCACCTTTACCCTTAAGCAAGCATAAGTTGGTTTTCTAAATTTGAGACCCTGTTCTGTTCTGTAATTCAGTTCCTGTGTAGCCAAGTTTACATTCCGTGTATTAGTGATATCTTATGATGTTTCTTTTTCTGTTTGACTTATTTCAGTTAGAAACATCGTACCTGAATCCACTCATTAAGCTGCTACGGGCCTGATTACAAAGATTTCATTGCTGAGTGATACTGCATTGTACGTAAGTACCACAACTTCTTTATCCATTTGTCACTTTCTGCGATATTGAACTTTTACAGTAAACGAGGTTCTTGTAAACAGAGGAGTCCCAAACTTTTGGGTGGCTGTGTCTTTTTGATTTAAATTTCCCTAAGCTATAGGACCATAAGTGGAAGTGCCCTAGGCTCTGTTGCTTTGTTTTTTAGATGTTTCAGGAAACACCATACACTTCTCAGGAGTGTCTGTTGGCAATTTACATCCCTACCCATCAGCATAACAAAGCTCCCAGTTCTCCATGGCCTGTCCTGCCTTTCTGGATTTTACACCTTTTTCAGATGGCCCTTTTGACCGGGGGGAAGTGAGACTTCTTTGTAGTGCAGATTTCCTTTGCAAGCTTGCTTGGTTGTCCAAAAAGGGCGTATGCGTTTTTTCCTGAATATATTCAGGAAAAAACGCATACGCACTTTTTGGCCAAGTGCATCATTGTGGACGTTCTGCCTCTTTTCCTATGCTTTCAATGCAATTCCAGTCTACCTCCTGAAATCGGTTTCCTGCAATTCTGCCCCGCTTTCAAGTCCTCTTGGCAGCCTTACTTCAGTCTATTTTTGGACGATAGCTGTCATTTATAACTCTGCAGGTTTGTGAATTACAGTGCCCCTGAGCTCCTTTCTTCAACTCGCTTTCTTTTGAGCTGGCCGCAACACCGCAGGATGGCTTCAGGCCCTAATCTGGTTCTGGCACGGCACGCTGAGCCTTTGGTTAATTCATCTTCCTGGTGGGAAATGAGAGTTAAATTTGCCCGTCCAGACACCTCCAGCTAGTCTCTCATTGGTTCTCGCTATACCTGTTCATCTTCCGCAGAAATTGCAAACTGGGCCAAACAGGAGGTTAAAGGGACTGACTCTCCAAGTCGGGAGAGTGTTAGTAAAGCGTCTGGAATGTTGCACCCGAGTACCAGGGTATGAAAACTGAGACATATTTGAACACGTCTCCCGATCACATGGTTGATCATACTCTAGGTTCCACATGCATGTTTTAGCTGAAGGAAGAATACCTTAAACCTCGGTAGTTGAAACCCGTGGAATGGGTACCATGTAATATGACTTCAAAGGGTCTTCTTTTGCTCACCGAACCTCTCCAATCCTTTCACTGCTGTGTTTATGCCCCTGTACACACGCTTGATTCTCTTTTGGAGACATAGCAATCCATAGGTTTTAAGATACTTACTAGTCACGTACATTCTTAGGCGTTTAATATGGGGTGTTGAGTCCATTTCGCTGAGCAAGGAGTAGCTCTTGTCTATTCCATATTTGGCTTAAGGAAATTTATCTGTGCTCATTTCAATCTTTGGTTTTATGCAGCACCCCAACTCACCTTTCCACTTAAGCAAGCATAAGTTGGTTTTCTAAATTTGAGACCCTGTTCTGTTCTGTAATTCAGTTCCTGTGTAGCCAAGTTTACATTCCGTGTATTAGTGATATCTTATGATGTTTCTTTTTCTGTGTGACTTATTTCAGTTAGAAACATCGTACCTGAATCCACTCATTAAGCTGCTACGGGCCTGATGACAAAGATTTCATTGCTGAGTGATACTGCATTGTACGTAAGTAACACAACTTCTTTATCCATTTTTCACTTTCTGCGATATTGAACTTTTACAGTAAACGAGGTTCTTGTAAACAGAGGAGTCCCAAACTTTTGGGTGGCTGTGTCTTTTTGATTTAAATTTCCCTAAGCTATAGGACCATAAGTGGAAGTGCCCTAGGCTCTGTTGCTTTGTTTTTTAGATGTTTCAGGAAACACCATACACTTCTCAGGAGTGTCTGTTGACAATTTACATCCCGCCCATCAGCATAACAAAGCTCCCAGTTCTCCATGGCCTGTCCTGCCTTTCTGGATTTTACACCTTTTTCAGATGGCCCTTTTGACCGGGGGGAAGTGAGACTTCATTGTAGTGCAGATTTCCTTTGCAAGCTTGCTTGGTTGTCCAAAAAGGGCGTATGCGTTTTTTCCTGAATATATTCAGGAAAAAACGCATACGCACTTTTTGGCCAAGTGCATCATTGTGGACGTTCTGCCTCTTTTCCTATGCTTTCAATGCAATTCCAGTCTACCTCCTGAAATCGGTTTCCTGCAATTCTGCCCTGCTTTCAAGTCCTCTTGGCAGCCTTACTTCAGTCTATTTTTGGACGATAGCTGTCATTTATAACTCTGCAGGTTTGTGAATTACAGTGCCCCTGAGCTCCTTTCTTCAACTCGCTTTCTTTTGAGCTGGCCGCAACACCGCAGGATGGCTTCAGGCCCTAATCTGGTTCTGGCACGGCACGCTGAGCCTTTGGTTAATTCATCTTCCTGGTGGGAAATGAGAGTTAAATTTGCCCGTCCAGACACCTCCAGCTAGTCTCTCATTGGTTCTCGCTATTCCTGTTCATCTTCCGCAGAAATTGCAAACTGGGCCAAACAGGAGGTTAAAGGGACTGACTCTCCAAGTCGGGAGAGTGTTAGTAAAGCGTCTGGAATGTTGCACCCGAGTACCAGGGTATGAAAACTGAGACATATTTGAACACGTCTCCCGATCACATGGTTGATCATACTCTAGGTTCCACATGCATGTTTTAGCTGAAGGAAGAATACCTTAAACCTGGGTAGTTGAAACCCGTGGAATGGGTACCATGTAATATGATTTCAAAGGGTCTTCTTTTGCTCACCGAACCTCTCCAATCCTTTCACTGCTGTGTTTATGCCCCTGTACACACGCTTGATTCTCTTTTGGAGACATAGCAATCCATAGGTTTTAAGATACTTACTAGTCACGTACATTCTTAGGCGTTTAATATGGGGTGTTGAGTCCATTTCGTTGAGCAAGGAGTAGCTCTTGTCTATTCCATATTTGGCTTAAGGAAATTTATCTGTGCTCATTTCTATCTTTGGTTTTATGCAGCACCCCAACTCACCTTTCCCCTTAAGCAAGCATAAGTTGGTTTTCTAAATTTGAGACCCTGTTCTGTTTTGGAATTCAGTTCCTGTGTAGCCAAGTTTACATTCCGTGTATTAGTGATATATTATGATGTTTCTTTTTCTGTGTGACTTATTTCAGTTAGAATCATCGTACCTGAATCCACTCATTATGCTGCTACGGGCCTGATGACATAGATTTCATTGCTGAGTGATACTGCATTGTACGTAAGTACCACAAGTTCTTTATCCATTTTTCACTTTCTGTGATATTGAACTTGCACGGTAAACGAGGTTCTTGTAAACAGAGGCGTCCCAAACTTTGGGGTGGCTGTGTCTTTTTGATTTTAATTTCCCTAAGCTATAGGACCATAAGTGGAAGTGCCCTAGACTCTGTTGTTTTGTTTTTTCGATGTTTCAGGAAACACCATACACTTCTCCCGAGTTTCTGTTGGCAATTTACATCCCGCCCATCAGCATAACAAGGCTCCCAGTTCTCCATGGCCTGTCCTGCCTTTCTGGATTTTACACTTTTTTCAGATGGCCCTTTTGACCGGGGGGAAGTGAGACTTCTTTGTAGTGCAGATTTCCTTTGCAAGTTTGCTTGGTTGGCCAAAAAGGGCGTATGCGTTTTTTCCTGAACATATTCAGGAAAAAACGCATACGCCCTTTTTGGCCAAGTGCATCATTGTGGACGTTCTGCCTCTTTTCCTATGCTTTCAATGCAATTCCAGTCTACCTCCTGAAATCGGTTTCCTGCAATTCTGCCCCGCTTTCAAGTCCTCTTGGCAGCCTTACTTCAGTCTATTTTTGGAAGATAGCTGTCATTTATAACTCTGCAGGTTTGTGAATTACAGTGCCCCTGAGCTCCTTTCTTCAACTCGCTTTCTTTTGAGCTGGCCGCAACACCGCAGGATGGCTTCAGGCCCTAATCTGGTTCTGGCACGGCACGCTGAGCCTTTGGTTAATTCATCTTCCTGGTGGGAAATGAGAGTTAAATTTGCCCGTCCAGACACCTCCAGCTAGTCTCTCATTGGTTCTCGCTATACCTGTTCATCTTCCGCAGAAATTGCAAACTGGGCCAAACAGGAGGTTAAAGGGACTGACTCTCCAAGTCGGGAGAGTGTTAGTAAAGCGTCTGGAATGTTGCACCCGAGTACCAGGGTATGAAAACTGAGACATATTTGAACACGTCTCCCGATCACATGGTTGATCATACTCTAGGTTCCACATGCATGTTTTAGCTGAAGGAAGAATACCTTAAACCTCGGTAGTTGAAACCCGTGGAATGGGTACCATGTAATATGACTTCAAAGGGTCTTCTTTTGCTCACCAAACCTCTCCAATCCTTTCACTGCTGTGTTTATGCCCCTGTACACACGCTTGATTCTCTTTTGGAGACATAGCAATCCATAGGTTTTAAGATACTTACTAGTCACGTACATTCTTAGGCGTTTAATATGGGGTGTTGAGTCCATTTCGCTGAGCAAGGAGTAGCTCTTGTCTATTCCATATTTGGCTTAAGGAAATTTATCTGTGCTCATTTCAATCTTTGGTTTTATGCAGCACCCCAACTCACCTTTCCCCTTAAGCAAGCATAAGTTGGTTTTCTAAATTTGAGACCCTGTTCTGTTCTGTAATTCAGTTCCTGTGTAGCCAAGTTTACATTCCGTGTATTAGTGATATCTTATGATGTTTCTTTTTCTGTGTGACTTATTTCAGTTAGAAACATCGTACCTGAATCCACTCATTAAGCTGCTACGGGCCTGATGACAAAGATTTCATTGCTGAGTGATACTGCATTGTACGTAAGTACCACAACTTCTTTATCCATTTTTCACTTTCTGCGATATTGAACTTTTACAGTAAACGAGGTTCTTGTAAACAGAGGAGTCCCAAACTTTTGGGTGGCTGTGTCTTTTTGATTTAAATTTCCCTAAGCTATAGGACCATAAGTGGAAGTGCCCTAGGCTCTGTTGCTTTGTTTTTTAGATGTTTCAGGAAACACCATACACTTCTCAGGAGTGTCTGTTGACAATTTACATCCCGCCCATCAGCATAACAAAGCTCCCAGTTCTCCATGGCCTGTCCTGCCTTTCTGGATTTTACACCTTTTTCAGATGGCCCTTTTGACCGGGGGGAAGTGAGACTTCATTGTAGTGCAGATTTCCTTTGCAAGCTTGCTTGGTTGGCCAAAAAGGGCGTATGCGTTTTTTCCTGAATATATTCAGGAAAAAACGCATACGCACTTTTTGGCCAAGTGCATCATTGTGGACGTTCTGCCTCTTTTCCTATGCTTTCAATGCAATTCCAGTCTACCTCCTGAAATCGGTTTCCTGCAATTCTGCCCCGCTTTCAAGTCCTCTTGGCAGCCTTACTTCAGTCTATTTTTGGACGATAGCTGTCATTTATAACTCTGCAGGTTTGTGAATTACAGTGCCCCTGAGCTCCTTTCTTCAACTCGCTTTCTTTTGAGCTGGCCGCAACACCGCAGGATGGCTTCAGGCCCTAATCTGGTTCGGGCACGGCATGCTGAGCCTTTGGTTAATTCATCTTCCTGGAGGGAAATGAGAGTTAAATTTGCCCGTCCAGACACCTCCAGCTAGTCTCTCATTGGTTCTCGCTATTCCTGTTCATCTTCCGCAGAAATTGCAAACTGGGCCAAACAGGAGGTTAAAGGGACTGACTCTCCAAGTCGGGAGAGTGTTAGTAAAGCGTCTGGAATGTTGCACCCGAGTACCAGGGTATGAAAACTGAGACATATTTGAACACGTCTCCCGATCACATGGTTGATCATACTCTAGGTTCCACATGCATGTTTTAGCTGAAGGAAGAATACCTGAAACCTGCAGAGTTGAGACCCGTGGAATGGGTACCATGCAATATGACTTCAAAGGGTCTTCATTTGCTCACCGAACCTCTCCAATCCTATCACTGCTGCGTTTATGACCCTGTACACACGCTTGATTCCCTTTTGGAGACATAGCAATCCATAGGTTTTAAGATACTTACTAGTCAGGTACATTCTTAGGCGTTTAATATGGGGTGTTGAGTCCATTTCGTTGAGCAAGGAGTAGCTCTTGTCTATTCCATATTTGGCTTAAGGAACTTTATCTGTGCTCATTTCAATCTCTGGTTTTATGCAGCACCCCAACTCACCTTTCCCCTTAAGCAAGCATAAGTTGGTTTTCTAAATTTGAGACCCTGTTCTGTTTGGAATTCAGTTCCTGTGTAGCCAAGTTTACATTCCGTGTATTAGTGATATCTTATGATGTTTCTTTTTCTGTGTGACTTATTTCAGTTAGAATCATCGTACCTGAATCCACTCATTATGCTGCTACGGGCCTGATGACATAGATTTCATTGCTGAGTGATACTGCATTGTACGTAAGTACCACAAGTTCTTTATCCATTTTTCACTTTCTGTGATATTGAACTTGTACGGTAAACGAGGTTCTTGTAAACAGAGGCGTCCCAAACTTTGGGGTGGCTGTGTCTTTTTGATTTTAATTTCCCTAAGCTATAGGACCATAAGTGGAAGTGCCCTAGGCTCTGTTGCTTTGTTTTTTAGATGTTTCAGGAAACACCATACACTTCTCCCGAGTGTCTGTGGCAATTTACATCCCGCCCATCAGCATAACAAGGCTCCCAGTTCTCCATGGCCTGTCCTGCCTTTCTGGATTTTACACTTTTTTCAGATGGCCCTTTTGACCGGGGGGAAGTGAGACTTCATTGTAGTGCAGATTTCCTTTGCAAGCTTGCTTGGTTGGCCAAAAAGGGCGTATGCGTTTTTTCCTGAATATATTCAGGAAAAAACGCATACGCCCTTTTTGGCCAAGTGCATCATTGTGGACGTTCTGCCTCTTTTCCTATGCTTTCAATGCAATTCCAGTCTACCTCCTGAAATCGGTTTCCTGCAATTCTGCCCCGCTTTCAAGTCCTCTTGGCAGCCTTACTTCAGTCTATTTTTGGACGATAGCTGTCATTTATAACTCTGCAGGTTTGTGAATTACACTGCCCCTGAGCTCCTTTCTTCAACTCGCTTTCTTGTGACCTGGCCGCAACACCGCAGGATGTCTTCAGGCCCTAATCTGGTTCCGGCACGGCACGCTGAGCCTTTGGTTAATTCCTCTTGCTGGTGGGATGTGAGTGTTAAATTTGCCCGTCCAGACACCTCCAGCTAGTCTCTCATTGGTTCTCGCTATTCCTGTTCATCTTCCGCAGAAATTGCAAACTGGGCCAAACAGGAGGTTAAAGGGACTGACTCTCCAAGTCGGGAGAGTGTTAGTAAAGCGTCTGGAATGTTGCACCCGAGTACCAGGGTACAAAAACTGAGACATATTTGAACACGTCTCCCGTTCACACAGTTGATCATACTCTGGGTTCCACATGCATGTTTTAGCTGAAGGAAGAATACCTGAAACCTGCAGAGTTGAGACTCGTGGAATGGGTACCATACAATATGACTTCAAAGGGTCTTCATTTGCTCACCGAACCTCTCCAATCCTATCACTGCTGCGTTTATGCCCCTGTACACATGCTTGATTCTCTTTCGGAGACATAGCAATCCATAGGTTTTAAGATACTTACTAGTCAGGTACATTCTTAGGCGTTTAATATGCGGTGTTGAGTCCATTTCGTTGAGCAAGGAGTAGCTCTTGTCTATTCCATATTTGGCTTAAGGAACTTTATCTGTGCTCATTTCAATCTCTGGTTTTATGCAGCACCACAACTCACCTTTCCCCTTAAGCAAGCATAAGTTGGTTTTCTAAATTTGAGATCCTGTTCTGTTCTGTAATTCAGTTCCTGTGTAGCCAAGTTTACATTCCATATATTACTGATATCTTATGATGTTTCTTTTTCTGTGTGACTTATTTCAGTTAGAATCATCATACCTGAATCCACTCATTGTGCTTCTAAGGGCCTGATGACACAGATTTCATTGCTGAGTGATATTGCTTTGTAAGTGAATACCACAACTTCTTTATCCATTTTTCACTTTCTGCGATGTTGAACTTGTACTGTAAACGAGGTTCTTGTAAACAGAGCCGTTCCAAACTTTAGGGTGGCTGTGTCTTTTTCATTTTAATTTCCCTAAGCTATAGGACCATAAGTGGAAGTGCCCTAGGTTCTGTTGCTTTGTTTTTTAGATGTTTCAGGAAACACCATACACTTCTCCCGAGTGGTTGTTGGCAATTTACATCCCGCCCATCAGCATAACAAGGCTCCCAGTTCTCCATGGCCTGTCCTGCCTTTCTGGATTTTACACTTTTTTCAGATGGCCCTTTTGACCGGGGGGAAGGGAGACTTCCTTGTAGTGCAGATTTCCTTTGCAAGCTTGCTTGGTTGGCCAAAAAGGGCGTATGCGTTTTTTCCTGAATATATTCAGGAAAAAACGCATACGCCCTTTTTGGCCAAGTGCATCATTGTGGACGTTCTGCCTCTTTTCCTATGCTTTCAATGCAATTCCAGTCTACCTCCTGAAATCGGTTTCCTGCAATTCTGCCCCGCTTTCAAGTCCTCTTGGCAGCCTTACTTCAGTCTATTTTTGGACGATAGCTGTCATTTATAACTCTGCAGGTTTGTGAATTACAGTGCCCCTGAGCTCCTTCCTTCAACTCGCTTTCTTGTGACCTGGCCGCAACACCGCAGAATGGCTTCAGGCCCTAATCTGGTTCCGGCCCGGCATGCTGAGCCTTTGGTTAATTCCTCTTCCTGGTGGGAAATGACAGTTAAATTTGCCCATCCAGACACCTCCAGCTAGTCTCTCATTGGTTCTCGCTATTCCTGTTCATCTTCCGCAGAATTTGCAAACTGGGCCAAACAGGAGGTTAAAGGCGCTGACTCTCCAAATGGGGAGAGTGTTAGTAAAGCGTCTGGAATGTTACACCCGAGTACCGGGGGAGGAAAACTGAGACATATTTGAACACGTCTCCCGTTCACATGGTTGATCATACTTGGGTTCCACATGCATGTTTTAGCTGAAGGAAGAATACCTTAAACCTGGAGAGTTGAGACCCGTGTAATGGGTACCATGCAATATGACTTCAAAGGGTCTTCATTTGCTCACCGAACCTCTCCAATCCTATCACTGCTGCGTTTATGCCCCTGTAAACATGCTTGATTCTCTTTTGGAGACATAGGAATCCATAGGTTTTACGATACTTACTAGTCAGGTACATTCTTAGGCGTTTAATATGCGGTGTTGAGTCCATTTCGTTGAGCAAGGAGTAGCTCTTGTCTATTCCATATTTGGCTTAAGGAACTTTATCTGTGCTCATTTCAATCTCTGGTTTTATGCAGCACCCCAACTCACCTTTACCCTTAAGCAAGCATAAGTTGGTTTTCTAAATTTGAGACCCTGTTCTGTTCTGTAATTCAGTTCCTGTGTAGCCAAGTTTACATTCCGTGTATTACTGATATCTTATGATGTTTCTTTTTCTGTGTGACTTATTTCAGTTAGAATCATCATACCTGAATCCACTCATTGTGCTGCTAAGGGCCTGATGACACAGATTTCATTGCTGAGTGATATTGCTTTGTAAGTAAATACCACAACTTCTTTATCCATTTTTCACTTTCTGCGATGTTGAACTTGTACTGTAAATGAGGTTCTTGTAAACAGAGCCGTTCCAAACTTTGGGGTGGCTGTGTCTTTTTGATTTTAATTTCCCTAAGCTATAGGACCATAAGTGGAAGTGCCCTAGGTTCTGTTGCTTTGTTTTTTAGATGTTTCAGGAAACACCATACACTTCTCCCGAGTGGTTGTTGGCAATTTACATCCCGCCCATCAGCATAACAAGGCTCCCAGTTCTCCATGGACTGTCCTGCCTTTCTGGATTTTACACTTTTTTCAGATGGCCCTTTTGACCGGGGGGAAGTGAGACTTCATTGTAGTGCAGATTTCCTTTGCAAGCTTGCTTGGTTGGCCAAAAAGGGCGTATGCGTTTTTTCCTGAATATATTCAGGAAAAAACGCATACGCCCTTTTTGGCCAAGTGCATCATTGTGGACGTTCTGCCTCTTTTCCTATGCTTTCAATGCAATTCCAGTCTACCTCCTGAAATCGGTTTCCTGCAATTCTGCCCCGCTTTCAAGTCCTCTTGGCAGCCTTACTTCAGTCTATTTTTGGACGATAGCTCTCATTTATAACTCTGCAGGTTTGTGAATTACAGTGCCCCTGAGCTCCTTTCTTCAACTCGCTTTCTTTTGAGCTGGCCGCAACACCGCAGGATGGCTTCAGGCCCTAATCTGGCTCCGGTACGGCACGTTGAGCCTTTGGTTATTTCCTCTTCCTGGTGGGAAATGAGAGTTAAATTTGCCCGTCCAGACATCTCCAGCTAGCCTCTCATTGGTTCTCGCTATTCCTGTTCATCTTCCTCAGAAATTGCAAACTGGGCCAAACAGGAGGTTAAAGGCGCTGACTCTCCAAGTGGGGAGAGTGTTAGTAAAGCGTCTGGAATGTTGCACCCGAGTACCAGGGGAGGAAAACTGAGACATATTTGAACACGTCTCCCGTTCACATGGTTGATCATACTTGGGTTCCACATGCATGTTTTAGCTGAAGGAAGAATACCTTAAACCTGGAGAGTTGAGACCCGTGTAATGGGTACCATGCAATATGACTTCAAAGGGTCTTCATTTGCTCACCGAACCTCTCCAATCCTATCACTGCTGCGTTTATGCCCCTGTACACATGCTTGATTCTCTTTTGGAGACATAGCAATCCATAGGTTTTACGATACTTACTAGTCAGGTACATTCTTAGGCGTTTAATATGCGGTGTTGAGTCCATTTCGTTGAGCAAGGAGTAGCTCTTGTCTATTCCATATTTGGCTTAAGGAACTTTATCTGTGCTCATTTCAATCTCTGGTTTTATGCAGCACCCCACCTCACCTTTACCCTTAAGCAAGCATAAGTTGGTTTTCTAAATTTGAGACCCTGTTCTGTTCTGTAATTCAGTTCCTGTGTAGCCAAGTTTACATTCCGTGTATTACTGATATCTTATGATGTTTCTTTTTCTGTGTGACTTATTTCAGTTAGAATCATCATACCTGAATCCACTCATTGTTCTGCTAAGGGCCTGATGACACAGATTTCATTGCTGAGTGATATTGCTTTGTAAGTAAATACCACAACTTCTTTATCCATTTTTCACTTTCTGCGATGTTGAACTTGTACTGTAAACGAGGTTCTTGTAAACAGAGCCGTTCCAAACTTTGGGGTGGCTGTGTCTTTTTGATTTTAATTTCCCTAAGCTATAGGACCATAAGTGGAAGTGCCCTAGGTTCTGTTGCTTTGTTTTTTTGATGTTTCAGGAAACACCATACACTTCTCCCGAGTGGTTGTTGGCATTTTACATCCCGCCCATCAGCATAACAAGGCTCCCAGTTCTCCATGGCCTGTCCTGCCTTTCTGGATTTTACACTTTTTTCAGATGGCCCTTTTGACCGGGGGGAAGTGAGACTTCATTGTAGTGCAGATTTCCTTTGCAAGCTTGCTTGGTTGGCCAAAAAGGGCGTATGCGTTTTTTCCTGAATATATTCAGGAAAAAACGCATACGCCCTTTTTGGCCAAGTGCATCATTGTGGACGTTCTGCCTCTTTTCCTATGCTTTCAATGCAATTCCAGTCTACCTCCTGAAATCGGTTTCCTGCAATTCTGCCCCGCTTTCAAGTCCTCTTGGCAGCCTTACTTCAGTCTATTTTTGGACGATAGCTGTCATTTATAACTCTGCAGGTTTGTGAATTACAGTGCCCCTGAGCTCCTTTCTTCAACTCGCTTTCTTGTGACCTGGCCGCAACACCGCAGGATGGCTTCAGGCCCTAATCTGGTTCCGGCCCGGCATGCTGAGCCTTTCGTTAATTCCTCTTCTTGGTGGGAAATGAGAGTTAAATTTGCCCGTCCAGACACCTCCAGCTAGCCTCTCATTGGTTCTCGCTATTCCTGTTCATCTTCCGCAGAAATTGCAAACTGGGCCAAACAGGAGGTTAAAGGGACTGACTCTCCAAGTGGGGAGAGTGTTAGTAAAGCGTCTGGAATGTTGCACCCGAGTACCAGGGGAGGAAAACTGAGACATATTTGAACACGTCTCCCGATCACATGGTTAATCATACTCTAGGTTCCACATGCATGTTATAGCTGAAGGAAGAATACGTTAAACCTGGGTAGTTGAAACCTGTGGAATGGGTACCATGCAATATGACTTCAAAGGGTCTTCATTTGCTCACCGAACCTCTCCAATCCTATCACTGCTGCGTTTATGCCCCTGTACACATGCTTGATTCTCTTTCGGAGACATAGCAATCCATAGGTTTTAAGATACTTACTAGTCAGGTACATTCTTAGGCGTTTAATATGGGGTGTTGAGTCCATTTCGTTGAGCAAGGAGTAGCTCTTGTCTATTCCATATTTGGCTTAAGGAACTTTATCTGTGCTCATTTCAATCTCTGGTTTTATGCAGCACCCCAACTCACCTTTACCCTTAAGCAAGAATAAGTTGGTTTTCTAAATTTGAGACCCTGTTCTGTTCTTTAATTCAGTTCCTGTGTAGCCAAGTTTACATTCCGTGTATTACTGATATCTTATGATGTTTCTTTTTCTGTGTGACTTATTTCAGTTAGAATCATCATACCTGAATCCACTCATTGTGCTGCTAAGGGCCTGATGACACAGATTTCATTGCTGAGTGATATTGCTTTGTAAGTAAATACCACAACTTCTTTATCCATTTTTCACTTTCTGCGATGTTGAACTTGTACTGTAAACGAGGTTCTTGTAAACAGAGCCGTTCCAAACTTTGGGGTGGCTGTGTCTTTTTGATTTTAATTTCCCTAAGCTATAGGACCATAAGTGGCAGTGCCCTAGGCTCTGTTGCTTTGTTTTTTAGATGTTTCAGGAAACACCATACACTTCTCCCGAGTGTCTGTTGGCAATTTACATCCCGCCCATCAGCATAACAAGGCTCCCAGTTCTCCATGGCCTGTCCTGCCTTTCTGGATTTTACACTTTTTTCAGATGGCCCTTTTGACCGGGGGGAAGTGAGACTTCATTGTAGTGCAGATTTCCTTTGCAAGCTTGCTTGGTTGGCCAAAAAGGGCGTATGCGTTTTTTCCTGAATATATTCAGGAAAAAACGCATACGCCCTTTTTGGCCAAGTGCATCATTGTGGACGTTCTGCCTCTTTTCCTATGCTTTCAATGCAATTCCAGTCTACCTCCTGAAATCGGTTTCCTGCAATTCTGCCCCGCTTTCAAGTCCTCTTGGCAGCCTTACTTCAGTATATTTTTGGACGATAGCTGTCATTTATAACTCTGCAGGTTTGTGAATTACAGTGCCCCTGAGCTCCTTTCTTCAACTCGCTTTCTTTTGAGCTGGCCGCAACACCGCAGGATGGCTTCAGGCCCTAATCTGGTTCCGGTACGGCACGCTGAGCCTTTGGTTATTTCCTCTTCCTGGTGGGAAATGAGAGTTAAATTTGCCCGTCCAGACACCTCCAGCTAGCCTCTCATTGGTTCTCGCTATTCCTGTTCATCTTCCGCAGAAATTGCAAACTGTGCCAAACAGGAGGTTAAAGGCGCTGACTCTCCAAGTGGGGAGACTGTTAGTAAAGCATCTGGAATGTTGCACCCGAGTACCAGGGAAGGAAAACTGAGACATATTTGAACACGTCTCCCGTTCACATGGTTGATCATACTTGGGTTCCACATGCATGTCTTAGCTGAAGGAAGAATACCCTAAACCTGGAGAGTTGAGACCCGTGTAATGGGTACCATGCAATATGACTTCAAAGGGTCTTCATTTGCTCACCGAACCTCTCCAATCCTATCACTGCTCCGTTTATGCCCCTGTACACATGCTTGATTCTCTTTTGGAGACATAGCAATCCATAGGTTTTACGATACTTACTAGTCAGGTACATTCTTAGGCGTTTAATATGCGGTGTTGAGTCCATTTCGTTGAGCAAGGAGTAGCTCTTGTCTATTCCATATTTGACTTAAGGAACTTTATCTGTGCTCATTTCAATCTCTGGTTTTATGCAGCACCCCACCTCGCCTTTACCCTTAAGCAAGCATAAGTTGGTTTTCTAAATTTGAGACCCTGTTCTGTTCTGTAATTCAGTTCCTGTGTAGCCAAGTTTACATTCCGTGTATTACTGATATCTTATGATGTTTCTTTTTCTGTGTGACTTATTTCAGTTAGAATCATCATACCTGAATCCACTCATTGTTCTGCTAAGGGCCTGATGACATAGATTTCATTGCTGAGTGATATTGCTTTGTAAGTAAATACCACAGCTTCTTTATCCATTTTTCACTTTCTGCGATGTTGAACTTGTACTGTAAACGAGGTTCTTGTAAACAGAGGCGTCCCAAACTTTGGGGTGGCTGTGTCTTTTTGATTTTAATTTCCCTAAGCTATAGGACCATAAGTGGCAGTGCCCTAGGCTCTGTTGCTTTGTTTTTTAGATGTTTCAGGAAACACCATACACTTCTCCTGTGTGTCTGTTGGCAATTTACATCCCGCCCATCAGCATAACAAGGCTCCCAGTTCTCCATGGCCTGTCCTGCCTTTCTGGATTTTACACTTTTTTCAGATGCCCCTTTTGACCGGGGGGAAGTGAGACTTCATTGTAGTGCAGATTTCCTTTGCAATCTTGCTTGGTTGGCCAAAAAGGGCGTATGCGGTTTTTCCTGCATATATTCAGGAAAAAACGCATACGCCGTTTTTGGCCAAGTGCATCATTGTGGACGTTCTGCCTCTTTTCCTATGCTTTCAATGCAATTCCAGTCTACCTCCTGCAATCGGTTTCCTGCAATTCTGCCCCGCTTTCAAGTCCTCTTGGCAGCCTTACTTCAGTATATTTTTGGACGATAGCTGTCATTTATAACTCTGCAGGTTTGTGAATTACAGTGCCCCTGAGCTCCTTTCTTCAACTCGCTTTCTTTTGAGCTGGCCGCAACACCGCAGGATGGCTTCAGGCCCTAATCTGGCTCCGGTACGGCACGTTGAGCCTTTGGTTATTTCCTCTTCCTGGTGGGAAATGAGAGTTAAATTTGCCCGTCCAGACATCTCCAGCTAGCCTCTCATTGGTTCTCGCTATTCCTGTTCATCTTCCTCAGAAATTGCAAACTGGGCCAAACAGGAGGTTAAAGGCGCTGACTCTCCAAGTGGGGAGAGTGTTAGTAAAGCGTCTGGAATGTTGCACCCGAGTACCAGGGGAGGAAAACTGAGACATATTTGAACACGTCTCCCGTTCACATGGTTGATCATACTTGGGTTCCACATGCATGTTTTAGCTGAAGGAAGAATACCTTAAACCTGGAGAGTTGAGACCCGTGTAATGGGTACCATGCAATATGACTTCAAAGGGTCTTCATTTGCTCACCGAACCTCTCCAATCCTATCACTGCTGCGTTTATGCCCCTGTACACATGCTTGATTCTCTTTTGGAGACATAGCAATCCATAGGTTTTACGATACTTACTAGTCAGGTACATTCTTAGGCGTTTAATATGCGGTGTTGAGTCCATTTCGTTGAGCAAGGAGTAGCTCTTGTCTATTCCATATTTGGCTTAAGGAACTTTATCTGTGCTCATTTCAATCTCTGGTTTTATGCAGCACCCCAACTCACCTTTACCCTTAAGCAAGCATAAGTTGGTTTTCTAAATTTGAGACCCTGTTCTGTTCTGTAATTCAGTTCCTGTGTAGCCAAGTTTACATTCCGTGTATTACTGATATCTTATGATGTTTCTTTTTCTGTGTGACTTATTTCAGTTAGAATCATCATACCTGAATCCACTCATTGTTCTGCTAAGGGCCTGATGACACAGATTTCATTGCTGAGTGATATTGCTTTGTAAGTAAATACCACAACTTCTTTATCCATTTTTCACTTTCTGCGATGTTGAACTTGTACTGTAAACGAGGTTCTTGTAAACAGAGCCGTTCCAAACATTGGGGTGGCTGTGTCTTTTTGATTTTAATTTCCCTAAGCTATAGGACCATAAGTGGAAGTGCCCTAGGTTCTGTTGCTTTGTTTTTTTGATGTTTCAGGAAACACCATACACTTCTCCCGAGTGGTTGTTGGCATTTTACATCCCGCCCATCAGCATAACAAGGCTCCCAGTTCTCCATGGCCTGTCCTGCCTTTCTGGATTTTACACTTTTTTCAGATGGCCCTTTTGACCGGGGGGAAGTGAGACTTCATTGTAGTGCAGATTTCCTTTGCAAGCTTGCTTGGTTGGCCAAAAAGGGCGTATGCGTTTTTTCCTGAATATATTCAGGAAAAAACGCATACGCCCTTTTTGGCCAAGTGCATCATTGTGGACGTTCTGCCTCTTTTCCTATGCTTTCAATGCAATTCCAGTCTACCTCCTGAAATCGGTTTCCTGCAATTCTGCCCCGCTTTCAAGTCCTCTTGGCAGCCTTACTTCAGTCTATTTTTGGACGATAGCTGTCATTTATAACTCTGCAGGTTTGTGAATTACAGTGCCCCTGAGCTCCTTTCTTCAACTCGCTTTCTTGTGACCTGGCCGCAACACCGCAGGATGGCTTCAGGCCCTAATCTGGTTCCGGCCCGGCATGCTGAGCCTTTCGTTAATTCCTCTTCTTGGTGGGAAATGAGAGTTAAATTTGCCCGTCCAGACACCTCCAGCTAGCCTCTCATTGGTTCTCGCTATTCCTGTTCATCTTCCGCAGAAATTGCAAACTGGGCCAAACAGGAGGTTAAAGGGACTGACTCTCCAAGTGGGGAGAGTGTTAGTAAAGCGTCTGGAATGTTGCACCCGAGTACCAGGGGAGGAAAACTGAGACATATTTGAACACGTCTCCCGATCACTTGGTTAATCATACTCTAGGTTCCACATGCATGTTATAGCTGAAGGAAGAATACGTTAAACCTGGGTAGTTGAAACCTGTGGAATGGGTACCATGCAATATGACTTCAAAGGGTCTTCATTTGCTCACCGAACCTCTCCAATCCTATCACTGCTGCGTTTATGCCCCTGTACACATGCTTGATTCTCTTTCGGAGACATAGCAATCCATAGGTTTTAAGATACTTACTAGTCAGGTACATTCTTAGGCGTTTAATATGGGGTGTTGAGTCCATTTCGTTGAGCAAGGAGTAGCTCTTGTCTATTCCATATTTGGCTTAAGGAACTTTATCTGTGCTCATTTCAATCTCTGGTTTTATGCAGCACCCCAACTCACCTTTACCCTTAAGCAAGAATAAGTTGGTTTTCTAAATTTGAGACCCTGTTCTGTTCTTTAATTCAGTTCCTGTGTAGCCAAGTTTACATTCCGTGTATTACTGATATCTTATGATGTTTCTTTTTCTGTGTGACTTATTTCAGTTAGAATCATCATACCTGAATCCACTCATTGTGCTGCTAAGGGCCTGATGACACAGATTTCATTGCTGAGTGATATTGCTTTGTAAGTAAATACCACAACTTCTTTATCCATTTTTCACTTTCTGCGATGTTGAACTTGTACTGTAAACGAGGTTCTTGTAAACAGAGCCGTTCCAAACTTTGGGGTGGCTGTGTCTTTTTGATTTTAATTTCCCTAAGCTATAGGACCATAAGTGGAAGTGCCCTAGGTTCTGTTGCTTTGTTTTTTAGATGTTTCAGGAAACACCATACACTTCTCCCGAGTGGTTGTTGGCAATTTACATCCCGCCCATCAGCATAACAAGGCTCCCAGTTCTCCATGGCCTGTCCTGCCTTTCTGGATTTTACACTTTTTTCAGATGGCCCTTTTGACCGGGGGGAAGTGAGACTTCATTGTAGTGCAGATTTCCTTTGCAAGCTTGCTTGGTTGGCCAAAAAGGGCGTATGCGTTTTTTCCTGAATATATTCAGGAAAAAACGCATACGCCCTTTTTGGCCAAGTGCATCATTGTGGACGTTCTGCCTCTTTTCCTATGCTTTCAATGCAATTCCAGTCTACCTCCTGAAATCGGTTTCCTGCAATTCTGCGCCGCTTTCAAGTCCTCTTGGCAGCCTTACTTCAGTATATTTTTGGACGATAGCTGTCATTTATAACTCTGCAGGTTTGTGAATTACAGTGCCCCTGAGCTCCTTTCTTCAACTCGCTTTCTTTTGAGCTGGCCGCAACACCGCAGGATGGCTTCAGGCCCTAATCTGGTTCCGGTACGGCACGCTGAGCCTTTGGTTATTTCCTCTTCCTGGTGGGAAATGAGAGTTAAATTTGCCCGTCCAGACACCTCCAGCTAGCCTCTCATTGGTTCTCGCTATTCCTGTTCATCTTCCGCAGAAATTGCAAACTGGGCCAAACAGGAGGTTAAAGGCGCTGACTCTCCAAGTGGGGAGACTGTTAGTAAAGCATCTGGAATGTTGCACCCGAGTACCAGGGAAGGAAAACTGAGACATATTTGAACACGTCTCCCGTTCACATGGTTGATCATACTTGGGTTCCACATGCATGTTTTAGCTGAAGGAAGAATACCCTAAACCTGGAGAGTTGAGACCCGTGTAATGGGTACCATGCAATATGACTTCAAAGGGTCTTCATTTGCTCACCGAACCTCTCCAATCCTATCACTGCTGCGTTTATGCCCCTGTACACATGCTTGATTCTCTTTTGGAGACATAGCAATCCATAGGTTTTACGATACTTACTAGTCAGGTACATTCTTAGGCGTTTAATATGCGGTGTTGAGTCCATTTCGTTGAGCAAGGAGTAGCTCTTGTCTATTCCATATTTGACTTAAGGAACTTTATCTGTGCTCATTTCAATCTCTGGTTTTATGCAGCACCCCACCTCGCCTTTACCCTTAAGCAAGCATAAGTTGGTTTTCTAAATTTGAGACCCTGTTCTGTTCTGTAATTCAGTTCCTGTGTAGCCAAGTTTACATTCCGTGTATTACTGATATCTTATGATGTTTCTTTTTCTGTGTGACTTATTTCAGTTAGAATCATCATACCTGAATCCACTCATTGTTCTGCTAAGGGCCTGATGACATAGATTTCATTGCTGAGTGATATTGCTTTGTAAGTAAATACCACAGCTTCTTTATCCATTTTTCACTTTCTGCGATGTTGAACTTGTACTGTAAACGAGGTTCTTGTAAACAGAGGCGTCCCAAACTTTGGGGTGGCTGTGTCTTTTTGATTTTAATTTCCCTAAGCTATAGGACCATAAGTGGCAGTGCCCTAGGCTCTGTTGCTTTGTGTTTTAGATGTTTCAGGAAACACCATACACTTCTCCCGAGTGGTTGTTGGCAATTTACATCCCGCCCATCAGCATAACAAGGCTCCCAGTTCTCCATGGCCTGTCCTGCCTTTCTGGATTTTACACTTTTTTCAGATGGCTCTTTTGACCAGGGGGAAGTGAGACTTCATTGTAGTGCAGATTTCCTTTGCAAGCTTGCCTGGTTGGCCAAAAAGTGCGTATGCGTTTTTTCCTGAATATATTCAGGAAAAAACGCATACGCCCTTTTTGGCCAAGTGCATCATTGTGGACGTTCTGCCTCTTTTCCTATGCTTTCAATGCAATTCCAGTCTACCTCCTGAAATCGGTTTCCTGCAATTCTGCCCCGCTTTCAAGTCCTCTTGGCAGCCTTACTTCAGTCTATTTTTGGACGATAGCTCTCATTTATAACTCTGCAGGTTTGTGAATTACAGTGCCCCTGTGCTCCTTTCTTCAACTCGGTTTTTTTTGAGCTGGCCGCAACACCGCAGGATGGCTTCAGGCCCTAATCTGGTTCCGGTACGGCACGCTGAGCCTTTGGTTATTTCCTCTTCCTAGTGGGAAATGAGAGTTAAATTTGCCCGTCCAGACACCTCCAGCTAGCCTCTCATTGGTTCTCGCTATTCCTGTTCATCTTCCGCAGAAATTGCAAACTGTGCCAAACAGGAGGTTAAAGGCGCTGACTCTCCAAGTGGGGAGAGTGTTAGTAAAGCGTCTGGAATGTTGCACCCGAGTACCAGGGGAGGAAAACTGAGACATATTTGAACACGTCTCCCGTTCACATGGTTGATCATACTTGGGTTCCACATGCATGTTTTAGCTGAAGGAAGAATACCTTAATCCTGGAGAGTTGAGACCCGTGTAATGGGTACCATGCAATATGACTTCAAAGGGTCTTCATTTGCTCACCGAACCTCTCCAATCCTATCACTGCTGCATTTATGCCCCTGTACACATGCTTGATTCTCTTTTGGAGACATAGCAATCCATAGGTTTTACGATACTTACTAGTCAGGTACATTCTTAGGCGTTTAATATGCGGTGTTGAGTCCATTTCGTTGAGCAAGGAGTAGCTCTTGTCTATTCCATATTTGGCTTAAGGAACTTTATCTGTGCTCATTTCAATCTCTGGTTTTATGCAGCACCCCAACTCACCTTTACCCTTAAGCAAGCATAAGTTGGTTTTCTAAATTTGAGACCCTGTTCTGTTCTGTAATTCAGTTCCTGTGTAGCCAAGTTTACATTCCGTGTATTACTGATATCTTATGATGTTTCTTTTTCTGTGTGACTTATTTCAGTTAGAATCATCATACCTGAATCCACTCATTGTGCTGCTAAGGGCCTGATGACACAGATTTCATTGCTGAGTGATATTGCTTTGTAAGTAAATACCACAACTTCTTTATCCATTTTTCACTTTCTGCGATGTTGAACTTGTACTGTAAATGAGGTTCTTGTAAACAGAGCCGTTCCAAACTTTGGGGTGGCTGTGTCTTTTTGATTTTAATTTCCCTAAGCTATAGGACCATAAGTGGAAGTGCCCTAGGTTCTGTTGCTTTGTTTTTTAGATGTTTCAGGAAACACCATACACTTCTCCCGAGTGGTTGTTGGCAATTTACATCCCGCCCATCAGCATAACAAGGCTCCCAGTTCTCCATGGACTGTCCTGCCTTTCTGGATTTTACACTTTTTTCAGATGGCCCTTTTGACCGGGGGGGAAGTGAGACTTCATTGTAGTGCAGATTTCCTTTGCAAGCTTGCTTGGTTGGCCAAAAAGGGCGTATGCGTTTTTTCCTGAATATATTCAGGAAAAAACGCATACGCCCTTTTTGGCCAAGTGCATCATTGTGGACGTTCTGCCTCTTTTCCTATGCTTTCAATGCAATTCCAGTCTACCTCCTGAAATCGGTTTCCTGCAATTCTGCCCCGCTTTCAAGTCCTCTTGGCAGCCTTACTTCAGTCTATTTTTGGACGATAGCTCTCATTTATAACTCTGCAGGTTTGTGAATTACAGTGCCCCTGTGCTCCTTTCTTCAACTCGGTTTTTTTTGAGCTGGCCGCAACACCGCAGGATGGCTTCAGGCCCTAATCTGGTTCCGGTACGGCACGCTGAGCCTTTGGTTATTTCCTCTTCCTGGTGGGAAATGAGAGTTAAATTTGCCCGTCCAGACACCTCCAGCTAGCCTCTCATTGGTTCTCGCTATTCCTGTTCATCTTCCGCAGAAATTGCAAACTGTGCCAAACAGGAGGTTGAAGGCGCTGACTCTCCAAGTGGGGAGAGTGTTAGTAAAGCGTCTGGAATGTTGCACCCGAGTACCAGGGGAGGAAAACTGAGACATATTTGAACACGTCTCCCGTTCACATGGTTGATCATACTTGGGTTCCACATGCATGTTTTAGCTGAAGGAAGAATACCTTAAACCTGGAGAGTTGAGACCCGTGGAATGGGTACCATGCAATATGACTTCAAAGGGTCTTCATTTGCTCACCGAACCTCTCCAATCCTATCACTGCTGCATTTATGCCCCTGTACACATGCTTGATTCTCTTTTGGAGACATAGCAATCCATAGGTTTTACGATACTTACTAGTCAGGTACATTCTTAGGCGTTTAATATGCGGTGTTGAGTCCATTTCGTTGAGCAAGGAGTAGCTCTTGTCTATTCCATATTTGGCTTAAGGAACTTTATCTGTGCTCATTTCAATCTCTGGTTTTATGCAGCACCCCAACTCACCTTTACCCTTAAGCAAGCATAAGTTGGTTTTCTAAATTTGAGACCCTGTTCTGTTCTGTAATTCAGTTCCTGTGTAGCCAAGTTTACATTCCGTGTATTACTGATATCTTATGATGTTTCTTTTTCTGTGTGACTTATTTCAGTTAGAATCATCATACCTGAATCCACTCATTGTGCTGCTAAGGGCCTGATGACACAGATTTCATTGCTGAGTGATATTGCTTTGTAAGTAAATACCACAACTTCTTTATCCATTTTTCACTTTCTGCGATGTTGAACTTGTACTGTAAATGAGGTTCTTGTAAACAGAGCCGTTCCAAACTTTGGGGTGGCTGTGTCTTTTTGATTTTAATTTCCCTAAGCTATAGGACCATAAGTGGAAGTGCCCTAGGTTCTGTTGCTTTGTTTTTTAGATGTTTCAGGAAACACCATACACTTCTCCCGAGTGGTTGTTGGCAATTTACATCCCGCCCATCAGCATAACAAGGCTCCCAGTTCTCCATGGACTGTCCTGCCTTTCTGGATTTTACACTTTTTTCAGATGGCCCTTTTGACCGGGGGGAAGTGAGACTTCATTGTAGTGCAGATTTCCTTTGCAAGCTTGCTTGGTTGGCCAAAAAGGGCGTATGCGTTTTTTCCTGAATATATTCAGGAAAAAACGCATACGCCCTTTTTGGCCAAGTGCATCATTGTGGACGTTCTGCCTCTTTTCCTATGCTTTCAATGCAATTCCAGTCTACCTCCTGAAATCGGTTTCCTGCAATTCTGCCCCGCTTTCAAGTCCTCTTGAGAGCCTTACTTCAGTCTATTTTTGGACGATAGCTGTCATTTATAACTCTGCAGGTTTGTGAATTACAGTGCCCCTGAGCTCCTTTCTTCAACTCGCTTTCATTTGAGCTGGCCGCAACACCGCAGGATGGCTTCAGGCCCTAATCTGGCTCCGGTACGGCACGTTGAGCCTTTGGTTATTTCCTCTTCCTGGTGGGAAATGAGAGTTAAATTTGCCCGTCCAGACATCTCCAGCTAGCCTCTCATTGGTTCTCGCTATTCCTGTTCATCTTCCTCAGAAATTGCAAACTGGGCCAAACAGGAGGTTAAAGGCGCTGACTCTCCAAGTGGGGAGAGTGTTAGTAAAGCGTCTGGAATGTTGCACCCGAGTACCAGGGGAGGAAAACTGAGACATATTTGAACACGTCTCCCGTTCACATGGTTGATCATACTTGGGTTCCACATGCATGTTTTAGCTGAAGGAAGAATACCTTAAACCTGGAGAGTTGAGACCCGTGTAATGGGTACCATGCAATATGACTTCAAAGGGTCTTCATTTGCTCACCGAACCTCTCCAATCCTATCACTGCTGCGTTTATGCCCCTGTACACATGCTTGATTCTCTTTTGGAGACATAGCAATCCATAGGTTTTACGATACTTACTAGTCAGGTACATTCTTAGGCGTTTAATATGCGGTGTTGAGTCCATTTCGTTGAGCAAGGAGTAGCTCTTGTCTATTCCATATTTGGCTTAAGGAACTTTATCTGTGCTCATTTCAATCTCTGGTTTTATGCAGCACCCCACCTCACCTTTACCCTTAAGCAAGCATAAGTTGGTTTTCTAAATTTGAGACCCTGTTCTGTTCTGTAATTCAGTTCCTGTGTAGCCAAGTTTACATTCCGTGTATTACTGATATCTTATGATGTTTCTTTTTCTGTGTGACTTATTTCAGTTAGAATCATCATACCTGAATCCACTCATTGTTCTGCTAAGGGCCTGATGACACAGATTTCATTGCTGAGTGATATTGCTTTGTAAGTAAATACCACAACTTCTTTATCCATTTTTCACTTTCTGCGATGTTGAACTTGTACTGTAAATGAGGTTCTTGTAAACAGAGCCGTTCCAAACTTTGGGGTGGCTGTGTCTTTTTGATTTTAATTTCCCTAAGCTATAGGACCATAAGTGGAAGTGCCCTAGGTTCTGTTGCTTTGTTTTTTTGATGTTTCAGGAAACACCATACACTTCTCCCGAGTGGTTGTTGGCATTTTACATCCCGCCCATCAGCATAACAAGGCTCCCAGTTCTCCATGGCCTGTCCTGCCTTTCTGGATTTTACACTTTTTTCAGATGGCCCTTTTGACCGGGGGGAAGTGAGACTTCATTGTAGTGCAGATTTCCTTTGCAAGCTTGCTTGGTTGGCCAAAAAGGGCGTATGCGTTTTTTCCTGAATATATTCAGGAAAAAACGCATACGCCCTTTTTGGCCAAGTGCATCATTGTGGACGTTCTGCCTCTTTTCCTATGCTTTCAATGCAATTCCAGTCTACCTCCTGAAATCGGTTTCCTGCAATTCTGCCCCGCTTTCAAGTCCTCTTGGCAGCCTTACTTCAGTCTATTTTTGGACGATAGCTGTCATTTATAACTCTGCAGGTTTGTGAATTACAGTGCCCCTGAGCTCCTTTCTTCAACTCGCTTTCTTGTGACCTGGCCGCAACACCGCAGGATGGCTTCAGGCCCTAATCTGGTTCCGGCCCGGCATGCTGAGCCTTTGGTTAATTCCTCTTCTTGGTGGGAAATGAGAGTTAAATTTGCCCGTCCAGACACCTCCAGCTAGCCTCTCATTGGTTCTCGCTATTCCTGTTCATCTTCCGCAGAAATTGCAAACTGGGCCAAACAGGAGGTTAAAGGGACTGACTCTCCAAGTGGGGAGAGTGTTAGTAAAGCGTCTGGAATGTTGCACCCGAGTACCAGGGGAGGAAAACTGAGACATATTTGAACACGTCTCCCGATCACAAGGTTAATCATACTCTAGGTTCCACATGCATGTTATAGCTGAAGGAAGAATACGTTAAACCTGGGTAGTTGAAACCTGTGGAATGGGTACCATGCAATATGACTTCAAAGGGTCTTCATTTGCTCACCGAACCTCTCCAATCCTATCACTGCTGCGTTTATGCCCCTGTACACATGCTTGATTCTCTTTTGGAGACATAGCAATCCATAGGTTTTACGATACTTACTAGTCAGGTACATTCTTAGGCGTTTAATATGCGGTGTTGAGTCCATTTCGTTGAGCAAGGAGTAGCTCTTGTCTATTCCATATTTGACTTAAGGAACTTTATCTGTGCTCATTTCAATCTCTGGTTTTATGCAGCACCCCAACTCACCTTTACCCTTAAGCAAGCATAAGTTGGTTTTCTAAATTTGAGACCCTGTTCTGTTCTGTAATTCAGTTCCTGTGTAGCCAAGTTTACATTCCGTGTATTACTGATATCTTATGAATTTTCTTTTTCTGTGTGACTTATTTCAGTTAGAATCATCATACCTGAATCCACTCATTGTGCTGCTAAGGACCTGATGACATAGATTTCATTGCTGAGTGATATTGTTTTGTAAGTAAATACCACAACTTCTTTATCCATTTTTCACTTTCTGTGAAGTTGAACTTGTACTGTAAACGAGGTTGTTGTAAACAGAGGCGTCCCAAACTTTGGGGTGGCTGTGTCTTTTTGATTTTAATTTCCCTAAGCTATAGGACCATAAGTGGCAGTGCCCTAGGCTCTGTTGCTTTGTTTTTTAGATGTTTCAGGAAACACCATACACTTCTCCCGTTTGTCTGTTGGCAATTTACATCCCGCCCATCAGCATAACAAGGCTCCCAGTTCTCCATGGCCTGTCCTGCCTTTCTGGATTTTACACTTTTTTCACATGCCCCTTTTGACCGGGGGGAAGTGAGACTTCATTGTAGTGCAGATTTCCTTTGCAAGCTTGCTTGGTTGGCCAAAAAGGGCGTATGCGTTTTTTCCTGAATATATTCAGGAAAAAACGCATACGCCCTTTTTGGCCAAGTGCATCATTGTGGACGTTCTGCCTCTTTTCCTATGCTTTCAATGCAATTCCAGTCTACCTCCTGCAATCGGTTTCCTGCAATTCTGCCCCGCTTTCAAGTCCTCTTGGCAGCCTTACTTCAGTATATTTTTGGACGATAGCTGTCATTTATAACTCTGCAGGTTTGTGAATTACAGTGCCCCTGAGCTCCTTTCTTCAACTCGCTTTCTTTTGAGCTGGCCGCAACACCGCAGGATGGCTTCAGGCCCTAATCTGGTTCCGGTACGGCACGCTGAGCCTTTGGTTATTTCCTCTTCCTGGTGGGAAATGAGAGTTAAATTTGCCCGTCCAGACACCTCCAGCTAGCCTCTCATTGGTTCTCGCTATTCCTGTTCATCTTCCACAGAAATTGCAAACTGGGCCAAACAGGAGGTTAAAGGCGCTGACTCTCCAAGTGGGGAGAGTGTTAGTAAAGCGTCTGGAATGTTGCACCCGAGTACCAGGGGAGGAAAACTGAGACATATTTGAACACGTCTCCCGTTCACATGGTTGATCATACTTGGGTTCCACATGCATGTTTTAGCTGAAGGAAGAATACCTTAAACCTGGAGAGTTGAGACCCGTGTAATGGGTACCATGCAATATGACTTCAAAGGGTCTTCATTTGCTCACCGAACCTCTCCAATCCTATCACTGCTGCGTTTATGCCCCTGTAAACATGCTTGATTCTCTTTTGGAGACATAGCAATCCATAGGTTTTACGATACTTACTAGTCAGGTACATTCTTAGGCGTTTAATATGCGGTGTTGAGTCCATTTCGTTGAGCAAGGAGTAGCTCTTGTCTATTCCATATTTGGCTTAAGGAACTTTATCTGTGCTCATTTCAATCTCTGGTTTTATGCAGCACCCCAACTCACCTTTACCCTTAAGCAAGCATAAGTTGGTTTTCTAAATTTCAGACCCTGTTCTGTTCTGTAATTCAGTTCCTGTGTAGCCAAGTTTACATTCCGTGTATTACTGATATCTTATGATGTTTCTTTTTCTGTGTGACTTATTTCAGTTAGAATCATCATACCTGAATCCACTCATTGTGCTGCTAAGGGCCTGATGACACAGATTTCATTGCTGAGTGATATTGCTTTGTAAGTAAATACCACAACTTCTTTATCCATTTTTCACTTTCTGCGATGTTGAACTTGTACTGTAAATGAGGTTCTTGTAAACAGAGCCGTTCCAAACTTTGGGGTGGCTGTGTCTTTTTGATTTTAATTTCCCTAAGCTATAGGACCATAAGTGGAAGTGCCCTAGGTTCTGTTGCTTTGTTTTTTAGATGTTTCAGGAAACACCATACACTTCTCCCGAGTGGTTGTTGGCAATTTACATCCCGCCCATCAGCATAACAAGGCTCCCAGTTCTCCATGGACTGTCCTGCCTTTCTGGATTTTACACTTTTTTCAGATGGCCCTTTTGACCGGGGGGAAGTGAGACTTCATTGTAGTGCAGATTTCCTTTGCAAGCTTGCTTGGTTGGCCAAAAAGGGCGTATGCGTTTTTTCCTGAATATATTCAGGAAAAAACGCATACGCCCTTTTTGGCCAAGTGCATCATTGTGGACGTTCTGCCTCTTTTCCTATGCTTTCAATGCAATTCCAGTCTACCTCCTGAAATCGGTTTCCTGCAATTCTGCCCCGCTTTCAAGTCCTCTTGGCAGCCTTACTTCAGTCTATTTTTGGACGATAGCTGTCATTTATAACTCTGCAGGTTTGTGAATTACAGTGCCCCTGAGCTCCTTTCTTCAACTCGCTTTCTTTTGAGCTGGCCGCAACACCGCAGGATGGCTTCAGGCCCTAATCTGGCTCCGGTACGGCACGTTGAGCCTTTGGTTATTTCCTCTTCCTGGTGGGAAATGAGAGTTAAATTTGCCCGTCCAGACATGTCCAGCTAGCCTCTCATTGGTTCTCGCTATTCCTGTTCATCTTCCTCAGAAATTGCAAACTGGGCCAAACAGGAGGTTAAAGGCGCTGACTCTCCAAGTGGGGAGAGTGTTAGTAAAGCGTCTGGAATGTTGCACCCGAGTACCAGGGGAGGAAAACTGAGACATATTTGAACACGTCTCCCGTTCACATGGTTGATCATACTTGGGTTCCACATGCATGTTTTAGCTGAAGGAAGAATACCTTAAACCTGGAGAGTTGAGACCCGTGTAATGGGTACCATGCAATATGACTTCAAAGGGTCTTCATTTGCTCACCGAACCTCTCCAATCCTATCACTGCTGCGTTTATGCCCCTGTACACATGCTTGATTCTCTTTTGGAGACATAGCAATCCATAGGTTTTACGATACTTACTAGTCAGGTACATTCTTAGGCGTTTAATATGCGGTGTTGAGTCCATTTCGTTGAGCAAGGAGTAGCTCTTGTCTATTCCATATTTGGCTTAAGGAACTTTATCTGTGCTCATTTCAATCTCTGGTTTTATGCAGCACCCCAACTCACCTTTACCCTTAAGCAAGCATAAGTTGGTTTTCTAAATTTGAGACCCTGTTCTGTTCTGTAATTCAGTTCCTGTGTAGCCAAGTTTACATTCCGTGTATTACTGATATCTTATGATGTTTCTTTTTCTGTGTGACTTATTTCAGTTAGAATCATCATACCTGAATCCACTCATTGTGCTGCTAAGGGCCTGATGACACAGATTTCATTGCTGAGTGATATTGCTTTGTAAGTAAATACCACAACTTCTTTATCCATTTTTCACTTTCTGCGATGTTGAACTTGTACTGTAAATGAGGTTCTTGTAAACAGAGCCGTTCCAAACTTTGGGGTGGCTGTGTCTTTTTGATTTTAATTTCCCTAAGCTATAGGACCATAAGTGGAAGTGCCCTAGGTTCTGTTGCTTTGTTTTTTAGATGTTTCAGGAAACACCATACACTTCTCCCGAGTGGTTGTTGGCAATTTACATCCCGCCCATCAGCATAACAAGGCTCCCAGTTCTCCATGGACTGTCCTGCCTTTCTGGATTTTACACTTTTTTCAGATGGCCCTTTTGACCGGGGGGAAGTGAGACTTCATTGTAGTGCAGATTTCCTTTGCAAGCTTGCTTGGTTGGCCAAAAAGGGCGTATGCGTTTTTTCCTGAATATATTCAGGAAAAAACGCATACGCCCTTTTTGGCCAAGTGCATCATTGTGGACGTTCTGCCTCTTTTCCTATGCTTTCAATGCAATTCCAGTCTACCTCCTGAAATCGGTTTCCTGCAATTCTGCCCCGCTTTCAAGTCCTCTTGGCAGCCGTACTTCAGTCTATTTTTGGACGATAGCTGTCATTTATAACTCTGCAGGTTTGTGAATTACAGTGCCCCTGAGCTCCTTTCTTCAACTCGCTTTCTTTTGAGCTGGCCGCAACACCGCAGGATGGCTTCAGGCCCTATTCTGGTTCCGGTACGGAACGCTGAGCCTTTGGTTATTTCCTCTTCCTGTTGGGAAATGAGAGTTAAATTTGCCCGTCCAGACACCTCCAGCTAGCCTCTCATTGGTTCTCGCTATTCCTGTTCATCTTCCGCAGAAATTGCAAACTGTGCCAAACAGGAGGTTAAAGGCGCTGACTCTCCAAGTGGGGAGAGTGTTAGTAAAGCGTCTGGAATGTTGCACCCGAGTACCAGGGGAGGAAAACTGAGACATATTTGAACACGTCTCCCATTCACATGGTTGATCATACTTGGGTTCCACCTGCATGTTTTAGCTGAAGGAAGAATACCTTAAACCTGGAGAGTTGAGACCCGTGTAATGGGTACCATGCAATATGACTTCAAAGGGTCTTCATTTGCTCACCGAACCTCTCCAATCCTATCACTGCTGCGTTTATGCCCCTGTACACATGCTTGATTCTCTTTTGGAGACATAGCAATCCATAGGTTTTACGATACTTACTAGTCAGGTACATTCTTAGGCGTTTAATATGCGGTGTTGAGTCCATTTCGTTGAGCAAGGAGTAGCTCTTGTCTATTCCATATTTGGCTTAAGGAACTTTATCTGTGCTCATTTCAATCTCTGGTTTTATGCAGCACCCCAACTCACCTTTACCCTTAAGCAAGCATAAGTTGGTTTTCTAAATTTGAGACCCTGTTCTGTTCTGTAATTCAGTTCCTGTGTAGCCAAGTTTACATTCCGTGTATTACTGATATCTTATGATGTTTCTTTTTCTGTGTGACTTATTTCAGTTAGAATCATCATACCTGAATCCACTCATTGTTCTGCTAAGGGCCTGATGACACAGATTTCATTGCTGAGTGATATTGCTTTGTAAGTAAATACCACAACTTCTTTATCCATTTTTCACTTTCTGCGATGTTGAACTTGTACTGTAAACGAGGTTCTTGTAAACAGAGCCATTCCAAACTTTGGGGTGGCTGTGTCTTTTTGATTTTAATTTCCCTAAGCTATAGGACCATAAGTGTAAGTGCCCTAGGTTCTGTTGCTTTGTTTTTTTGATGTTTCAGGAAACACCATACACTTCTCCCGAGTGGTTGTTGGCATTTTACATCCCGCCCATCAGCATAACAAGGCTCCCAGTTCTCCATGGCCTGTCCTGCCTTTCTGGATTTTACACTTTTTTCAGATGGCCCTTTTGACCGGGGGGAAGTGAGACTTCATTGTAGTGCAGATTTCCTTTGCAAGCTTGCTTGGTTGGCCAAAAAGGGCGTATGCGTTTTTTCCTGAATATATTCAGGAAAAAACGCATACGCCCTTTTTGGCCAAGTGCATCATTGTGGACGTTCTGCCTCTTTTCCTATGCTTTCAATGCAATTCCAGTCTACCTCCTGAAATCGGTTTCCTGCAATTCTGCCCCGCTTTCAAGTCCTCTTGGCAGCCTTACTTCAGTATATTTTTGGACGATAGCTGTCATTTATAACTCTGCAGGTTTGTGAATTACAGTGCCCCTGAGCTCCTTTCTTCAACTCGCTTTCTTGTGACCTGGCCGCAACACCGCAGGATGGCTTCAGGCCCTAATCTGGTTCCGACCCGGCATGCTGAGCCTTTGGTTAATTCCTCTTCCTGGTGGGAAATGAGAGTTAAATTTGCCCGTCCAGACACCTCCAGCTAGCCTCTCATTGGTTCTCGCTATTCCTGTTCATCTTCCGCAGAAATTGCAAACTGGGCCAAACAGGAGGTTAAAGGGACTGACGCTCCAAGTGGGGAGAGTGTTAGTAAAGCGTCTGGAATGTTGCACCCGAGTACCAGGGGAGGAAAACTGAGACATATTTGAACACATCTCCCGATCACATGTTTAATCATACTCTAGGTTCCACATGCATGTTATAGCTGAAGGAAGAATACGTTAAACCTGGGTAGTTGAAACCTGTGGAATGGGTACCATGCAATATGACTTCAAAGGGTCTTCATTTGCTCACCGAACCTCTCCAATCCTATCACTGCTGCGTTTATGCCCCTGTACACATGCTTGATTCTCTTTCGGAGACATAGCAATCCATAGGTTTTAAGATACTTACTAGTCAGGTACATTCTTAGGCGTTTAATATGGGGTGTTGAGTCCATTTCGTTGAGCAAGGAGTAGCTCTTGTCTATTCCATATTTGGCTTAAGGAACTTTATCTGTGCTCATTTCAATCTCTGGTTTTATGCAGCACCCCAACTCACCTTTACCCTTAAGCAAGAATAAGTTGGTTTTCTAAATTTGAGACCCTGTTCTGTTCTGTAATTCAGTTCCTGTGTAGCCAAGTTTACATTCCGTGTATTACTGATATCTTATGATGTTTCTTTTTCTGTGTGACTTATTTCAGTTAGAATCATCATACCTGAATCCACTCATTGTGCTGCTAAGGGCCTGATGACACAGATTTCATTGCTGAGTGATATTGCTTTGTAAGTAAATACCACAACTTCTTTAT
Source organism: Stenella coeruleoalba (assembly GCF_951394435.1). NCBI lineage: Eukaryota > Metazoa > Chordata > Mammalia > Artiodactyla > Delphinidae > Stenella > Stenella coeruleoalba. The sequence goes on along the minus strand of NW_027645992.1, from coordinate 1,637,895 downwards.
CCATTTTTCACTTTCTGCGATGTTGAACTTGTACTGTAAACGAGGTTCTTGTAAACAGAGCCATTCCAAACTTTGGGGTGGCTGTGTCTTTTTGATTTTAATTTCCCTAAGCTATAGGACCATAAGTGGAAGTGCCCTAGGTTCTGTTGCTTTGTTTTTTAGATGTTTCAGGAAACACCATACACTTCTCCCGAGTGGTTGTTGGCAATTTACATCCCGCCCATCAGCATAACAAGGCTCCCAGTTCTCCATGGCCTGTCCTGCCTTTCTGGATTTTACACTTTTTTCAGATGGCCCTTTTGACCGGGGGGAAGTGAGACTTCATTGTAGTGCAGATTTCCTTTGCAAGCTTGCTTGGTTGGCCAAAAAGGGCGTATGCGTTTTTTCCTGAATATATTCAGGAAAAAACGCATACGCCCTTTTTGGCCAAGTGCATCATTGTGGACGTTCTGCCTCTTTTCCTATGCTTTCAATGCAATTCCAGTCTACCTCCTGAAATCGGTTTCCTGCAATTCTACCCCGCTTTCAAGTCCTCTTGGCAGCCTTACTTCAGTATATTTTTGGACGATAGCTGTCATTTATAACTCTGCAGGTTTGTGAATTACAGTGCCCCTGAGCTCCTTTCTTCAACTCGCTTTCTTTTGAGCTGGCCGCAACACCGCAAGATGGCTTCAGGCCCTAATCTGGTTCCGGTACGGCACGCTGAGCCTTTGGTTATTTCCTCTTCCTGGTGGGAAATGAGTGTTAAATTTGCCCGTCCAGACACCTCCAGCTAGCCTCTCATTGGTTCTCGCTATTCCTGTTCATCTTCCGCAGAAATTGCAAACTGGGCCAAACAGGACGTTAAAGGCGCTGACTCTCCAAGTGGGGAGACTGTTAGTAAAGCATCTGGAATGTTGCACCCGAGTACCAGGGAAGGAAAACTGAGACATATTTGAACATGTCTCCCGTTCACATGGTTGATCATACTTGGGTTCCACATGCATGTTTTAGCTGAAGGAAGAATACCTTAAACCTGGAGAGTTGAGACCCGTGTAATGGGTACCATGCAATATGACTTCAAAGGGTCTTCATTTGCTCACCGAACCTCTCCAATCCTATCACTGCTGCGTTTATGCCCCTGTACACATGCTTGATTCTCTTTTGGAGACATAGCAATCCATAGGTTTTACGATACTTACTAGTCAGGTACATTCTTAGGCGTTTAATATGCAGTGTTGAGTCCATTTCGTTGAGCAAGGAGTAGCTCTTGTCTATTCCATATTTGACTTAAGGAACTTTATCTGTGCTCATTTCAATCTCTGGTTTTATGCAGCACCCCAACTCACCTTTCCCCTTAAGCAAGCATAAGTTGGTTTTCTAAATTTGAGACCCTGTTCTGTTCTGTAATTCAGTTCCTGTGTAGCCAAGTTTACATTCCGTGTATTACTGATATCTTATGATGTTTCTTTTTCTGTGTGACTTATTTCAGTTAGAATCATCATACCTGAATCCACTCATTGTGATGCTAAGGGCCTGATGACACAGATTTCATTGCTGAGTGATATTGTTTTGTAAGTAAATACCACAACTTCTTTATCCATTTTTCACTTTCTGCGATGTTGAACTTGTACTGTAAATGAGGTTCTTGTAAAGAGAGGCGTCCCAAACTTTGGGGTGGCTGTGTCTTTTTGATTTTAATTTCCCTAAGCTATAGGACCATAAGTGGCAGTGCCCTAGGCTCTGTTGCTTTGTGTTTTAGATGTTTCAGGAAACACCATACACTTCTCCCGAGTGGTTGTTGGCAATTTACATCCCGCCCATCAGCATAACAAGGCTCCCAGTTCTCCATGGCCTGTCCTGCCTTTCTGGATTTTACACTTTTTTCAGATGGCCCTTTTGACCGGGGGGAAGTGAGACTTCATTGTAGGGCAGATTTCCTTTGCAAGCTTGCTTGGTTGGCCAAAAAGGGCGTATGCGTTTTTTCCTGAATATATTCAGGAAAAAACGCATACGCCCTTTTTGGCCAAGTGCATCATTGTGGACGTTCTGCCTCTTTTCCTATGCTTTCAATGCAATTCCAGTCTACCTCCTGCAATCGGTTTCCTGCAATTCTGCCCCGCTTTCAAGTCCTCTTGGCAGCCGTACTTCAGTCTATTTTTGGACGATAGCTGTCATTTATAACTCTGCAGGTTTGTGAATTACAGTGCCCCTGAGCTCCTTTCTTCAACTCGCTTTCTTTTGAGCTGGCCGCAACACCGCAGGATGGCTTCAGGCCCTATTCTGGTTCCGGTACGGAACGCTGAGCCTTTGGTTATTTCCTCTTCCTGTTGGGAAATGAGAGTTAAATTTGCCCGTCCAGACACCTCCAGCTAGCCTCTCATTGGTTCTCGCTATTCCTGTTCATCTTCCGCAGAAATTGCAAACTGTGCCAAACAGGAGGTTAAAGGCGCTGACTCTCCAAGTGGGGAGAGTGTTAGTAAAGCGTCTGGAATGTTGCACCCGAGTACCAGGGGAGGAAAACTGAGACATATTTGAACACGTCTCCCGTTCACATGGTTGATCATACTTGGGTTCCACATGCATGTTTTAGCTGAAGGAAGAATACCTTAAACCTGGAGAGTTGAGACCCGTGTAATGGGTACCATGCAATATGACTTCAAAGGGTCTTCATTTGCTCACCGAACCTCTCCAATCCAATCACTGCTGCGTTTATGCCCCTGTACACATGCTTGATTCTCTTTTGGAGACATAGCAATCCATAGGTTTTACGATACTTACTAGTCAGGTACATTCTTAGGCGTTTAATATGCGGTGTTGAGTCCATTTCGTTGAGCAAGGAGTAGCTCTTGTCTATTCCATATTTGGCTTAAGGAACTTTATCTGTGCTCATTTCAATCTCTGGTTTTATGCAGCACCCCAACTCACCTTTACCCTTAAGCAAGCATAAGTTGGTTTTCTAAATTTGAGACCCTGTTCTGTTCTGTAATTCAGTTCCTGTGTAGCCAAGTTTACATTCCGTGTATTACTGATATCTTATGATGTTTCTTTTTCTGTGTGACTTATTTCAGTTAGAATCATCATACCTGAATCCACTCATTGTTCTGCTAAGGGCCTGATGACACAGATTTCATTGCTGAGTGATATTGCTTTGTAAGTAAATACCACAACTTCTTTATCCATTTTTCACTTTCTGCGATGTTGAACTTGTACTGTAAACGAGGTTCTTGTAAACAGAGCCGTTCCAAACTTTGGGGTGGCTGTGTCTTTTTGATTTTAATTTCCCTAAGCTATAGGACCATAAGTGTAAGTGCCCTAGGTTCTGTTGCTTTGTTTTTTTGATGTTTCAGGAAACACCATACACTTCTCCCGAGTGGTTGTTGGCATTTTACATCCCGCCCATCAGCATAACAAGGCTCCCAGTTCTCCATGGCCTGTCCTGCCTTTCTGGATTTTACACTTTTTTCAGATGGCCCTTTTGACCGGGGGGAAGTGAGACTTCATTGTAGTGCAGATTTCCTTTGCAAGCTTGCTTGGTTGGCCAAAAAGGGCGTATGCGTTTTTTCCTGAATATATTCAGGAAAAAACGCATACGCCCTTTTTGGCCAAGTGCATCATTGTGGACGTTCTGCCTCTTTTCCTATGCTTTCAATGCAATTCCAGTCTACCTCTTGAAATCGGTGTCCTGCAATTCTGCCCCGCTTTCAAGTCCTCTTGGCAGCCTTACTTCAGTCTATTTTTGGACGATAGCTGTCATTTATAACTCTGCAGGTTTGTGAATTACAGTGACCCTGAGCTCCTTTCTTAAACTCGCTTTCTTGTGAGCTGGCCGCAACACCGCAGGATGGCTTCAGGCCCTAATCTGGTTCCGGTACGGCACGCTGAGCCTTTGGTTATTTCCTCTTCCTGGTGGGAAATGAGAGTTAAATTTGCCCGTCCAGACACCTCCAGCTAGCCTCTCATTGGTTCTCGCTATTCCTGTTCATCTTCCGCAGAAATTGCAAACTGGGCCAAACAGGAGGTTAAAGGCGCTGACTCTCCAAGTGGGGAGAGTGTTAGTAAAGCGTCTGGAATGTTGCACCCGAGTACCAGGGGAGGAAAACTGAGACATATTTGAACACGTCTCCCGTTCACATGGTTGATCATACTTGGGTTCCACATGCATGTTTTAGCTGAAGGAAGAATACCTTAAACCTGGAGAGTTGAGACCCGTGTAATGGGTACCATGCAATATGACTTCAAAGGGTCTTCATTTGCTCACCGAACCTCTCCAATCCTATCACTGCTGCGTTTATGCCCCTGTAAACATGCTTGATTCTCTTTCGGAGACATAGCAATCCATAGGTTTTACGATACTTACTAGTCAGGTACATTCTTAGGCGTTTAATATGCGGTGTTGAGTCCATTTCGTTGAGCAAGGAGTAGCTCTTGTCTATTCCATATTTGACTTAAGGAACTTTATCTGTGCTCATTTCAATCTCTGGTTTTATGCAGCACCCCAACTCACCTTTACCCTTAAGCAAGCATAAGTTGGTTTTCTAAATTTGAGACCCTGTTCTGTTCTGTAATTCAGTTCCTGTGTAGCCAAGTTTACATTCCGTGTATTACTGATATCTTATGATGTTTCTTTTTCTGTGTGACTTATTTCAGTTAGAATCATCATACCTGAATCCACTCATTGTGATGCTAAGGGCCTGATGACACAGATTTCATTGCTGAGTGATATTGTTTTGTAAGTAAATACCACAACTTCTTTATCCATTTTTCACTTTCTGCGATGTTGAACTTGTACTGTAAATGAGGTTCTTGTAAAGAGAGGCGTCCCAAACTTTGGGGTGGCTGTGTCTTTTTGATTTTAATTTCCCTAAGCTATAGGACCATAAGTGGCAGTGCCCTAGGCTCTGTTGCTTTGTGTTTTAGATGTTTCAGGAAACACCATACACTTCTCCCGAGTGGTTGTTGGCAATTTACATCCCGCCCATCAGCATAACAAGGCTCCCAGTTCTCCATGGCCTGTCCTGCCTTTCTGGATTTTACACTTTTTTCAGATGGCCCTTTTGACCGGGGGGAAGTGAGACTTCATTGTAGGGCAGATTTCCTTTGCAAGCTTGCTTGGTTGGCCAAAAAGGGCGTATGCGTTTTTTCCTGAATATATTCAGGAAAAAACGCATACGCCCTTTTTGGCCAAGTGCATCATTGTGGACGTTCTGCCTCTTTTCCTATGCTTTCAATGCAATTCCAGTCTACCTCCTGCAATCGGTTTCCTGCAATTCTGCCCCGCTTTCAAGTCCTCTTGGCAGCCGTACTTCAGTCTATTTTTGGACGATAGCTGTCATTTATAACTCTGCAGGTTTGTGAATTACAGTGCCCCTGAGCTCCTTTCTTCAACTCGCTTTCTTTTGAGCTGGCCGCAACACCGCAGGATGGCTTCAGGCCCTATTCTGGTTCCGGTACGGAACGCTGAGCCTTTGGTTATTTCCTCTTCCTGTTGGGAAATGAGAGTTAAATTTGCCCGTCCAGACACCTCCAGCTAGCCTCTCATTGGTTCTCGCTATTCCTGTTCATCTTCCGCAGAAATTGCAAACTGTGCCAAACAGGAGGTTAAAGGCGCTGACTCTCCAAGTGGGGAGAGTGTTAGTAAAGCGTCTGGAATGTTGCACCCGAGTACCAGGGGAGGAAAACTGAGACATATTTGAACACGTCTCCCGTTCACATGGTTGATCATACTTGGGTTCCACCTGCATGTTTTAGCTGAAGGAAGAATACCTTAAACCTGGAGAGTTGAGACCCGTGTAATGGGTACCATGCAATATGACTTCAAAGGGTCTTCATTTGCTCACCGAACCTCTCCAATCCTATCACTGCTGCGTTTATGCCCCTGTACACATGCTTGATTCTCTTTTGGAGACATAGCAATCCATAGGTTTTACGATACTTACTAGTCAGGTACATTCTTAGGCGTTTAATATGCGGTGTTGAGTCCATTTCGTTGAGCAAGGAGTAGCTCTTGTCTATTCCATATTTGGCTTAAGGAACTTTATCTGTGCTCATTTCAATCTCTGGTTTTATGCAGCACCCCAACTCACCTTTACCCTTAAGCAAGCATAAGTTGGTTTTCTAAATTTGAGACCCTGTTCTGTTCTGTAATTCAGTTCCTGTGTAGCCAAGTTTACATTCCGTGTATTACTGATATCTTATGATGTTTCTTTTTCTGTGTGACTTATTTCAGTTAGAATCATCATACCTGAATCCACTCATTGTTCTGCTAAGGGCCTGATGACACAGATTTCATTGCTGAGTGATATTGCTTTGTAAGTAAATACCACAACTTCTTTATCCATTTTTCACTTTCTGCGATGTTGAACTTGTACTGTAAACGAGGTTCTTGTAAACAGAGCCATTCCAAACTTTGGGGTGGCTGTGTCTTTTTGATTTTAATTTCCCTAAGCTATAGGACCATAAGTGTAAGTGCCCTAGGTTCTGTTGCTTTGTTTTTTTGATGTTTCAGGAAACACCATACACTTCTCCCGAGTGGTTGTTGGCATTTTACATCCCGCCCATCAGCATAACAAGGCTCCCAGTTCTCCATGGCCTGTCCTGCCTTTCTGGATTTTACACTTTTTTCAGATGGCCCTTTTGACCGGGGGGAAGTGAGACTTCATTGTAGTGCAGATGTCCTTTGCAAGCTTGCTTGGTTGGCCAAAAAGGGCGTATGCGTTTTTTCCTGAATATATTCAGGAAAAAACGCATACGCCCTTTTTGGCCAAGTGCATCATTGTGGACGTTCTGCCTCTTTTCCTATGCTTTCAATGCAATTCCAGTCTACCTCCTGAAATCGGTTTCCTGCAATTCTGCCCCGCTTTCAAGTCCTCTTGGCAGCCTTACTTCAGTCTATTTTTGGACGATAGCTGTCATTTATAACTCTGCAGGTTTGTGAATTACAGTGCCCCTGAGCTCCTTTCTTCAACTCGCTTTCTTGTGACCAGGCCGCAACACCGCAGGATGGCTTCAGGCCCTAATCTGGTTCCGGCCCGGCATGCTGAGCCTTTGGTTAATTCCTCTTCCTGGTGGGAAATGAGAGTTAAATTTGCCCGTCCAGACACCTCCAGCTAGCCTCTCATTGGTTCTCGCTATTCCTGTTCATCTTCCGCAGAAATTGCAAACTGGGCCAAACAGGAGGTTAAAGGGACTGACTCTCCAAGTGGGGAGAGTGTTAGTAAAGCGTCTGGAATGTTGCACCCGAGTACCAGGGGAGGAAAACTGAGACATATTTGAACACATCTCCCGATCACATGGTTAATCATACTCTAGGTTCCACATGCATGTTATAGCTGAAGGAAGAATACGTTAAACCTGGGTAGTTGAAACCTGTGGAATGGGTACCATGCAATATGACTTCAAAGGGTCTTCATTTGCTCACCGAACCTCTCCAATCCTATCACTGCTGCGTTTATGCCCCTGTACACATGCTTGATTCTCTTTCGGAGACATAGCAATCCATAGGTTTTAAGATACTTACTAGTCAGGTACATTCTTAGGCGTTTAATATGGGGTGTTGAGTCCATTTCGTTGAGCAAGGAGTAGCTCTTGTCTATTCCATATTTGGCTTAAGGAACTTTATCTGTGCTCATTTCAATCTCTGGTTTTATGCAGCACCCCAACTCACCTTTACCCTTAAGCAAGAATAAGTTGGTTTTCTAAATTTGAGACCCTGTTCTGTTCTGTAATTCAGTTCCTGTGTAGCCAAGTTTACATTCCGTGTATTACTGATATCTTATGATGTTTCTTTTTCTGTGTGACTTATTTCAGTTAGAATCATCATACCTGAATCCACTCATTGTGATGCTAAGGGCCTGATGACACAGATTTCATTGCTGAGTGATATTGTTTTGTAAGTAAATACCACAACTTCTTTATCCATTTTTCACTTTCTGCGATGTTGAACTTGTACTGTAAATGAGGTTCTTGTAAACAGAGGCGTCCCAAACTTTGGGGTGGCTGTGTCTTTTTGATTTTAATTTCCCTAAGCTATAGGACCATAAGTGGCAGTGCCCTAGGCTCTGTTGCTTTGTGTTTTAGATGTTTCAGGAAACACCATACACTTCTCCCGAGTGGTTGTTGGCAATTTACATCCCGCCCATCAGCATAACAAGGCTCCCAGTTCTCCATGGCCTGTCCTGCCTTTCTGGATTTTACACTTTTTTCAGATGGCCCTTTTGACCGGGGGGAAGTGAGACTTCATTGTAGGGCAGATTTCCTTTGCAAGCTTGCTTGGTTGGCCAAAAAGGGCGTATGCGTTTTTTCCTGAATATATTCAGGAAAAAACGCATACGCCCTTTTTGGCCAAGTGCATCATTGTGGACGTTCTGCCTCTTTTCCTATGCTTTCAATGCAATTCCAGTCTACCTCCTGCAATCGGTTTCCTGCAATTCTGCCCCGCTTTCAAGTCCTCTTGGCAGCCGTACTTCAGTCTATTTTTGGACGATAGCTGTCATTTATAACTCTGCAGGTTTGTGAATTACAGTGCCCCTGAGCTCCTTTCTTCAACTCGCTTTCTTTTGAGCTGGCCGCAACACCGCAGGATGGCTTCAGGCCCTATTCTGGTTCCGGTACGGAACGCTGAGCCTTTGGTTATTTCCTCTTCCTGTTGGGAAATGAGAGTTAAATTTGCCCGTCCAGACACCTCCAGCTAGCCTCTCATTGGTTCTCGCTATTCCTGTTCATCTTCCGCAGAAATTGCAAACTGTGCCAAACAGGAGGTTAAAGGCGCTGACTCTCCAAGTGGGGAGAGTGTTAGTAAAGCGTCTGGAATGTTGCACCCGAGTACCAGGGGAGGAAAACTGAGACATATTTGAACACGTCTCCCGTTCACATGGTTGATCATACTTGGGTTCCACATGCATGTTTTAGCTGAAGGAAGAATACCTTAAACCTGGAGAGTTGAGACCCGTGTAATGGGTACCATGCAATATGACTTCAAAGGGTCTTCATTTGCTCACCGAACCTCTCCAATCCAATCACTGCTGCGTTTATGCCCCTGTACACATGCTTGATTCTCTTTTGGAGACATAGCAATCCATAGGTTTTACGATACTTACTAGTCAGGTACATTCTTAGGCGTTTAATATGCGGTGTTGAGTCCATTTCGTTGAGCAAGGAGTAGCTCTTGTCTATTCCATATTTGGCTTAAGGAACTTTATCTGTGCTCATTTCAATCTCTGGTTTTATGCAGCACCCCAACTCACCTTTACCCTTAAGCAAGCATAAGTTGGTTTTCTAAATTTGAGACCCTGTTCTGTTCTGTAATTCAGTTCCTGTGTAGCCAAGTTTACATTCCGTGTATTACTGATATCTTATGATGTTTCTTTTTCTGTGTGACTTATTTCAGTTAGAATCATCATACCTGAATCCACTCATTGTTCTGCTAAGGGCCTGATGACACAGATTTCATTGCTGAGTGATATTGCTTTGTAAGTAAATACCACAACTTCTTTATCCATTTTTCACTTTCTGCGATGTTGAACTTGTACTGTAAACGAGGTTCTTGTAAACAGAGCCGTTCCAAACTTTGGGGTGGCTGTGTCTTTTTGATTTTAATTTCCCTAAGCTATAGGACCATAAGTGTAAGTGCCCTAGGTTCTGTTGCTTTGTTTTTTTGATGTTTCAGGAAACACCATACACTTCTCCCGAGTGGTTGTTGGCATTTTACATCCCGCCCATCAGCATAACAAGGCTCCCAGTTCTCCATGGCCTGTCCTGCCTTTCTGGATTTTACACTTTTTTCAGATGGCCCTTTTGACCGGGGGGAAGTGAGACTTCATTGTAGTGCAGATTTCCTTTGCAAGCTTGCTTGGTTGGCCAAAAAGGGCGTATGCGTTTTTTCCTGAATATATTCAGGAAAAAACGCATACGCCCTTTTTGGCCAAGTGCATCATTGTGGACGTTCTGCCTCTTTTCCTATGCTTTCAATGCAATTCCAGTCTACCTCCTGAAATCGGTTTCCTGCAATTCTGCCCCGCTTTCAAGTCCTCTTGGCAGCCTTACTTCAGTCTATTTTTGGACGATAGCTGTCATTTATAACTCTGCAGGTTTGTGAATTACAGTGCCCCTGAGCTCCTTTCTTCAACTCGCTTTCTTGTGACCTGGCCGCAACACCGCAGGATGGCTTCAGGCCCTAATCTGGTTCCGGCACGGCATGCTGATCCTTTGGTTAATTCCTCTTCCTGGTGGGAAATGAGAGTTAAATTTGCCCGTCCAGACACCTCCAGCTAGCCTCTCATTGGTTCTCGCTATTCCTGTTCATCTTCCGCAGAAATTGCAAACTGGGCCAAACAGGAGGTTAAAGGCGCTGACTCTCCAAGTGGGGAGACTGTTAGTAAAGCGTCTGGAATGTTGCACCCGAGTACCAGGGGAGGAAAACTGAGACATATTTGAACACATCTCCCGATCACATGGTTAATCATACTCTAGGTTCCACATGCATGTTATAGCTGAAGGAAGAATACGTTAAACCTGGGTAGTTGAAACCTGTGGAATGGGTACCATGCAATATGACTTCAAAGGGTCTTCATTTGCTCACCGAACCTCTCCAATCCTATCACTGCTGCGTTTATGCCCCTGTACACATGCTTGATTCTCTTTCGGAGACATAGCAATCCATAGGTTTTAAGATACTTACTAGTCAGGTACATTCTTAGGCGTTTAATATGGGGTGTTGAGTCCATTTCGTTGAGCAAGGAGTAGCTCTTGTCTATTCCATATTTGGCTTAAGGAACTTTATCTGTGCTCATTTCAATCTCTGGTTTTATGCAGCACCCCAACTCACCTTTACCCTTAAGCAAGAATAAGTTGGTTTTCTAAATTTGAGACCCTGTTCTGTTCTGTAATTCAGTTCCTATGTAGCCAAGTTTACATTCCGTGTATTACTGATATCTTATGATGTTTCTTTTTCTGTGTGACTTATTTCAGTTAGAATCATCATACCTGAATCCACTCATTGTGCTGCTAAGGGCCTGATGACACAGATTTCATTGCTGAGTGATATTGCTTTGTAAGTAAATACCACAAGTTCTTTATCCATTTTTCACTTTCTGCGATGTTGAACTTGTACTGTAAACGAGGTTCTTGTAAACAGAGCCATTCCAAACTTTGGGGTGGCTGTGTCTTTTTGATTTTAATTTCCCTAAGTTATAGGACCATAAGTGGAAGTGCCCTAGGTTCTGTTGCTTTGTTTTTTAGATGTTTCAGGAAACACCATACACTTCTCCCGAGTGGTTGTTGGCAATTTACATCCCGCCCATCAGCATAACAAGGCTCCCAGTTCTCCATGGCCTGTCCTGCCTTTCTGGATTTTACACTTTTTTCAGATGGCCCTTTTGACCGGGGGGAAGTGAGACTTCATTGTAGTGCAGATTTCCTTTGCAAGCTTGCTTGGTTGGCCAAAAAGGGCGTATGCGTTTTTTCCTGAATATATTCAGGAAAAAACGCATACGCCCTTTTTGGCCAAGTGCATCATTGTGGACGTTCTGCCTCTTTTCCTATGCTTTCAATGCAATTCCAGTCTACCTCCTGAAATCGGTTTCCTGCAATTCTGCCCCGCTTTCAAGTCCTCTTGGCAGCCTTACTTCAGTCTATTTTTGGACGATAGCTGTCATTTATAACTCTGCAGGTTTGTGAATTACAGTGCCCCTGAGCTCCTTTCTTCAACTCGCTTTCTTTTGAGCTGGCCGCAACACCGCAAGATGGCTTCAGGCCCTAATCTGGTTCCGGTACGGCACGCTGAGCCTTTGGTTATTTCCTCTTCCTGGTGGGAAATGAGTGTTAAATTTGCCCGTCAAGACACCTCCAGCTAGCCTCTCATTGGTTCTCGCTATTCCTGTTCATCTTCCGCAGAAATTGCAAACTGGGCCAAACAGGAGGTTAAAGGCGCTGACTCTCCATGTGGGGAGACTGTTAGTAAAGCATCTGGAATGTTGCACCCGAGTACCAGGGAAGGAAAACTGAGACATATTTGAACACGTCTCCCGTTCACATGGTTGATCATACTTGGGTTCCACATGCATGTTTTAGCTGAAGGAAGAATACCTTAAACCTGGAGAGTTGAGACCCGTGTAATGGGTACCATGCAATATGACTTCAAAGGGTCTTCATTTGCTCACCGAACCTCTCCAATCCTATCACTGCTGCGTTTATGCCCCTGTACACATGCTTGATTCTCTTTTGGAGACATAGCAATCCATAGGTTTTACGATACTTACTAGTCAGGTACATTCTTAGGCGTTTAATATGCAGTGTTGAGTCCATTTCGTTGAGCAAGGAGTAGCTCTTGTCTATTCCATATTTGACTTAAGGAACTTTATCTGTGCTCATTTCAATCTCTGGTTTTATGCAGCACCCCACCTCGCCTTTACCCTTAAGCAAGCATAAGTTGGTTTTCTAAATTTGAGACCCTGTTCTGTTCTGTAATTCAGTTCCTGTGTAGCCAAGTTTACATTCCGTGTATTACTGATATCTTATGATGTTTCTTTTTCTGTGTGACTTATTTCAGTTAGAATCATCATACCTGAATCCACTCATTGTTCTGCTAAGGGCCTGATGACATAGATTTCATTGCTGAGTGATATTGCTTTGTAAGTAAATACCACAGCTTCTTTATCCATTTTTCACTTTCTGCGATGTTGAACTTGTACTGTAAACGAGGTTCTTGTAAACAGAGGCGTCCCAAACTTTGGGGTGGCTGTGTCTTTTTGATTTTAATTTCCCTAAGCTATAGGACCATAAGTGGCAGTGCCCTAGGCTCTGTTGCTTTGTGTTTTAGATGTTTCAGGAAACACCATACACTTCTCCCGAGTGTCTGTTGGCAATTTACATCCCGCCCATCAGCATAACAAGGCTCCCAGTTCTCCATGGCCTGTCCTGCCTTTCTGGATTTTACACTTTTTTCAGATGGCCCTTTTGACCGGGGGGAAGTGAGACTTCATTGTAGTGCAGATTTCCTTTGGAAGCTTGCTTGGTTGGCCGAAAAGGGCGTATGCATTTTTTCCTGAATATATTCAGGAAAAAACGCATACGCCCTTTTTGGCCAAGTGCATCATTGTGGACGTTCTGCCTCTTTTCCTATGCTTTCAATGCAATTCCAGTCTACCTCCTGAAATCGGTTTCCTGCAATTCTGCCCCGCTTTCAAGTCCTCTTGGCAGCCTTACTTCAGTCTATTTTTGGACGATAGCTGTCATTTATAACTCTGCAGGTTTGTGAATTACAGTGCCCCTGAGCTCCTTTCTTCAACTCGCTTTCTTGTGACCTGGCCGCAACACCGCAGGATGGCTTCAGGCCCTAATCTGGTTCTGGCACGGCACGCTGAGCCTTTGCTTATTTCCTCCTCCTGGTGGGAAATGAGAGTTAAATTTGCCCGTCCAGACACCTCCAGCTAGCCTCTCATTGGTTCTCGCTATTCCTGTTCATCTTCCACAGAAATTGCAAACTGGGCCAAACAGGAGGTTAAAGTCGCTGACTCCCCAAGGGGGAGAGTGTTAGTAAAGCGTCTGGAATGTTGCACCCAAGTACCAGGGGAGGAAAACTGAGACATATTTGAACACGTCTCCCGATCAAATGGTTGATCATACTCTGGGTTCCACATGCATGTTTTAGCTGAAGGAAGAATACCTAAAACCTGGGTAGTTGAAACCCGTGGAATGGGTACCATGCAATATGACTTCAAAGGGTCTTCATTTGCTCACCGAATCTCCAATCCTATCACTGCTGCGTTTATGCCCCTGTACACATGCTTGATTCTCTTTCGGAGACATAGCAATCCATAGGTTTTAAGATACTTACTAGTCAGGTACATTCTTAGGCGTTTAATATGCGGTGTTGAGTCCATTTCGTTGAGCATGGAGTAGCTCTTGTCTATTCCATATTTGGCTTAAGGAACTTTATCTGTGCTCATTTCAATCTCTGGTTTTATGCAGCACCCCAACTCACCTTTACCCTTAAGCAAGCATAAGTTGGTTTTCTAAATTTGAGACCCTGTTCTGTTTTGTAATTCAGTTCCTGTGTAGCCAAGTTTACATTCCGTGTATTACTGATATCTTATGATGTTTTTTTTCTGTGTGACTTATTTCAGTTAGAATCATCATACCTGAATCCACTCATTGTGCTGCTAAGGGCCTGATGACACAGATTTCATTGCTGAGTGATATTGCTTTGTAAGTAAATACCACAACTTCTTTATCCATTTTTCACTTTCTGCGATGTTGAACTTGTACTGTAAACGAGGTTCTTGTAAACAGAGCCATTCCAAACTTTGGGGTGGCTGTGTCTTTTTGATTTTAATTTCCCTAAGCTATAGGACCATAAGTGGAAGTGCCCTAGGTTCTGTTGCTTTGTTTTTTAGATGTTTCAGGAAACACCATACACTTCTCCCGAGTGGTTGTTGGCAATTTACATCCCGCCCATCAGCATAACAAGGCTCCCAGTTCTCCATGGCCTGTCCTGCCTTTCTGGATTTTACACTTTTTTCAGATGGCCCTTTTGACCGGGGGGAAGTGAGACTTCATTGTAGTGCAGATTTCCTTTGCAAGCTTGCTTGGTTGGCCAAAAAGGGCGTATGCGTTTTTTCCTGAATATATTCAGGAAAAAACGCATACGCCCTTTTTGGCCAAGTGCATCATTGTGGACGTCCTGCCTCTTTTCCTATGCTTTCAATGCAATTCCAGTCTACCTCCTGAAATCAGTTTCCTGCAATTCTGCCCCGCATTCAAGTCCTCTTGGCAGCCTTACTTCAGTCTATTTTTGGACGATAGCTGTCATTTATAACTCTGCAGGTTTGTGAATTACAGTGCCCCTGAGCTCCTGTCTTCAGCTCGCTTTCTTGTGACTTGGCCGCAACACCGCAGGATGGCTTCAGGCCCTAATCTGGTTCCGGCCCGGCATGCTGAGCCTTTGGTTAATTCCTCTTCCTGGTGGGAAATGAGAGTTAAATTTGCCCGTCCAGACACCTCCAGCTAGCCTCTCATTGGTTCTCGCTATTCCTGTTCATCTTCCGCAGAAATTGCAAACTGGGCCAAACAGGAGTTTAAAGGGACTGACTCTCCAAGTCGGGAGAGTGTTAGTAAAGCGTCTGGAATGTTGCACCCGAGTACCAGGGTACGAAAACTGAGACATATTTGAACACGTCTCCCGATCACATGGTTGATCATACTCTGGGTTCCACATGCATATTTTAGCTGAAGGAAGAATACCTAAAACCTGGGTAGTTGAAACCCGTGGAATGGGTACCATGCAATATGACTTCAAAGGGTCTTCATTTGCTCACCGAACCTCTCCAATCCTATCACTGCTGCGTTTATGCCCCTGTACACATGCTTGATTCTCTTTCGGAGACATAGCAATCCATAGGTTTTAAGATACTTACTAGTCAGGTACATTCTTAGGCGTTTAATATGCGGTGTTGAGTCCATTTCGTTGAGCAAGGAGTAGCTCTTGTCTATTCCATATTTGGCTTAAGGAACTTTATCTGTGCTCATTTCAATCTCTGGTTTTATGCAGCACCCCAACTCACCTTTACCCTTAAGCAAGCATAAGTTGGTTTTCTAAATTTGAGACCCTGTTCTGTTTTGGAATGCAGTTCCTGTGTAGCCAAGTTTACATTCCGTGTATTAGTGATATCTTATGATGTTTCTTTTTCTGTGTGACTTATTTCAGTTAGAATCATCGTACCTGAATCCACTCATTATGCTGCTACGGGCCTCATGACATAGATTTCATTGCTGAGTGATACTGCATTGTACGTAAGTACCACAAGTTCTTTATCCATTTTTCACTTTCTGTGATATTGAACTTGTACGGTAAACGAGGTTCTTGTAAACGGAGCCGTCCCAAACTTTGGGGTGGCTGTGTCTTTTTGATTTTAATTTCCCTAAGCTATAGGACCATAACTGGAAGTGCCCTAGGCTCTGTTGCTGTGTTTTTTAGATGTTTCAGGAAACACCATACACTTCTCCTGAGTGGTTGTTGGCAATTTACATCCCGCCCATCAGCATAACAAGGCTCCCAGTTTTCCATGGCCTGTCCTGCCTTTCTGGATTTTACACTTTTTTCAGATGGCCGTTTTGACCGGGGGGAAGTGAGACTTCATTGTAGTGCAGATCTTCTTTGCAAGCTTGCTTGGTTGGCCAAAAAGGGCGTATGCGTTTTTTCCTGAATATATTCAGGAAAAAACGCATACGCCCTTTTTGGCCAAGTGCATCATTGTGGACGTTCTGCCTCTTTTCCTATGCTTTCAATGCAATTCCAGTCTACCTCCTGAAATCGGTTTCCTGCAATTCTGCCCCGCTTTCAAGTCCTCTTGGCAGGCTTACTTCAGTCTATTTTTGGACGATAGCTGTCATTTATAACTCTGCAGGTTTGTGAATTACAGTGCCCCTGAGCTCCTTTCTTCAACTTGCTTTCTTGTGACCTGGCCGCAACACCGCAGGATGGCTTCAGGCCCTAATCTGGTTCCGGCACGGCACGCTGAGCCTTTGGTTATTTCCTCTTCCTGGTGGGAAATGAGAGTTAAATTTGCCCGTCCAGACACCTCCAGCTAGTCTCTCATTAGTTCTCGCTATTCCTGTTCATCTTCCGCAGAAATTGCAAACTGGGCCAAACAGGAGGTTAAAGGTGCTGACTCTCCAAGTGGGGAGAGTGTTAGTAAGCGTCTGGAATGTTGCACCCGAGTACCAGGGTACGAAAACTGAGACATATTTGAACACGACTCCCGATCACATGGTTGATCATACTCTAGGTTCCACATGCATGTTTTAGCTGAAGGAAGAATACCTTAAACCTGGGTAGTTGAAACCCGTGGAATGGGTACCATGCAATATGACTTCAAAGGGTCTTCATTTGCTCACGAACCTCTCCAGTCCTATCACTGCTGCGTTTATGCCCCTGTACACATGCTTGATTCTCTTTCGGAGACATAGCAATCCATAGGTTTTAAGATACTTACTAGTCAGGTACATTCTTAGGCGTTTAATATGCGGTGTTGAGTCCATTTCGTTGAGCAAGGAGTAGCTCTTGTCTATTCCATATTTGGCTTAAGGAACTTTATCTGTGCTCATTTCAATCTCTGGTTTTATGCAGAACCCCAACTCACCTTTCCCCTTAAGCAAGCATAAGTTGGTTTTCTAAATTTGAGACCCTGTTCTGTTCTGTAATTCAGTTCCTGTGTAGCCAAGTTTACATTCCGTGTATTACTGATATCTTATGATGTTTCTTTTTCTGTGTGACTTATTTCAGTTAGAATCATCATACCTGAATCCACTCATTCTGCTGCTAAGGGCCTGATGACATAGATTTCATTGCTGAGTGATATTGCTTTGTAAGTAAATACCACAACTTCTTTATCCATTTTTCACTTTCTGCGATGTTGAACTTGTACTGTAAACGAGGTTCTTGTAAACAGAGCCGTCCCAAACTTTGGGGTGGCTGTGTCTTTTTGATTTTAATTTCCCTAAGCTATAGGACCATAAGTGGCAGTGCCCTAGGCTCTGTTGCTTTGTTTTTTCGATGTTTCAGGAAACACCATACACTTCTCCCGAGTGTCTGTTGGCAATTTACATCCCGCCCATCAGCATAACAAGGCTCCCAGTTCTCCATGGCCTGTCCTGACTTTCTGGATTTTACACTTTTTTCAGATGGCCCTTTTGACCGGGGGGAAGTGAGACTTCATTGTAGTGCAGATTTCCTTTGCAAGCTTGCTTGGTTGGCCAAAAAGGGCGTATGCGTTTTTTCCTGAATATATTCAGGAAAAAACGCATACGCCCTTTTTGGCCAAGTGCATCATTGTGGACGTTCTGCCTCTTTTCCTATGCTTTCAATGCAATTCCAGTCTACCTCCTGAAATCGGTTTCCTGCAATTCTGCCCCGCTTTCAAGTCCTCTTGGCAGCCTTACTTCAGTCTATTTTTGGACGATAGCTGTCATTTATAACTCTGCAGGTTTGTGAGTTACAGTGCCCCTGAGCTCCTTTCTTCAACTCGTTTTCTTGTGAGCTGGCTGCAACACCGCTCGATGGCTTCAGGCCCTAATCTGGTTCCGGCACGGCATGCTGAGCCTTTGGTTATTTCCTCTTTCTGGTGGGAAATGAGAGTTAAATTTGCCCGTCCAGACACCTCCAGCTAGTCTCTCATTGGTTCTCCCTATTCCTGTTCATCTTCCACAGAAATTGCAAACGGGGCCAAACAGGAGGTTAAAGGTGCTGACTCTCCAAGTGGGGAGAGTGTTAGTAAAGCGTCTGGAATGTTGCACCCGAGTACCAGGGGTGGAAAACTGAGACATATTTGAACACGTCTCCCGTTCACACGGTTGATCATACTCTGGGTTCCACATGCATGTTTTAGCTGAAGGAAGAATACCTTAAACCTGGAGAGTTGAGACCCGTGTAGTGGGTACCATGCAATATGACTTCAAAGGGTCTTCATTTGCTCACCGAACCTCTCCAATCCTATCACTGCTGCGTTTATGCCCCTGTACACACGCTTGATTCTCTTTTGGAGACATAGCAATCCATAGGTTTTAAGATACTTACTAGTCAGGTACATTCTTAGGCGTTTAATATGGGGTGTTGAGTCCATTTCGTTGAGCAAGGAGTAGCTCTTGTCTATTCCATATTTGGCTTAAGGAACTTTATCTGTGCTCATTTCAATCTCTGGTTTTATGCAGCACCCCAACTCACCTTCCCCCTTAAGCAAGCATAAGTTGGTTTTCTAAACTTGAGACACTGTTCTGTTTTGTAATTCAGTTCCTGTGTAGCCAAGTTCACATTCTGTGTATTAGTGATACCTTATGATGTTTCTTTTCTGTGTGACTTATTTCAGTTCGAATCATCATACCTGAATCCACTCATTATGCTGCTACGGGCCTGATGACATAGATTTCATTGCTGAGTGATATTGCATTGTACGTAAGTACCACAAGTTCTTTATCCATTTTTCACTTTCTGCGATATTGAACTTGTACTGTAAACGAGGTTCTTGTAAACAGAGCCGTCCCAAACTTTGGGGTGGCTGTGTCTTTTTGATTTTAATTTCCCTAATCTATAGGACCATAAGTGGAAGTGCCCTAGGTTCTGTTGCTTTGTTTTTTAGATGTTTCAGGAAACACCATACACTTCTCCAGAGTGGCTGTTGGCAATTTACATCCCGCCCATCAGCATAAGAAGGCTCCCAGTTCTCCATGGCCTGTCGTGCCTTTATGGATTTTACACTTTTTTCAGATGGCCCTTTTGACCAGGTGGAAATGAGACTTCATTGTAGTGCAGATTTCCTTTGCAAGCTTGCTTGGTTGGCCAAAAAGTGCGTATGCGTTTTTTCCTGAATATATTCAGGAAAAAACACATACGCCCTTTTTGGCCAAGTGCATCATTGTCGAGTTTCTGACTCTCTTCATATGCTTTCAATGCAATTCCAGTCTACCTCCTGAAATCGGTTTCCTGCAATTCTGCCTTGCTTTCAATGCCTCTTCATAGCCTTACCTCAATATATTTTTTAAAAATAGTTGGCCTTTATAACTCTGCAGGTTTTTGAATTGCAGTGGCCCTTAGCTCCATTTTTTAGCTCTTATTTTTGTGGTATTGCCCCATAACCACAGGATTCCTTGAAGCCCTATTTTTCTTCTGGGGCACCTGCTGTGCCTTTGGTTAATTCTTCTTACTGATGTGATATTAGAGTGACATGTGCCCATTGAAACCGCTACAGCTAGTTTCTCACTGGTTCCCCCTATTCCCATTCATCCTCTGCACTAACTGCAGACTGTGCGATACCAGAACTTAAAGGCATTGACTCCATGTGGGGATGTTGTTAGTAAAGCGGCTGGAATGTCGATCCGGAGCCCCAGGAGAGGAAAAATGAGGTGCGTTTTAGAAACCTTTCCCGATCATATGGTATACCAGTCGCTGGGTTTCCCAAGCATGGTTTAGCTGTAGGAAGATTCCCTTCAACCTGGAGTGTTGGGACCCTTGGACTGAGTAGCATGAAGTATTGCATTAAACTTTCGGCAGTTGCTCACCAAAGCTCACCAATCCTGTCAGCCCCAAGTGTCCAGCCTTATGTCTTATCCAGCTGTGGGTTTATATGTGGTCAATCCAGGTTGCATCACAGCCCCTGAGCGAATTTTGTAAGAATTTTTCTCTCTTTCATTGTTTCAGCGTTTTGTTTTTAAAATTTATTTCTATAATGGGGTTTAGCTCCTTTTCACTGCTGTGTTTGTGCCGCTCTGCACACACTTGATTCCCTTATGGAGATATATCAATACATGGGTTTTAAGATTCTTATTCCTCAGATATATTTCTCTGCGGTGTATAGGGTGTGTTGAGGCCTGTTCATTGAGCAAGGTGTAGATCTTGTCTAATACCTATTTGGTTTATTGAACGGTATCTGTGCTAATTTCAAACTCTGGTTTTATGCATCACCCCACCTCTCCTTTCCCCTTAAGCTGACATAAGTGTGTTTTCTAAGTGTGAGACACTGTTCTGTTCTGTAATTCATTTCTTGTGCAGCCATATTTACCCTCCCTCTATAAGTGATATCTTATGATATGTTTCTTTTTCTGTTTGACTTATTTCAAGTAGTATTATCGGACCTAAATCCACTCTTTATCCTTCTACTAGCCTTATTACATTGATTTCATGGTGAAGAGATATTCCATTGTACATAAGTACCACATCTTCTTTATCATTGTTCTCTTTCCTGGGATATTTAAGGTGTACTGAAGTTGAGGTTCTTGTAAACAGAGTAGCCCTAAACTGTGGTGTGCTTGTGTCTTGTTGATTTTTAGACTTCCCTAGATATACTCCCATGATTGGAAGTGTCCTATGCTCTGTAGCTCTGTTTTTTAGATGATTTAGGAACCACCATACACTTCTCCAGAGTGGCTCTCGGCAGTTCACACACTGCCCATCAGCGTATAAAGGCTCCCTGTTCTCCATGGCCTGTCCTGCATTTCTGGTTTTTACAATTTTTTAGGATGGCCCTTTTGACCGGTGGGAAGTGAGACTTCTTTGTTGTGCACATTTGCATTGCTTGCTTGCTTCATTGCCCATAAAGTGCGTATGCGTTTTTTCCTGGATATAATCAGGAAAAAACGCATACGCCCTTTTGGGCCAACTGCATCATTGTCGAAATTCTGCTGCTTTTCATGTGCGTTAAAGACGAGTCCAATCTATCTCTTGAAATCTGTTTCTTGCAATTCTGTCTTGCATTCAGATCCTCTTCTTTGCCTTACCTCAACATATTTTTGGACGTTAGTTTTCATTTATAACTCTGCAGGTTTGTGAATTGCAGTGACCCTGAGCTCCATTTTTTAAGTTGCTCTTTTGTGAGCTGGCCTCAAACCCACAGGATTGCTTCAGGCCCTATTTTGGCTCCGGCGAGGCAGGCTGAGCCTTTCTTTAATTCTTATTCTTAATGGGAAATTAGAGTGATATGTGCCCGTCCAAACCCCTACAACTCTTCTCTCATTGGTTCCCCCTCTTCCCGTTCATCCTCCTCACAATTTGCAAAATGTGTGAAACAGAAGTTTAAATGTGCTGATTCTCCAAGTGGGGAGATTCTAAGTAGCGTGGCTGGAATGGTGAACAGGAGCACCAGGAGAGGATAAATGAGGTGCATTTTAGACACATCTCCCGATCACATGGTGTACAGTCCTCTGGGTTTTCCATGCATGTTTTAGCTGTAGGAAGATCCCTTGAACCTGCAGATTTGGGACCCATTGAATGGGTACCAGGTAGTATTACTTTAAAGGGTGTGCATTTCCTCACCCAACCTCACATTTCTCTTAGCGCAAACAGTTTCCAGCCTTATGTCTCATCCTGCTGTGGGTCTAGATGTGTTCAATCCATGTTGCATCACCGTCCCTGAGGAAAAGTTGTAAGAGGTTTTCTCTGTCTCTCTGTCGTTTATTTTTTTCAATTTATTACTATATTGGTTACAGCTGATTTTCAAAGCTCTGTTTCTTGCTGCTGTACATCCACTTGATTCGCGTACAGAGAGACATCAATAAATTCTTTTTCAGATTCTTACCAGTCGTATATATTCTTTTCCGGTGACTTGAGTGTGCTGAGTGCAGTTCTTTTAGCTACCGTGTAGGCCTTGTTGATTATCAGTTTGGTATTTGGAATGGTATCTTTGCTAATTTCAACCTCCTGGATGATGCCTCACCCCTCCCCACCTTTCCCGTTTAGCAGCCTTATGCGTGTTTTCTACATATTTGACTATGTTTTTGTTTTGTAATTTATTTCATGTGTAGCCATTTTGGATTCCACCTTTAAGTGATATCTTATGATATGTGTCTTTTTCTTTTTGAATTCTGTCACTTAGAATGATCATACGTAACTCCTCCGGAGTCGTTACAACTGGCCATATTTCATTGATTTCCAGGCTGAATAATATTCCACTCTACCTAAGTACCACATCTCTATCCATTTTTTCCCTCCAGAGACATTTAAGTTATATCCTAGTCGAGGATCTTTTAAACAGAGAGGGGGTAAACATTGGGGTGCCTGTGTCCTCTCGATTTTTGTTTTTCCCAAGATATACGCCCATGAGTGCAAGTGCCCTATGCTCTGTAGCTCATTTTTTAGATGCTTTAGTAAACACAATACACTTCTCCAGAATGGCCGTTGGCAATATACATTTCCACTATAAGTCTCACAGGGCTCCCTCTTCTCGTTGCCCTGTCCTGCATTTCTGTTGTTTACGCTTTATGAGGATGGCTCTTCTGACTGATGCGAAGTGATATCTTTTGTAGTATTGACTTCCAGTGCCCACCTGTTTGGTTGGCTAAAAAAGTGTATGCCCTTTTCTTGAATATATACAGAAAAGAACGCATACACCCTTTTTGGCCAACTGCAATGTTGGCAATGTTCAGCTCCTTTTCTTGTGCTTAATGGCGAGTCCTTTCTACCTCCTCAAATCCCTTTCCTGCCATTCTCCCTTGCTTACAAGTCCTTTTCTCTGACTTTCCTCAAGACATTTTTCAGTGATGGATATTTTCAACTCTGCAGTTTTGTGAATTTTACTGCCCCTGAGTTCCATTGTTCAACTCGTGTTTATGGGAACTGGCCACAAAGCAGCGGGATTTCCTCAAGCCCTATACTGTTTCCATGGGCAACCCTAGCCTTTGGTCAATTCGTCTTCCTGATTGGAAATTAGAGTGACATGTGCCTGTCTGAACACCTAGGACTTGTCTCTCATTGTTCCTCATCCTTCCGCTTCATCCTCTGGACAAATTCCAAACTGTACGCAACAGGATGTTGACAGTGCTGACATCTCCAAGTGGGGAGACTGTTAGTAAAGACGCTGGAGGGGTGAACCCGAGCACCAGGAGATGAGGAGATGAGATGCCTTTTCCAAACTCTTCCCGATCAGACGGTATACCATCCTCTGGGTGTGACAGACATGTTTTAGCAGTAGGAAGAGTCCCATTCATGTAAGGAGAACACCAGGGCTTTTTCAAAATCAGTGTCTCCCCGAAACCCAAACTGGGGAAGTTTTTAAGCTACGGCTACACATATGTTCATTAAGGGCCTTGGGAAGTAGGCAGAGTCCAAACTTTAGATGATTGAAGTCTTCAGGGTCAGAAGCACTCACCACCAGCTTCCCTTAGGCTACACTTTAACTGTCATTGATAGATGATGTCAATAAAAATATCTATTCTTTTTCAGATTATTTCCCCTTATAGGTTATTGCAAAATGTTGAGTGTAGTTCCCTGTGCTATACAGTAGTTCCTTGTTGATGATCTATTTTATACATAGCAGTGTGTATGTGTTCATTCCAAACTGTTAATTTATCCCTCCTCCCACCTTTCCCCTTTGGTAATAATAAATTATAAGATTTTATACTTCTCAGAAATGGGGGAGCTGAAAGAGAGGTATCATTTTCAATGGAAAAGCATTTAAAACAAGATTGAAGGTTTAACCAAGATTATTAGCTGTACATCCTTGGAAAGAAATCACTTCGTTTCTCTAATATTGACCTGACAAATAAGACAAACCTTTTCACTGAACTTGCTTATAAAAAGTGATGGAAATATCAAATGGAAGTGTTAAAAACATCTTATTTTACCCGAGCCTTATACACTGTTCTATGCTAACTACAGTTTGGCTCACACATCTGTTCATTGAGGTTACAATAGTCTCAATTTCTGTTACTGATCCTCCAGAGTGGACCCCAACAAGTGTCCCCCTGCCCAGTGTCATTGGGGCCAACAGATCGAGACTGAGTTTGGTTCACAAGCAAAGGAAACTTTATATTTTGATCAGAGAATGGAGAGGTGAGAGCATGCACTACCCCGTGGGCTGTGGGCTGGGCTGCTGTGTAGAGATCCTGTCAGAGTCAGTGGGAGGGAGGGAGGCGGCGGAGCTCTCGAGGGCTGGGTTGGCTGTAGCTCAGGCTCTATATCGTGGAGTCTGCACTGGGCCCCAGGAGCTGAGGTGTCGACCCAGCCATTCTGCACTAGGAAATCTGGTCTGAAGTGCCGGGTGTGGAACCTCTGCATGCGGGACCCTAGGAGCACGTGAAATTAGACAAAGCACAAAGGATAAAAAAGGTTAGACTTGACTTTATTGCCCAGATTCTATTTTTATCTCCCAGGGATTTTTAATGGGCTTTGCTGGGGACAAACCCCTCCTCTGCCTTTTGTCCCGTTCCTCATTCTTGGAGTGCTGAGGGTGCAGACCCTTCTTCTGTAACTGCTGAGTGCTGAGTTGGGAGCCCTCATACCCTGGGGCGAGGGTCAGAGCTTCTCCCCAGCAGCCTCCCGGTGACGTTGATTGTCCCCAGGACCCCTGCCTCCCTGCTCGTCCACCTGAGCACCAGCATTGGAAGTGTTATAGATTCTAATGACCTTTAAGGGTCCAGGAAAGAGATGTGCAGAGACGCTGTGGGGGCCGGTTTCACCCCGCCCCACATTTGTTCGGCCACCTTAGGCTGACCGTCTCTGCCAGCCTAGATGCTCTGACCAGTAGTCTGCGCTTTCTTCAGTTAGGCCCCTGAATTAACGTACAAACAGCACCAGGTGTCAGAGCCCTGCCCGCTCAACTCCCAGACAGTCCAGGGTCAGTGGTGATCAAGGACCATGATGGCTACTGAGTCAACAGCCTTTTGAAGTAAACAGGAGTCCAGCCGGTCTTATTGGCCACCATCATCACGGTGTCTGTAGGCTTTTCTATGGTGACAGTGTGGTATACTGTTCCCCCGCCAAGATTATTAGCTCCCCTCTGGGTGCAGTAAGTCCTGCAAGCAGTAGTCTACTCTTTTGGGACACACTCTTGTTGTTTTATGAGAGAAACTCCAGGTCAAGTGATGTTCACACGAGTCGTCATGGTGCCCTGTTGCCCCCGGTTATCTCTCTGGATGTTGGAGTTGGAGGGCCTCCTCACTCGAGGTCGGTGTGCCCACGGAGCGAACCCTGCAACTTCAGGGCATGGTTGGTGGTTAGGATCACCACGTGGGGTCCTTTTCCCTTAGGAGGGAGGTGGCCTTTTGGGCTGCTGATTTCCAGGTTTTTAGATACCGCCAGTATCTTGGCCAGATGTGGCAGTGGGCCAAGCCCCTTAGTGACCGTAGTTTATCCTACCTGGATGGCATTCTTGCATTGTTCCATTTCAAGTGGTCCCAGTTTTTGCACTAATTCTCCAATGGCGATTCACCTTTCACCGGGAATGTAAAGGTCAAAGAGTTTAGCTAAATTAGGGAGTTCCAGGGCAAGGGTCTGAATTGACTGCTCTTTCCATTCTTGAAAGGCCACTTCTGGATTCTATTCAAAAGGATCATCATCTTTTCCTTTCAGTGTTTCATATAGAGGCCCAGCTAGTAGACTGTAGCTAGGGATCCAGAAGCAGCAAACCCTGGCCTCCCCAGGAACCCCTAAGCTGTCTTCTAGTTTTAGAAAGGGGTAAGGCTGAAAATGGTTTCTTCCCTTTCCTGGGATGGGCTTCTCTGACCTTCTGTGAGAATGAAGCCCAGGCAGGTCACCGCAGTCTGTGATATTTGAGCTTTTTCTTGGACAACTTCTATCCTTTATTGGCTTGGTAGTTCAGAGGCCTCCTTAGTAGGGCTGGTGATCAGAATGTCGTCTGCATATTGAAGGAGGGTTTCCTTTTCCAGAGGTAGAACTTTTAGGTCTTTAGCTAAGCTTTCCCCAAAGATGGTGTGGGAATTTTTGCACCCTTGGGGCCAGACGGCCCGGAAGTATTGTTTTAGTTGTATGTTGAGTCCTGCCACTCACAAGCCAAAATTTCTTGTGACTCTGGGACTAATGGAATACAAAAGAAGGCATCATTGAAGACTAATACAGAATACCATGTCCTGGTGGTTGGTAGAATGACCAGCAGGGTGTAGGAATTAGGAGCAACTGGAGGTATATCCTCGGTGGCTTCACTGACTGTCCTGACATCCTTTACCAGGTCCCCAGTGGCCCATGGGGCTCTCGTGGTCAGACCAATCCCAGAATATGGAGCTCACCTGGGCAGGTACCCCACCCCCACCCCAGCCCACGGGGCTCTCGTGGTCAGGCCCCTCCCAGGATACAGAGCTACCCTTGCAGGTACCGTGGCAGGGCTGGGCACACAGGAACCGTGCACATAGCCCTCATTGCAGAGCACCCCCAGCTCACCTGTCGCTCAGAGCTGACACAGAGCACCTCAGAGCAGGACTTGAACTAACAAACAGCAGCTGCGACAGGTCTGTGACCCTGGGCATCACTCCGTGAGGCCTCCCTCCACCTGGTCTTCCAGAGACTTCCACTGCACCCGGGGCACCAGGCCTCTGTCTCCAACCACCACCCACCCCTCCTCTGCCTGACTCCTGGGTTCCTCTCATTAGGAGAGGGTTTTCTTGAAGTTGTCTCCCACTCATGGGCCAGATAAAATGATTAGAAAACAAGCCAAAGCTGCAGCCCCTTGTCTATCCTGACTCTCAGGAGCCCACACCTGTTCCTTGGACCTGGCCGGTTCAGCAAGTTCCATTTTCTGCAACTGTGAGCCCCTGAGGGGTGATGATTGGCTGAGCTGGGCAGCCTTACCGTGCCGGCCAGCCCTCCCCAGGTGTGCCTGGGTTGAGATCAATATAAATACCACTCCAGGCAGCAAGAGCCCCTGCAGCCGTGCCTGACGCCATTTTCTCTGCCCTGTCAGCAGTCTCGGGGCTGGGCTGGTGGGAGGGAGTGAGAGGCCACGGCTTTGTGGGTGGCCCAGTGTGAGTGGGGCTCTGCTGGACTTTCTGCAGCAGTTGCCAGGCTGCCACCTGCTAAAGAAGAGGATGTGTCACCCATACCTGCTGCTGGAATTTCTCCCTGGGCAGAGGTGAGGAAGGAAAAAAGCAGTGGGGGCAGGGACAGGACGGGTATCTCAGGCAGGGAAATGGAAATCTTCCAGAAGAGCACCCAGGGCCAGGACCATCCTGGCTGGCCTGCAGGCACCAAGTCGGCCGGCATGCTGTCACTCGTGTGGCTCTATGGCCCTTCCTCTAGGCTTTCAAGTCCTTGTATATATTCAGGTGTTTTACCTGGGACGGGTGGGAATAGTTCAGCAGCAACTGGCCTGGGGCTCAGCTCACGTTTACTCACAGATGCCTCGGCACGGTGCCCCAGCTTTGCAATGAGGACGCTTGTTGCGTGGGGGCTGCTGGCTGAATGGGAGACGATTCCCCACCACTGACCAACTTCAGAATTGTTTACAACTGGAGCAAGTGCCCTGATACGGTTTTCCTCTGTGGAACTGGTGGGTTCTGTGTTTTTTTTCTCTTTTTCGTTTTTGGTTCAAGGTAGATTTTATTCCTCTTTTTTGTATTTACAGATATAAGCATGGAAATAATTTATTCATATAAATACATGTATGTGCAGGGAATAATTGTTTTTTCTGTTTTATTTTTTAAATTTTACTTCTTTTTAATTTTGAATTTTATTTTATATTTTTATACAGCAGGTTCTTATTGGTTATCTATTTTATACATATAAATGTATACATGCCAATCCCAGTCTCTCAACTCCTCCCACCACCACCCCCCCAACAGCTTTCCCCCCTTGTTGTCCATACGTTTGTTGTCTACATCTGTTGCTCTGTTTATGCCTTGCAAAATGGTTAATCTGTACAGTTTTT
Source organism: Stenella coeruleoalba (assembly GCF_951394435.1). Classification (NCBI taxonomy): domain Eukaryota; kingdom Metazoa; phylum Chordata; class Mammalia; order Artiodactyla; family Delphinidae; genus Stenella; species Stenella coeruleoalba. The sequence goes on along the minus strand of NW_027645992.1, from coordinate 1,609,777 downwards.
CTAGGTTCCACATATATGCATGAATATACAAGATTTGTTTTTCTCTTTCTGACTTACTTCACTCTGTATGACAGTCTCTAGATCCATCGACGTCTCTACAAATGACCCAATTTCATTCCTTTTCATGGCTTAGTGATATTCCATTTTATATATGTACCACAGCTTTATGCATTCGTCTGTCTGTGGGCATTTAGGTTGCTTCCATTACCTCGATATTGTAAATAGTGATGCAATGAACATTGCGGTGAATGACTCTTTTTGATTTATGGTTTTGTCTGGGTATATGTCCAGTACTGGGATTGCTGTATCATATGGTAATTCTATTGTTAGTTTCTTAAGAAATTCCATATTGTTCTCCATAATGACTGTATCAATTTATATTCCCAACAATAGTGGAAGAGGGTTCCTTTTCTCCACACCCTTTCCAGCATTTTTTGTTTGTAGATTTTCAATGATGCCTATTCTACCAGGTGTGAGGTGATACCTCATTGTTGAATCCATTTCGTTGAGCAAGGGGTAGCTCTTGTCTATTACATATTTGGCTTATGGAACGGTATCTGTGCTAATTTCAAACTCTGCTTTTATGCAGCACCCCAACTCACCTTCCCCCTTAAGCAGGCATAAGTTGGTTTTCTAAACTTGAGACCCTGTTCTGTTTTGTAATTCAGTTCATGTGTAGCCAAGTTCACATTCCGTGTATTAGTGATACCTTATGATGTTTCTTTTTCTGTGTGACTTATTTCACTTAGAATCATCGTGCCTCAATCCACTCATTATGCTGGTACGGGCCTGGTGACATAGATTTCATTGCTGAGTGGTATTCTGTTGTACAGAAGTAACGCAACTTCTTTATCCATTATTTGCTCTCTGGGATATTTAACTTGTGCCGGAGAAGAGATACCTGTAAAAAGAGCCGTCCCAAATTTTGGGGTTGCTGTGTCTTTTTGATATTAATTTCCCTAAGCTATAGGACCATAAGTGGAAGTGCCCTAGGCTCTGTTGCTTTGTTTTTTAGATGTTTCAGGAAACACCATACACTTCTCCCGAGTGTCTGTTGGCAATTTACATCCCGCCCATCAGCATAACAAGGCTCCCAGTTCTCCATGGCCTGTCCTGCCTTTCTGGATTTTACACTTTATTCTGATGGCCCTTTTGACCGGGGGGAAGTGAGACTTCATTGTAGTGCAGATTTCCTTTGCAAGCTTGCTTGGTTGGCCAAAAAGGGCGTATGCGTTTTTTCCTGAATATATTCAGGAAAAAACGCATATGCCCTTTTGGCAAAGTGCATCATTGTGGACGTTCTGCCTCTTTTCCTACGCTTTCAATGCAATTCCAGTCTACCTCCTGAAATCGGTATCCTGCAATTCTGCCCCGCTTTCAAGTCCTCTTGGCAGCCTTACTTCAGTATATTTTTGGACGATAGCTGTCATTTATAACTCTGCAGGTTTGTGAATTACAGAGCCCCTGAGCTCCTTTCTTCAACTGACTTTCTTGTGAGCTGGCCGCAACACTGCAGGATGGCTTCAGGCCCTAATCTGTTTCCGCCACGGCACGCTGAGCCTTTGGTTAATTCCTCTTCTTAGTGGGAAATGAGAGTTAAATTTGCCCGTCCAGACACCTCCAGCTAGTCTCTCATTGGTTCTCCCTATTCCTGTTCATCTTCCGCAGATATTGCAAACTGGGCCAAACAGGAGGTTAAAGGGACTGACTCTCCAAGTGGGGAGAGTGTTAGTAAAGCGTCTGGAATGTTGCACCAGAGTACCAGGGTACGAAAACTGAGACATATTTGAACACGTCTCCCGATCACATGGTTGATCATACTCTAGGTTCCACATGCATGTTTTAGCTGAAGGAAGAATACCTTAAACCTGGGTAGTTGAAACCCGTGGAATGGGTACCATGCAATATGACTTCAAAGGGTCTTCATTTGCTCACGAACCTCTCCAATCCTATCACTGCTGCGTTCATGCCCCTGTACACATGCTTGATTCTCTTTCGGAGACATAGCAATCCATAGGTTTTAAGATACTTACTAGTCAGGTACATTCTTAGGCGTTTAATATGCGGTGTTGAGTCCATTTCGTTGAGCAAGGAGTAGCTCTTGTCTATTCCATATTTGGCTTAAGGAACTTTATCTGTGCTCATTTCAATCTCTGGTTTTATGCAGCACCCCAACTCACCTTTCCCCTTAAGCAAGCATAAGTTGGTTTTCTAAATTTGAGACCCTGTTCTGTTCTGTAATTCAGTTCCTGTGTAGCCAAGTTTACATTCCGTGTATTACTGATATCTTATGATGTTTCTTTTTCTGTGTGACTTATTTCAGTTAGAATCATCATACCTGAATCCACTCATTGTGCTGCTAAGGGCCTGATGACATAGATTTCATTGCTGAGTGATATTGCTTTGTAAGTAAATACCACAACTTCTTTATCCATTTTTCACTTTCTGCGATGTTGAACTTGTACTGTAAACGAAGTTCTTGTAAACAGAGGCGTCCCAAACTTTGGGGTGGCTGTGTCTTTTTGATTTTAATTTCCCTAAGCTATAGGACCATAAGTGGCAGTGCCCTAGGCTCTGTTGCTTTGTTTTTTAGATGTTTCAGGAAACACCATACACTTCTCCCAAGTGTCTGTTGGTAATTTACATCCCGCCCATCAGCATAACAAGGCTCCCAGTTCTCCATGGCCTGTCCTGCCTTTCTGGATTTTACACTTTTTTCAGATGGCCCTTTTGACCGGGGGGAAGTGAGACTTCATTGTAGTGCAGATTTCCTTTGCAAGCTTGCTTGGTTGGCCAAAAAGGGCGTATGCGTTTTTTCCTGAATATATTCAGGAAAAAACGCATACGCCCTTTTTGGCCAAGTGCATCATTGTGGACGTTCTGCCTCTTTTCCTATGCTTTCAATGCAATTCCAGTCTACCTCCTGAAATCGGTTTCCTGCAATTCTGCCCCGCTTTCAAGTCCTCTTGGCAGCCTTACTTCAGTCTATTTTTGGACGATAGCTGTCATTTATAACTCTGCAGGTTTGTGAATTACAATGCCCCTGAGCTCCTTTCTTCAACTCGCTTTCTTGTGAGCTGGCCGCAACACCGCAGGATGGCTTCAGGCCCTAATCTGTTTCCGGCCCGGCACGCTGAGCCTTTGGTTAATTCCTCTTCCTGGTGGGAAATGAGAGTTAAATTTGCCCATCCAGACACCTCCAGCTAGTCTCTCATTGGTTCTCGCTATTCCTGTTCATCTTCCACAGAAATTGCAAACTGGGCCAAACAGGAGGTTAAAGGGACTGACTCTCCAAGTCGGGAGAGTGTTAGTAAAGCATCTGGAATGTTGCACCCGAGTACCAGGGTACGAAAACTGAGACATATTTGAACACGTCTCCCGATCACATGGTTGATCATACTCTGGGTTCCACATGCATGTTTTAGCTGAAGGAAGAATACCTAAAACCTGGGTAGTTGAAACCCGTGGAATGGGTACCATGCAATATGACTTCAAAGGGTCTTCATTTGCTCACCGAACCTCTCCAATCCTATCACTGCTGCGTTTATGCCCCTGTACACATGCTTGATTCTCTTTCGGAGACATAGCAATCCATAGGTTTTAAGATACTTACTAGTCAGGTACATTCTTAGGCGTTTAATATGGGGTGTTGAGTCCATTTCGTTGAGCAAGGAGTAGCTCTTGTCTATTCCATATTTGGCTTAAGGAACTTTATCTGTGCTCATTTCAATCTCTGGTTTTATGCAGCACCCCAACTCACCTTTCCCCTTAAGCAAGCATAAGTTGGTTTTCTAAATTTGAGACCCTGTTCTGTTCTGTAATTCAGTTCCTGTGTAGCCAAGTTTACATTCCGTGTATTACTGATATCTTATGATGTTTCTTTTTCTGTGTGACTTATTTCAGTTAGAATCATCATACCTGAATCCACTCATTGTGCTGCTAAGGGCCTGATGACACAGATTTCATTGCTGAGTGATATTGCTTTGTAAGTAAATACCACAACTTCTTTATCCATTTTTCACTTTCTGCGATGTTGAACTTGTACTGTAAACGAGGTTCTTGTAAACAGAGCCGTTCCAAACTTTGGGGTGGCTGTTTCTTTTTCATTTTAATTTCCGTAATCTATAGGACCATAAGTGGAAGTGCCCTAGGTTCTGTTGCTGTGTTTTTTAGTTGTTTCAGGAAACACCATACACTTCTCCCAAGTGGTTCTTGGCAATTTACATCCCGCCCATCAGCATAACAAGGCTCCCAGTTCTCCATGGCCTGTCCTGCCTTTCTGGATTTTACACTTTTTTCAGATGGCCCTTTTGACCGGGGGGAAGTGAGACTTCATTGTAGTGCAGATTTCCTTTGCAAGCTTGCTTGGTTGGCCAAAAAGTGCGTATGCGTTTTTTCCTGAATATATTCAGGAAAAAACGCATACGCCCTTTTTGGCCAAGTGCATCATTGTGGACATTCTGCCTCTTTTCCTATGCTTTCAATGCAATTCCAGTCTACCTCCTGAAATCGGTTTCCTGCAATTCTGCCCCGCTTTCAAGTCCTCTTGGCAGCCTTACTTCAGTCTATTTTTGGACGATAGCTCTCATTTATAACTCTGCAGGTTTGTGAATTACAGTGCCCCTGAGCTCGTTTCTTCAACTCGCTTTCTTGTGACCTGGCCGCAACACCGCAGGATGGCTTCAGGCCCTAATCTGGTTCCGGCACGGCATGCTGAGTCTTTGGTTATTTCCTCTTCCTGGTGGGAAATGAGAGTTAAATTTGCCCAACCAGACACCTCCAGCTATTCTTTCATTGGTTCTCGCTATTCCTGTTCATCTTCCACAGAAATTGCAAACTGGGCCAAACAGGAGGTTAAAGGGACTGACTCTCCAAGTCGGGAGAGTGTTAGTAAAGCGTCTGGAATGTTGCACCCGAGTACCAGGGGAGGAAAACTGAGACATATTTGAACACGTCTCCCGTTCACATGGTTGATCATACTCGGTTCCACATGCATGTTTTAGCTGAAGAAAGAATACCTTAAACCTGGAGAGTTGAGACCCGTGGAATGGGTACCATGCAATATGACTTCAAAGGGTCTTCATTTGCTCACCGAACCTCTCCAATCCTATCACTGCTGCGTTTATGCCCCTGTACACACGCTTGATTCTCTTTTGGAGACATAGCAATCCATAGGTTTTACGATACTTACTAGTCAGGTACATTCTTAGGCGTTTAATATGGGGTTTTGAGTCCATTTCGTTGAGCAAGGAGTAGCTCTTGTCTATTCCATATTTGGCTTAAGGAACTTTATCTGTGCTCATTTCAATCTCTGGTTTTATGCAGCACCCCAACTCACCTTTACCCTTAAGCAAGCATAAGTTGGTTTTCTAAATTTGAGACCCTGTTCTGTTTTGGAATGCAGTTCCTGTGTAGCCAAGTTTACATTCCGTGTATTAGTGATATCTTATGATGTTTCTTTTTCTGTGTGACTTATTTCAGTTAGAATCATCATACCTGAATCCACTCATTGTGCTGCTAAGGGCCTGATGACACAGATTTCATTGCTGAGTGATATTGCTTTGTAAGTAAATACCACAACTTCTTTATCCATTTTTCACTTTCTGCGATGTTGAACTTGTACTGTAAACGAGGTTCTTGTAAACAGAGCCGTTCCAAACTTTGGGGTGGCTGTTTCTTTTTCATTTTAATTTCCCTAATCTATAGGACCATAAGTGGAAGTGCCCTAGGTTCTGTTGCTGTGTTTTTTAGTTGTTTCAGGAAACACCATACACTTCTCCCAAGTGGTTCTTGGCAATTTACATCCCGCCCATCAGCATAACAAGGCTCCCAGTTCTCCATGGCCTGTCCTGCCTTTCTGGATTTTACACTTTTTTCAAATGGCCCTTTTGACCGGGGGGAAGTCAGACTTCATTGTAGTGCAGATTTCCTTTGCAAGCTTGCTTGGTTGGCCAAAAAGGGCGTATGCGTTTTTTCCTGAATATATTCAGGAAAAAACGCATACGCCCTTTTTGGCCAAGTGCATCATTGTGGACGTTCTGCCTCTTTTCCTATGCTTTCAATGCAATTCCAGTCTACCTCCTGAAATCGGTTTCCTGCAATTCTGCCCCGCTTTCAAGTCCTCTCGGCAGCCTTACTTCAGTCTATTTTTGGACGATAGCTGTCATTTATAACTCTGCAGGTTTGTGAATTACAGTGCCCCTGAGCTTCTTTCTTCAACTCGCTTTCTTGTGAGCTGGCCGCAACACCGCAGGATGGCTTCAGGCCCTAATCTGGTTCCGGCACGGCACACTGAGCCTTTGGTTATTTCCTCTTCCTGGTGGGAAATGAGAGTTAAATTTGCCCGTCCAGACACCTCCAGCTATTCTTTCATTGGTTCTCGCTATTCCTGTTCATCTTCCACAGAAATTGCAAACTGGGTCAAACAGGAGGTTAAAGGGATTGACTCTCCAAGTCGGGAGAGTGTTAGTAAAGCGTCTGGAATGTTGCACCCGAGTACCAGGGTACGAAAACTGAGACATATTTGAACACGTCTCCCGATCACATGGTTGATCATACTCTAGGTTTCACATGCATGTTTTAGCTGAAGGAAGAATACCTTAAACCTGGGTAGGTGAAACCCGTGGAATGGGTACCATGCAATATGACTTCAGAGGGTCTTCATTTGCTCACCGAACCTCTCCAATCCTATCACTGCTGCGTTTATGCCCCTGTACACATGCTTGATTCTCTTTCGGAGACATAGCAATCCATAGGTTTTAAGATACTTACTAGTCAGGTACATTCTTAGGCGTTTAATATGCGGTGTTGAGTCCATTTCGTTGAGCAAGGAGTAGCTCTTGTCTATTCCATATTTGGCTTAAGGAACTTTATCTGTGCTCATTTCAATCTCTGGTTTTATGCAGCACCCCAACTCACCTTTACCCTTAAGCAAGCATAAGTTGGTTTTCTAAATTTGAGACCCTGTTCTGTTTTGGAATGCAGTTCCTGTGTAGCCAAGTTTACATTCCGTGTATTAGTGATATCTTATGATGTTTCTTTTTCTTTGTGACTTATTTCAGTTAGAATCATCATACCTGAATCCACTCATTGTGCTGCTAAGGGCCTGATGACACAGATTTCATTGCTGAGTGATATTGCTTTGTAAGTAAATACCACAACTTCTTTATCCATTTTTCACTTTCTGCGATGTTGAACTTGTACTGTAAACGAGGTTCTTGCAAACAGAGCCGTTCCAAACTTTGGGGTGGCTGTTTCTTTTTCATTTTAATTTCCCTAATCTATAGGACCATAAGTGGAAGTGCCCTAGGTTCTGTTGCTGTGTTTTTTAGTTGTTTCAGGAAACACCATACACTTCTCCCAAGTGGTTCTTGGCAATTTACATCCCGCCCATCAGCATAACAAGGCTCCCAGTTCTCCATGGCTTGTCCTGCCTTTCTGGATTTTACACTTTTTTCAGATGGCCCTTTTGACCGGGGGGAAGTGAGACTTCATTGTAGTGCAGATTTCCTTTGCAAGCTTGCTTGGTTGGCCGAAAAGGGCGTATGCGTTTTTTCCTGAATATATTCAGGAAAAAACGCATACGCCCTTTTTGGCCAAGTGCATCATTGTGGACGTTCTGCCTCTTTTCCTATGCTTTCAATGCAATTCCAGTCTACCTCCTGAAATCGGTTTCCTGCAATTCTGCCCCGCTTTCAAGTCCTCTCGGCAGCCTTACTTCAGTCTATTTTTGGACGATAGCTGTCATTTATAACTCTGCAGGTTTGTGAATTACAGTGCCCCTGAGCTCCTTTCTTCAACTCGCTTTCTTTTGAGCTGGCCGCAACACCGCAGGATGGCTTCAGGCCCTAATCTGGTTCCGGTACGGCACGCTGAGCCTTTGGTTAATTCCTCTTCCTGGTGGGAAATGAGAGTTAAATTTTCCCGTCCAGACACCTCCAGCTAGTCTCTCATTGGTTCTCGCTATTCCTGTTCATCTTCCGCAGAAATTGCAAACTGTGCCTAACAGGAGGTTAAAGGCGCTGACTCTCCAAGTGGGGAGAGTGTTAGTAAAGCGTCTGGAATGTTGCACCCGAGTACCAGGGTACGAAAACTGAGACATATTTGAACACGTCTCCCGATCACATGGTTGATCATACTCTGGGTTCCACATGCATGTTTTAGCTGAAGGAAGAATACCTAAAACCTGGGTAGTTGAAACCCGTGGAATGGGTACCATGCAATATGACTTCAAAGGGTCTTCATTTGCTCACGAACCTCTCCAATCCTATCACTGCTGCGTTTATGCCCCTGTACACATGCTTGATTCTCTTTCGGAGACATAGCAATCCATAGGTTTTAAGATACTTACTAGTCAGGTACATTCTTAGGCGTTTAATATGCGGTGTTGAGTCCATTTCGTTGAGCAAGGAGTAGCTCTTGTCTATTCCATATTTGGCTTAAGGAACTTTATCTGTGCTCATTTCAATCTCTGGTTTTATGCAGCACCCCAACTCACCTTTCCCCTTAAGCAAGCATAAGTTGGTGTTCTAAATTTGAGACCCTGTTCTGTTCTGTAATTCAGTTCCTGTGTAGCCAAGTTTACATTCCGTGTATTACTGATATCTTATGATGTTTCTTTTTCTGTGTGACTTATTTCAGTTAGAATCATCATACCTGAATCCACTCATTGTGCTGCTAAGGGCCTGATGGCATAGATTTCATTGCTGAGTGATATTGCTTTGTAAGTAAATACCACAACTTCTTTATCCATTTTTCACTTTCTGCGATGTTGAACTTGTACTGTAAACGAAGTTCTTGTAAACAGAGGCGCCCCAAACTTTGGGGTGGCTATGTCTTTTTGATTTTAATTTCCCTAAGCTATAGGACCATAAGTGGCAGTGCCCTAGGCTCTGTTGCTTTGTTTTTTAGATGTTTCAGGAAACACCATACACTTCTCCTGAGTGTCTGTTGGTAATTTACATCCCGCCCATCAGCGTAACAAGGCTCCCAGTTCTCCATGGCCTGTCCTGCCTTTCTGGATTTTACACTTTTTTCAGATGGCCCTTTTGACCGGGGGAAGTGAGACTTCATTGTAGTGCAGATTTCCTTTGCAAGCTTGCTTGGTTGGCCAAAAAGGGCGTATGCGTTTTTTCCTGAATATATTCAGGAAAAAACGCATACGCCCTTTTTGGCCAAGTGCATCATTGTGGACGTTCTGCCTCTTTTCCTATGCTTTCAATGCAATTCCCGTCTACCTCCTGAAATCGGTTTCCTGCAATTCTGCCCCGCTTTCAAGTCCTCTTGGCAGCTTACTTCAGTCTATTTTTGGACGATAGCTCTCATTTATAACTCTGCAGGTTTGTGAATTACAGTGCCCCTGAGCTCCTTTCTTCAACTCGCTTTCTTGTGACCTGGCCGCAACACCGCAGGATGGCTTCAGGCCCTAATCTGGTTCCGGCCCGGCACGCTGAGCCTTTGGTTAATTCCTCTTCCTGGTGGGAAATGAGAGTTAAATTTGCCCATCCAGACACCTCCAGCTAGTCTCTCATTGGTTCTCGCTATTCCTGTTCATCTTCCACAGAAATTGCAAACTGGGCCAAACAGGAGGTTAAAGGGACTGACTCTCCAAGTCGGGAGAGTGTTAGTAAAGCATCTGGAATGTTGCACCCGAGTACCAGGGTACGAAAACTGAGACATATTTGAACACGTCTCCCGATCACATGGTTGATCATACTCTGGGTTCCACATGCATGTTTTAGCTGAAGGAAGAATACCTTAAACCTGGGTAGTTGAAACCCGTGGAATGGGTACCATGCAATATGACTTCAAAGGGTCTTCATTTGCTCACCGAACCTCTCCAATCCTATCACTGCTGCGTTTATGCCCCTGTACACATGCTTGATTCTCTTTCGGAGACATAGCAATCCATAGGTTTTAAGATACTTACTAGTCAGGTACATTCTTAGGCGTTTAATATGGGGTGTTGAGTCCATTTCATTGAGCAAGGAGTAGCTCTTGTCTATTCCATATTTGGCTTAAGGAACTTTATCTGTGCTCATTTCAATCTCTGGTTTTATGCAGCACCCCAACTCACCTTTCCCCTTAAGCAAGCATAAGTTGGTTTTCTAAATTTGAGACCCTGTTCTGTTCTGTAATTCAGTTCCTGTGTAGCCAAGTTTACATTCCGTGTATTATTGATATCTTATGATGTTTCTTTTTCTGTGTGACTTATTTCAGTTAGAATCATCGTACCTGAATCTACTCATTATGCTGCTACGGGCCTGATGACATAGATTTCATTGCTGAGTGATACTGCATTGTACGTAAGTACCACAAGTTCTTTATCCATTTTTCACTTTCTGTGATATTGAACTTGTACGGTAAACGAGGTTCTTGTAAACAGAGGCATTCCAAACTTTGGGGTGGCTGTGTCTTTTTGATTTTAATTTCCCTAAGCTATAGGACCATAAGTGGAAGTGCCCTAGGCTCTGTTGCTTTGTTTTTTAGATGTTTCAGGAAACACCATACACTTCTCCCGAGTGTCTGTTGGCAATTGACATCCCGCCCATCAGCATAACAAGGCTCCCAGTTCTCAATGGCCTGTTGCCTTTCTGGATTTTACACTTTTTTCAGATGGCCCTTTTGACCGGGGGGAAGTGAGACTTCATTGTAGTGCAGATTTCCTTTGCAAGCTTGCTTGGTTGGCCAAAAAGGGCGTATGCGTTTTTTCCTGAATATATTCAGGAAAAAACGCATACGCCCTTTTTGGCCAAGTGCATCATTGTGGACGTTCTGCCTCTTTTCCTATGCTTTCAATGCAATTCCAGTCTACCTCCTGAAATCGGTTTCCTGCAATTCTGCCCCGCTTTCAAGTCCTCTTGGCAGCCTTACTTCAGTCTATTTTTGGACGATAGCTGTCATTTATAACTCTGCAGGTTTGTGAATTACAGTGCCCCTGAGCTCCTTTCTTCAACTTGCTTTCTTGTGACCTGGCCGCAACACCGCAGGATGGCTTCAGGCCCTAATCTGTTTCCGGCATGGCACGCTGACCCTCTGGTTATTTCCTCTTCCTGGTGGGAAATGAGAGTTAAATTTGCCCGTCCAGACACCTCCAGCTAGTCTCTCATTGGTTCTCGCTATTCCAGTTCATCTTCCGCAGAAATTGCAAACTGTGCCAAACAGGAGGTTAAAGGCGCTGACTCTCCAAGTGGGGAGAGTGTTAGTAAAGCGTCTGGAATGTTGCACCCGAGTACCAGGGGAGGAAAACTGAGACATATTTGAACACGTCTCCCGATCACACGGTTGATCATACTCTGGGTTCCACATGCATGTTTTAGCTGAAGGAAGAATACCTAAAACCTGGGTAGTTGAAACCCGTGGAATGGGTACCATGCAATATGACTTCAAAGGGTCTTCATTTGCTCACCGAACCTCTCCAATCCTATCACTGCTGCGTTTATGCCCCTGTACACATGCTTGATTCTCTTACGGAGACATAGCAATCCATAGGTTTTAAGATACTTACTAGTCAGGTACATTCTTAGGCGTTTAATATGCGGTGTTGAGTCCATTTCGTTGAGCAAGGAGTAGCTCTTGTCTATTCCATATTTGGCTTAAGGAACTTTATCTGTGCTCATTTCAATCTCTGGTTTTATGCAGCACCCCAACTCACCATTCCCCTTAAGCAAGCATAAGTTGGTTTTCTAAATTTGAGACCCTGTTCTGTTCTGTAATTCAGTTCCTGTGTAGCCAAGTTTACATTCCGTGTATTACTGATATCTTATGATGTTTCTTTTTCTGTGTGACTTATTTCAGTTAGAATCATCGTACCTGAATCTACTCATTATGCTGCTACGGGCCTGATGACATAGATTTCATTGCTGAGTGATACTGCATTGTACGTAAGTACCACAAGTTCTTTATCCATTTTTCACTTTCTGTGATATTGAACTTGTACGGTAAACGAGGTTCTTGTAAACAGAGGCATTCCAAACTTTGGGGTGGCTGTGTCTTTTTGATTTTAATTTCCCTAAGCTATAGGACCATAAGTGGAAGTGCCCTAGGCTCTGTTGCTTTGTTTTTTAGATGTTTCAGGAAACACCATACACTTCTCCCGAGTGTCTGTTGGCAATTGACATCCCGCCCATCAGCATAACAAGGCTCCCAGTTCTCAATGGCCTGTTGCCTTTCTGGATTTTACACTTTTTTCAGATGGCCCTTTTGACCGGGGGGAAGTGAGACTTCATTGTAGTGCAGATTTCCTTTGCAAGCTTGCTTGGTTGGCCAAAAAGGGCGTATGCGTTTTTTCCTGAATATATTCAGGAAAAAACGCATACGCCCTTTTTGGCCAAGTGCATCATTGTGGACGTTCTGCCTCTTTTCCTATGCTTTCAATGCAATTCCAGTCTACCTCCTGAAATCGGTTTCCTGCAATTCTGCCCCGCTTTCAAGTCCTCTTGGCAGCCTTACTTCAGTCTATTTTTGGACGATAGCTGTCATTTATAACTCTGCAGGTTTGTGAATTACAGTGCCCCTGAGCTCCTTTCTTCAACTTGCTTTCTTTTGAGCTGGCCGCAACACCGCAGGATGTCTTCAGGCCCTAATCTGGTTCCGGTACGGCATGCTGAGCCTTTGGTTATTTCCTCTTCCTGGTGGGAAATGAGAGTTAAATTTGCCCATCCAGACACCTCCAGCTAGCCTCTCATTGGTTCTCGCTATTCCTGTTCATCTTCCGCAGAAATTGCAAACTGGGCCAAACAGGAGGTTAAAGGCGCTGACTCTCCAAGTGGGGAGAGTGTTAGTAAAGCGTCTGGAATGTTGCACCCGAGTACCAGGGGAGGAAAACTGAGACATATTTGAACACGTCTCCCGTTCACATGGTTGATCATACTTGGGTTCCACATGCATGTTTTAGCTGAAGGAAGAATACCTTAAACCTGGAGAGTTGAGACCCGTGTAATGCGTACCATGCAATATGACTTCAAAGGGTCTTCATTTGCTCACCGAACCTCTCCAATCCTATCACTGCTGCGTTTATGCCCCTGTACACACGCTTGATTCTCTTTTGGAGACATAGCAATCCATAGGTTTTAAGATACTTACTAGTCAGGTACATTCTTAGGCGTTTAATATGGGGTGTTGAGTCTATTTCGTTGAGCAAGGAGTAGCTCTTGTCTATTCCATATTTGGCTTAAGGAACTTTATCTGTGCTCATTTCAATCTCTGGTTTTATGCAGCACCCCAACTCACCTTTCCCCTTAAGCAAGCATAAGTTGGTTTTCTAAATTTGAGACCCTGTTCTGTTCTGTAATTCAGTTCCTGTGTAGCCAAGTTTACATTCCGTGTATTAGTGATAACTTATGATGTTTCTTTTTCTGTGTGACTTATTTCAGTTAGAATCATCATACCTGAATCCACTCATTATGCTGCTACGGGCCTGATGACATAGATTTCATTGCTGAGTGATACTGCATTGTACGTAAGTACCACAAGTTCTTTATCCATTTTTCACTTTCTGCGATGTTGAACTTGTACTGTAAACGAGGTTCTTGTAAACAGAGCCGTTCCAAACTTTGGGGTGGCTGTGTCTTTTTGATTTTAATTTCCCTAAGCTATAGGACCATAAGTGGAAGTGCCCTAGGCTCTGTTGCTTTGTTTTTTAGATGTTTCAGGAAACACCATACACTTCTCCCAAGTGTCTGTTGGCAATTTACATCCCGCCCATCAGCATAACAAGGCTCCCAGTTCTCAATGGCCTGTTGCCTTTCTGGATTTTACACTTTTTTCAGATGGCCCTTTTGACCGAGGGGAAGTGAGACTTCATTGTAGTGCAGATTTCCTTTGCAAGCTTGCTTGGTTGGCCAAAAAGGGCGTATGCGTTTTTTCCTGAATATATTCAGGAAAAAACGCATACGCCCTTTTTGGCCAAGTGCATCATTGGGGACGTTCTGCCTCTTTTCCTATGCTTTCAATGCAATTCCAGTCTACCTCCTGAAATCGGTTTCCTGCAATTCTGCCCCGCTTTCAAGTCCTCTTGGCAGCCTTACTTCAGTCTATTTTTGGACGATAGCTGTCATTTATAACTCTGCAGGTTTGTGAATTACAGTGCCCCTGAGCTCCTTTCTTCAACTCGCTTTCTTGTGACCTGGCCGCAACACCGCAGGATGGCTTCAGGCCCTAATCTTGCTCTGGCCAGGCATGCTGAGCCTTTGGTTAATTCCTCTTCCTGGTGGGAAATGAGAGTTAAATTTGCCCGTCCAGACACCTCCAGCTAGTCTCCCATTGGTTCTCCCTATTCCTGTTCATCTTCCGCAGAAATTGCAAACTGGGCCAAACAGGAGGTTAAAGGTGCTGACTCTCCAAGTGGGGAGAGTGTTAATAAAGCATCTGGAATGTTGCACCCGAGTACCAGGGGAGGAAAACTGAGACATATTTGAACACGTCTCCCGTTCACACAGTTGATCATACTCTGGGTTCCACATGCATGTTTTAGCTGAAGGAAGAATACCTTAAACCTGCAGAGTTGAGACCCGTGTAATGGGTACCATGCAATATGACTTCAAAGGGTCTTCATTTGCTCACCGAACCTCTCCAATCCTATCACTGCTGCGTTTATGCCCCTGTACACACGCTTGATTCCCTTTTGGAGACATAGCAATCCATAGGTTTTAAGATACTTACTAGTCAGGTACATTCTTAGGCGTTTAATATGGGGTGTTGAGTCCATTTCGTTGAGCAAGGAGTAGCTCTTGTCTATTCCATATTTGGCTTAAGGAACTTTATCTGTGCTCATTTCAATCTCTGGTTTTATGCAGCACCCCAACTCACCTTTCCCCTTAAGCAAGCATAAGTTGGTTTTCTAAATTTGAGACCCTGTTCTGTTTTGGAATGCAGTTCCTGTGTAGCCAAGTTTACATTCCGTGTATTAGTGATATCTTATGATGTTTCTTTTTCTGTGTGACTTATTTCAGTTAGAATCATCGTACCTGAATCCACTCATTATGCTGCTACGGGCCTGATGACATAGATTTCATTGCTGACTGATACTGCATTGTACGTAAGTACCACAAGTTCTTTATCCATTTTTCACTTTCTGCGATGTTGAACTTGTACTGTAAACGAGGTTCTTGTAAACAGAGGCGTCCCAAACTTTGGGGTGGCTGTGTCTTTTTGATTTTAATTTCCCTAAGCTATAGGACCATAAGTGGCAGTGCCCTAGGCTCTGTTGATTTGTTTTTTAGATGTTTCAGGAAACACCATACACTTCTCCCGAGTGGTTGTTGGCAATTTACATCCCGCCCATCAGCATAACAAGGCTCCCAGTTCTCCATGGCCTGTCCTGCCTTTCTGGATTTTACACTTTTTTCAGATGGCCCTTTTGACCGGGGGGAAGTGAGACTTCATTGTAGTGCAGATTTCCTTTGCAAGCTTGCTTGGTTGGCCAAAAAGGGCGTATGCGTTTTTTCCTGAATATATTCAGGAAAAAACGCATACGCCCTTTTTGGCCAAGTGCATCATTGTGGACGTTCTGCCTCTTTTCCTATGCTTTCAATGCAATTCCAGTCTACCTCCTGCAATCGGTTTCCTGCAATTCTGCCCCGCTTTCAAGTCCTCTTGGCAGCCTTACTTCAGTCTATTTTTGGACGATAGCTGTCATTTATAACTCTGCAGGTTTGTGAATTACAGTGCCCCTGAGCTCCTTTCTTCAACTCGCTTTCTTGTGACCTGGCCGCAACACCGCAGGATGGCTTCAGGCCCTAATTTGGTTCCGGCACGGCACGCTGAGCCTTTGGTTATTTCCTCTTCCTGGTGGGAAATGAGAGTTAAATTTGCCCGTCCAGACACCTCCAGCTAGTCTCTCATTGGTTCTCGCTATTCCTGTTCATCTTCCGCAGAAATTGCAAACTGGGCCAAACAGGAGGTTAAAGGCGCTGACTCTCCAAGTCGGGAGAGTGTTAGTAAAGCGTCTGGAATGTTGCACCCGAGTACCAGGGGAGGAAAACTGAGACATATTTGAACACGACTCCCTTTCACATGGTTGATCATAATTGGGTTCCACATGCATGTTTTAGCTGAAGGAAGAATAACTTAAACCTGGAGAGTTGAGACCCGTGGAATGGGTACCATGCAATATGACTTCAAAGGGTCTTCATTTGCTCACCGAACCTCTCCAATCCTATCACTGCTGTGTTTATGCCCCTGTACACATGCTTGATTCTCTTTCGGAGACATAGCAATCCATAGGTTTTACGATACTTACTAGTCAGGTACATTCTTAGGCGTTTAATATGCGGTGTTGAGTCCATTTCGTTGAGCAAGGAGTAGCGCTTGTCTATTCCATATTTGACTTAAGGAACTTTATCTGTGCTCATTTCAATCTCTGGTTTTATGCAGCACCCCAACTCACCTTTACCCTTAAGCAAGCATAAGTTGGTTTTCTAAATTTGAGACCCTGTTCTGTTCTGTAATTCAGTTCCTGTGTAGCCAAGTTTTCATTCCGTGTATTACTGATATCTTATGATGTTTCTTTTTCCGTGTCACTTATTTCAGTTAGAATCATCATACCTGAATCCACTCATTGTGATGCTAAGGGCCTGATGACATAGATTTCATTGCTGAGTGATATTGCTTTGTAAGTAAATACCACAACTTCTTTATCCATTTTTCACTTTCTGCGATGTTGAACTTGTACTGTAAACGAGGTTCTTGTAAACAGAGGCGTCCCAAACTTTGGGGTGGCTGTGTCTTTTTGATTTTAATTTCCCTAAGCTATAGGACCATAAGTGGCAGTGCCCTAGGCTCTGTTGCTTTGTTTTTTAGATGTTTCAGGAAACACCATACACTTCTCCCGAGTGTCTGTTGGCAATTTACATCCCGCCCATCAGCATAACAAGGCTCCCAGTTCTCCATGGCCTGTCCTGCCTTTCTGGATTTTACACTTTTTTCAGATGGCCCTTTTGACCGGGGGGAAGTGAGACTTCATTGTAGTGCAGATTTCCTTTGCAAACTTGCTTGGTTGGCCAAAAAGTGCGTATGCGTTTTTTCCTGAATATATTCAGGAAAAAACGCATACGCCCTTTTTGGCCAAGTGCATCATTGTGGACGTTCTGCCTCTTTTCCTATGCTTTCAATGCAATTCCAGTCTACCTCCTGAAATCGGTTTCCTGCAATTCTGCCCTGCTTTCAAGTCCTCTTGGCAGCCTTACTTCAGTCTATTTTTGGACGATAGCTGTCATTTATAACTCTGCAGGTTTGTGAATTACAGTGCCCCTGAGCTCCTTTCTTCAACTCGGTTTCTTTTGAGCTGGCCGCAACACCGCAGGATGGCTTCAGGCCCTAATCTGGTTCCGGCCCGGCATGCTGAGCCTTTGGTTAATTCCTCTTCCTAGTGGGAAATGAGAGTTAAATTTGCCCGTCCAGACACCTCCAGCTAGCCTCTCATTGGTTCTCGCTATTCCTGTTCATCTTCCGCAGAAATTGCAAAGTGGGCCAAACAGGAGGTTAAAGGCGCTGACTCTCCAAGTGGGGAGAGTGTTAGTAAAGCGTCTGGAATGTTGCACCCGAGTACCAGGGGAGGAAAACTGAGACATATTTGAACACGTCTCCCGTTCACATGGTTGATCATACTTGGGTTCCACATGCATGTTTTAGCTGAAGGAAGAATACCTTAAACCTGGAGAGTTGAGACCCGTGGAATGGGTACCATGCAATATGACTTCAAAGGGTCTTCATTTGCTCACCGAACCTCTCCAATCCTATCACTGTTGCGTTTATGCCCCTGTACACATGCTTGATTCTCTTTCGGAGACATAGCAATCCATAGGTTTTAAGATACTTACTAGTCAGGTACATTCTTAGGCGTTTAATATGCGGTGTTGAGTCCATTTCGTTGAGCAAGGAGTAGCTCTTGTCTATTCCATATTTGACTTAAGGAACTTTATCTGTGCTCATTTCAATCTCTGGTTTTATGCAGCACCCCAACTCACCTTTACCCTTAAGCAAGCATAAGTTGGTTTTCTAAATTTGAGAAACTGTTCTGTTCTGTAATTCAGTTCCTGTGTAACCAAGTTTACATTCCGTGTATTACTGATATCTTATGATGTTTCATTTTCTGTGTGACTTATTTCAGTTAGAATCATCATACCTGAATCCACTCATTGTGATGCTAAGGGCCTGATGACATAGATTTCATTGCTGAGTGATATTGCTTTGTAAGTAAATACCACAACTTCTTTATCCATTTTTCACTTTCTGCGATGTTGAACTTGTACTGTAAACGAGGTTCTTGTAAACAGAGGCGTCCCAAACTTTGGGGTGGCTGTGTCTTTTTGATTTTAATTTCCCTAAGCTATAGGACCATAAGTGGCAGGTCCCTAGGCTCTGTTGCTTTGTTTTTTAGATGTTTCAGGAAACACCATACACTTCTCCAGAGTGTCTGTTGGCAATTTACATCCCGCCCATCAGCATAACAAGGCTCCCAGTTCTCCATGGCCTGTCCTGCCTTTCTGGATTTTACACTTTTTTCAGATGGCCCTTTTGACTGGGGGGAAGTGAGACTTCATTGTAGTGCAGATTTCCTTTGCAAGCTTGCTTGGTTGGCCAAAAAGGGCGTATGCGTTTTTTCCTGAATATATTCAGGAAAAAACGCATACGCCCTTTTTGGCCAAGTGCATCATTGTGGACGTTCTGCCTCTTTTCCTATGCTTTCAATGCAATTCCAGTCTACCTCCTGAAATCGGTTTCCTGCAATTCTGCCCCGCTTTCAAGTCCTCTTGGCAGCCTTACTTCAGTCTATTTTTGGACGATAGCTGTCATTTATAACTCTGCAGGTTTGTGAATTACAGTGCCCCTGAGCTCCTTTCTTCAACTCGCTTTCTTGTGAGCTGGCCGCAACACCGCAGGATGGCTTCAGGCCCTAATCTGATTCTGGCATGGCACGCTGAGCCTTTGGTTAATTCCTCTTCCTGGTAGGAAATGAGAGTTAAATTTGCCCGTCCAGACACCTCCAGCTAGTCTCCATTGGTTCTCGCTATTCCTGTTCATCTTCCGCAGAAATTGCAAACTGGGCCAAACAGGAGGTTAAAGGGACTGACTCTCCAAGTCGGGAGAGTGTTAGTAAAGCGTCTGGAATGTTGCACCCGAGTACCAGGGTACGAAAACTGAGACATATTTGAACACGTCTCCCGATCACATGGTTGATCATACTCTAGGTTCCACATGCATGTTTTAGCTGAAGGAAGAATACCTTAAACCTGGGTAGTTGAGACCCGTGGAATGGGTACCATGCAATATGACTTCAAAGGGTCTTCATTTGCTCACCGAACCTCTCCAATCCTATCACTGCTGCGTTTATGCCCCTGTACACATGCTTGATTCTCTTTTGGAGACATAGCAATCCATAGGTTTTAAGATACTTACAAGTCAGGTACATTCTTAGGCGTTTAATATGCGGTGTTGAGTCCATTTCGTTGAGCAAGGAGTAGCTCTTGTCTATTCCATATTTGGCTTAAGGAACTTTATCTGTGCTCATTTCAATCTCTGGTTTTATGCAGCACCCCAACTCACCTTTACCCTTAAGCAAGCATAAGTTGTTTTTCTAAATTTGAGTCCCTGTTCTGTTCTGTAATTCAGTTCCTGTGTAGCCAAGTTTACATTCCGTGTATTACTGATATCTTATGATGTTTCTTTTTCTGTGTGACTTACTTCAGTTAGAATCATCATACCTGAATCCACTCATTGTGCTGCTATGGGCCTGATGACACAGATTTCATTGCTGAGTGATATTGCTTGTAAGTAAATACCACAACTTCTTTCTCCATTTTTCACTTTCTGCGATGTTGAACTTGTACTGTAAACGAGGTTCTTGTAAACAGAGCCGTTCCAAACTTTGGGGTGGCTGTGTCTTTTTGATTTTAATTTCCCTAAGCTATAGGACCATAAGTGGAAGTGCCCTAGGCTCTGTTGCTTTGTTTTTTAGATGTTTCAGGAAACACCATACACTTCTCCCGAGTGGTTGTTGGCAATTTACATCCCGCCCATCAGCATAACAAGGCTCCCAGTTCTCCATGGCCTGTCCTGCCTTTCTGGATTTTACACTTTTTTCAGATGGCCCTTTTGACCGGGGGGAAGTGAGACTTCATTGTAGTGCAGATTTCCTTTGCAAGCGTGCTTGGTTGGCCAAAAAGGGCGTATGCGTTTTTTCCTGAATATATTCAGGAAAAAACGCATACGCCCTTTTTGGCCAAGTGCATCATTGTGGACGTTGTGCCTCTTTTCCTATGCTTTCAATGCAATTCCAGTCTACCTCCTGAAATCGGTTTCCTGCAATTCTGCCCCGCTTTCAAGTCCTCTTGGCAGCCTTACTTCAGTCTATTTTTGGACGATAGCTGTCATTTATAACTCTGCAGGTTTGTGAATTACAGTGCCCCTGAGCTCCTTTCTTCAACTCGCTTTCTTTTGAGCTGGCCGCAACACCGCAGGATGGCATCATTGTGCCAATCGGTTTCATGCAATTCTGCCCCGCTTTCAAGTCCTCTTGGCAGCCTTACTTCAGTCTATTTTTGGACGATAGCTGTCATTTATAACTCTGCTGGTTTGTGAATTGCAGTGCCCCTGAGCTCCTGTCTTCAACTCGCTTTCTTGTGACCTGGCCGCTACACTGCAGGATGGCTTCAGGCCCTAATCTGGTTCTGGCACGGCACGCTGAGCCTTTTGTTATTTCCTATTCCTGGTGGGAAATGAGAGTTAAATTTGCCCGTCCAGACACCTCCAGCTAGCCTCTCATTGGTTCTCGCTATTCCTGTTCATCTTCCGCAGAAATTGCAAACTGGGCCAAACAGGAGGTTAAAGGCGCTGACTTTCCAAGTGGGGAGAGTGTTAGTAAAGCGTCTGGAATGTTGCACCCGAGTACCAGGGTACGAAAACTGAGACATATTTGAACACGTCTCCCGATCACATGGTTGATCATACTCTAGGTTCCACATGCATGTTTTAGCTGAAGGAAGAATACCTTAAACCTAGGTAGTTGAAACCCGTGGAATGGGTATCATGCAATATGACTTCAAAGGGTCTTCATTTGCTCACAGAACCTCTCCAATCCTATCACTGCTGCGTTTATGCCCCTGTAGACATGCTTGATTCTCTTTCAGAGACATAGCAATCCATAGGTTTTAAGATACTTACTAGTCAGGTACATTCTTAGGCGTTTAATATGCGGTGTTGAGTCCATTTCATTGAGCAAGGAGTAGCTCTTGTCTATTCCATATTTGGCTTAAGGAAATTTATCTGTGCTCATTTCAATCTCTGGTTTTATGCAGCACCCCAACCCACCTTTACCCTTAAGCAAGCATAAGTTGGTTTTCTAAATTTGAGACACTGTTCTGTACTGTAATTCAATTCCTGTGTAGCCAAGTTTACATTCCATGTATTACTGATATCTTATGATGTTTCTTTTTCTGTGTGACTTATTTCAGTTAGAATCATCATACCTGAATCCACTCATTGTGCTGCTAAGGGCCTGATGACACAGATTTCATTGCTGAGTGATATTGCTTTGTAAGTAAATACCACAACTTCTTTATCCATTTTTCACTTTCTGCGATGTTGAACTTGTACTGTAAACGAGGTTCTTGTAAACAGAGCTGTTCCAAACTTTGGGGTGGCTGTGTCTTTTTGATTTTAATTTCCCTAAGCTATAGGACCATAAGTGGAAGTGCCCTAGGTTCTGTTGCTTTGTTTTTTAGATGTTTCAGGAAACACCATACACTTCTCCGGAGTGGTTGTTGGCAATTTACATCCCGCTCATCAGCATAACAAGGCTCCCAGTTCTCCATGGCCTGTCCTGCCTTTCTGGATTTTACACTTTTTTCAGATGGCCCTTTTGACCGGGGGGAAGTGAGACTTCATTGTAGTGCAGATTTCCTTTGCAAGCTTGCTTGGTTGGCCAAAAAGGGCGTATGCGTTTTTTCCTGAATATATTCAGGAAAAAACGCATACGCCCTTTTTGGCCAAGTGCATCATTGTGGACGTTCTGCCTCTTTTCCTATGCTTTCAATGCAATTCCAGTCTACCTCCTGAAATCGGTTTCCTGCAATTCTGCCCCGCTTTCAAGTCCTCTTGGCAGCCTTACTTCAGTATATTTTTGGACGATAGCTGTCATTTATAACTCTGCAGGTTTGTGAATTACAGTGCCCCTGAGCTCCTTTCTTCAACTCTCTTTCTTGTGACCTGGCCGCAACACCGCAGGATGGCTTCAGGCCCTAATGTGGTTCCGGCACGGCACGCTGAGCCTTTGGTTATTTCCTCTTCCTGGTGGGAAATGAGAGTTAAATTTGCCCGTCCAGACACCTCCAGCGAGTCTCTCATTGGTTCTCGCTATTCCTGTTCATCTTCCAAGAAATAGCAAACTGGGCCAAACAAGAGGTTAAAGGCGCTGACTCTCCAAGTGGGGAGAGTGTTAGTAAAGCGTCTGGAATGTTGCACCCGAGTACCAGGGCAGGAAAACTGAGACATATTTGAACACATCTCCCGTTCACATGGTTGATCATACTTGGGTTCCACATGCATCTTTTAGCTGAAGGAAGAATACCTTAAACCTGGGTATTTGAAACCCGTGGAATGGGTACCATGCAATATGACTTCAAACGGTCTTCATTTGCTCACCGAACCTCTCCAATCCTATCACTGCTGCGTTTATGTCCCTGTACACATGCTTGATTCTCTTTCGGAGACATAGCAATCCATAGGTTTTAAGATACTTACTAGTCAGGTACATTCTTAGGCGTTTAATATGCGGTTTTGAGTCCATTTCGTTGAGCAAGGAGTAGCTCTTGTCTATTCCATATTTGGCCTAAGGAACTTTATCTGTGCTCATTTCAATCTCTGGTTTTATGCAGCACCCCAACTCACCTTTCCCCTTAAGCAAGCATAAGTTGGTTTTCTAAATTTGAGACCCTGTTCTGTTCTGTAATTCAGTTCCTGTGTAGCCAAGTTTACATTCCGTGTATTACTGATATCTTATGATGTTTCTTTTTCTGTGTGACTTATTTCAGTTAGAATCATCATACCTGAATCCACTCATTGTGCTGCTAAGGGCCTGATGACACAGATTTCATTGCTGAGTGATATTGCTTTGTAAGTAAATACCACAACTTTTTTATCCATTTTTCACTTTCTGCGATGTTGAACTTGTACTGTAAACGAGGTTCTTGTAAACAGAGCCGTTCAAAACTTTGGGGTGGCTGTGTCTTTTTGATTTTAAATTCCCTAAGCTATAGGACCATAAGTGGAAGTGCCCTAGGCTCTGTTGCTTTGTTTTTTAGATGTTTCAGGAAACACCATACACTTCTCCCTAGTGTTTGTTGGCAATTTACATCCCGCCCTTCAGCATAACAAGGCTCCCAGTTCTCCATGGCCTGTCCTGCCTTTCTGGATTTTACACTTTTTTCAGATGGCCCTTTTGACCGGGGGGAAGTGAGACTTCATTGTAGTGCAGATTTCCTTTGCAAGCTTGCTTGGTTTGCCAAAAACGGCGTATGCGTTTTTTCCTGAATATATTCAGGAAAAAAGGCATACGCCCTTTTTGGCCAAGTGCATCATTGTGGACGTTCTGCCTCTTTTCCTATGCTTTCAATGCAATTCCAGTCTACCTCCTGAAATCGGTTTCCTGCAATTCTGCCCCGCTTTCAAGTCCTCTTGGCAGCCTTACTTCAGTCTATTTTTGGACGATAGCTGTCATTTATAACTCTGCAGGTTTGTGAATTACAGTGCTCCTGAGCTCCTTTCTTTAACTCGCTTTCTTGTGACCTGGCCGCAACACCGCAGGATGTCTTCAGGCCCTAATCTGGTTCTGGCACGGCACGCTGAACCTTTTGTTAATTCCTCTTCCTGGTGGGAAATGAGAGTTAAATTTGCCCATCCAGACACCTCCAGCTAGTCTCTCATTGGTTCTCGCTATTCCTGTTCATCTTCCACAGAAATTGCAAACTGGGCCAAACAGGAGGTTAAAGGGACTGACTCTCCAAGTGGGGAGAGTGTTAGTAAAGCGTCTGGAATGTTGCACCCGAGTACCAGGGTACGAAAACTGAGACATATTTGAACACGTCTCCCGATCACATGGTTGATCATACTCTAGGTTCCACATGCATGTTTTAGCTGAAGGAAGAATACCTTAAACCTGGGTAGTTGAAACCCGTGGAATGGGTACCATGCAATATGACTTCAAAGGGTCTTCATTTGCTCACCGAACCTCTCCAATCCTATCACTGCTGCGTTTATGCCCCTGTACACATGCTTGATTCTCTTTCGGAGACATAGCAATCCATAGGTTTTAAGATACTTACTAGTCAGGTACATTCTTAGGCATTTAATATGCGGTGTTGAGTCCATTTCGTTGAGCAAGGTGTAGCTCTTGTCTATTCAATATTTGGCTTAAGGAACTTTATCTGTGCTCATTTCAATCTCTGGTTTTATGCAGCACCCCAACTCACCTTTCCCCTTAAGCAAGCATAAGTTGGTTTTCTAAATTTGAGACCCTGTTCTGTTCAGTAATTCAGTTCCTATGTAGCCAAGTTTCCATTCCGTGTATTACTGATATCTTATGATGTTTCTTTTTCTGTGTGACTTATTTCAGTTAGAATCATCATACCTGAATCCACTCATTGTGCTGCTAAGGGCCTGATGACACAGATTTCATTGCTGAGTGATATTGCTTTGTAAGTAAATACCACAACTTCTTTATCCATTTTTCACTTTCTGCGATGTTGAACTTGTACGGTAAACGAGGTTCTTGTAAACGGAGGCGTCCCAAACTTTGGGGTGGCTGTGTCTTTTTGATTTTAATTTCCCTAAGCTATAGGACCATAAGTGGAAGTGCCCTAGGTTCTGTTGCTTTGTTTTTTAGATGTTTCAGGAAACACCATACACTTCTTCTGAGTGTCTGATGGCAATTTACATCCCGCCCATCAGCATAACAAGGCTCCCAGTTCTCAATGGCCTGTTGCCTTTCTGGATTTTACACTTTTTTCAGATGGCCCTTTTGACCGGGGGGAAGTGAGACTTCATTGTAGTGCAGATTTCCTTTGCAAGGTTGCTTCGTTTGCCAAAAACGGCGTATGCGTTTTTTCCTGAATATATTCAGGAAAAAACGCATACGCCCTTTTTGGCCAAGTGCATCATTGTGGACGTTCTGCCTCTTTTCCTATGCTTTCAATGCAATTCCAGTCTACCTCCTGCAATCGGTTTCCTGCAATTCTGCCCCGCTTTCAAGTCCTCTTGGCAGCCTTACTTCAGTCTATTTTTGGACGATAGCTGTCATTTATAACTCTGCAGGTTTCTGAATTACAGTGCCCCTGAGCTCCTTTCTTCAACTCGCTTTCTTGTGACCTGGCCGCAACACCGCAGGATGGCTTCAGGCCCTAATCAGGTTCCGGCACGGCATGCTGAGCCTTTGGTTAATTCCTCTTCCTGGTGGGAAATGAGAGTTAAATTTGCCCGTCCAGACACCTCCAGCTAGCCTCTCATTGGTTCTCGCTATTCCTGTTCATCTTCCGCAGAAATTGCAAACTGGGCCAAACAGGAGGTTAAAGGGACTGACTCTCCAAGTCGGGAGAGTGTTAGTAAAGCGTCTGGAATGTTGCACCCGAGTACCAGGGGAGGAAAACAGACATATTTGAATACGTCTCCCGTTCACATGGTTGATCATACTCTGGTTTCCACATGCATGTTTTAGCTGAAGGAAGAATACCTTAAACCTGGAGAGTTGAGACCCGTGTAATGGGTACCATGCAATATGACTTCAAAGGGTCTTCATATGCTCACCGAACCTCTCCAATCCTATCACTGCTGCGTTTATGCCCCTGTACACATGCTTGATTCTCTTTCAGAGACATAGCAATCCATAGGTTTTAAGATACTTACTAGTCAGGTACATTCTTAGGCGTTTAATATGCGGTGTTGAGTCCATTTCGTTGAGCAAGGAGTAGCTCTTGTCTATTCCATATTTGGCTTAAGGAACTTTATCTGTGCTCATTTCAATCTCTGGTTTTATGCAGCACCCCAACTCACCTTTACCCTTAAGCAAGCATAAGTTGGTTTTCTAAATTTGAGACCCTGTTCTGTTCTGTAATTCAGTTCCTGTGTAGCCAAGTTTACATTCCGTGTATTACTGATATCTTATGATGTTTCTTTTTCTGTGTGACTTATTTCAGTTAGAATCATCGTACCTGAATCCACTCATGATGCTACTACGGGCCTGATGACATAGATTTCATTGCTGAGTGATACTGCATTGTACGTAAGTACCACAAGTTCTTTATCCATTTTTCACTTTCTGTGATATTGATCTTGTACGGTAAACGAGGTTCTTGTAAACAGAGGCGTCCCAAACTTTGGGGTGGCTGTGTCTTTTTGATTTTAATTTCCCTAAGCTATAGGACCATAAGTGGAAGTGCCATAGGCTCTGTTGCTTTGTTTTTTAGATGTTTCAGGAAACACCATACACTTCTCCTGAGTGGTTGTTGGCAATTTACATCCCGCCCATCAGCATAACAAGGCTCCCAGTTCTCCATGGCCTGTCCTGCCTTTCTGGATTTTACACTTTTTTCAGATGGCCCTTTTGACCGGGGGGAAGTGAGACTTCATTGTAGTGCAGATTTCCTTTGCAAGCTTGCTTGGTTGGCCAAAAAGGGCGTATGCGTTTTTTCCTGAATATATTCAGGAAAAAACGCATACGCCCTTTTTGGCCAAGTGCATCATTGTGGACGTTCTGCCTCTTTTCCTATGCTTTCAATGCAATTCCAGTCTACCTCCTGAAATCGGTTTCCTGCAATTCTGCCCCGCTTTCAAGTCCTCTTGGCAGCCTTACTTCAGTCTATTTTTGGACGATAGCTGTCATTTATAACTCTGCAGGTTTGTGAATTACAGTGCCCCTGAGCTCCTTTCTTCAACTCGCTTTCTTTTGAGCTGGCCGCAACACCGCAGGATGGCTTCAGGCCCTAATCTGGTTCCGGTACGGCACGCTGAGCCTTTGGTTATTTCCTCTTCCTGGTGGGAAATGAGAGTTAAATTTGCCCGTCCAGACACCTCCAGCTAGCCTCTCATTGGTTCTCGCTATTCCTGTTCATCTTCCGCAGAAATTGCAAACTGGGCCAAACAGGAGGTTAAAGGCGCTGACTTTCCAAGTGTGGAGAGTGTTAGTAAAGCGTCTGGAATGTTGCACCCGAGTACCAGGGGAGGAAAACTGAGACATATTTGAACACGTCTCCCAATCACATGGTTGATCATACTCTAGGTTCCACATGCATGTTTTAGCTGAAGGAAGAATACCTTAAACCTGGGTAGTTGAAACCCGTGGAATGGGTACCATGAAATATGACTTCAAAGGGTCTTCATTTGCTCACAGAACCTCTCCAATCCTATCACTGCTGCGTTTATGCCCCTGTACACATGCTTGATTCTCTTTCGGAGACATAGCAATCCATAGGTTTTAAGATACTTACTAGTCAGGTACATTCTTAGGCGTTTAATATGCGGTGTTGAGTCCATTTCGTTGAGCAAGGAGTAGCTCTTGTCTATTCCATATTTGGCTTAAGGAAATTTATCTGTGCTCATTTCAATCTCTGGTTTTATGCAGCACCCCAAGCCACCTTTACCCTTAAGCAAGCATAAGTTTGTTTTCTAAATTTGAGACACTCTTCTGTTCTGTAATTCAGTTCCTGTGTAGCCAAGTTTACATTCCGTGTATTACTGATATCTTATGATGTTTCTTTTTCTGTGTGACTTATTTCAGTTAGAATCATCATACCTGAATCCACTCATTGTGCTGCTAAGGGCCTGATGACACAGATTTCATTGCTGAGTGATATTGCTTTGTAAGTAAATACCACAACTTCTTTATCCATTTTTCACTTTCTGCGATGTTGAACTTGTACTGTAAACGAGGTTCTTGTAAACAGAGCTGTTCCAAACTTTGGGGTGGCTGTGTCTTTTTGATTTTAATTTCCCTAAGCTATAGGACCATAAGTGGAAGTGCCATAGGTTCTGTTGCTTTGTTTTTTAGATGTTTCAGGAAACACCATACACTTCTCCCGAGTGGTTGTTGGCAATTTACATCCCGCCCATCAGCATAACAAGGCTCCCAGTTCTCCATGGCCTGTCCTGCCTTTCTGGATTTTACACTTTTTTCAGATGGCCCTTTTGACCGGGGGGAAGTGAGACTTCATTGTAGTGCAGATTTCCTTTGCAAGCTTGCTTGGTTGGCCAAAAAGGGCGTATGCGTTTTTTCCTGAATATATTCAGGAAAAAACGCATACGCCCTTTTTGGCCAAGTGCATCATTGTGGACGTTCTGCCTCTTTTCCTATGCTTTCAATGCAATTCCAGTCTACCTCCTGAAATCGGTTTCCTGCAATTCTGCCCCGCTTTCAAGTCCTCTTGGCAGCCTTACTTCAGTCTATTTTTGGACGATAGCTGTCATTTATAACTCTGCAGGTTTGTGAATTACAGTGTCCCTGAGCTCCTTTCTTCAACTCGCTTTCTTGTGACCTGGCCGCAACACCGCAGGATGGCTTCAGGCCCTAATCTGGTTCCGGCACGGCACGCTGAGCCTTTGGTTATTTCCTCTTCCTGGTGGGAAATGAGAGTTAAATTTGCCCGTCCAGACACCTCCAGCGAGTCTCTCATTGGTTCTCGCTATTCCTGTTCATCTTCCAAGAAATAGCAAACTGGGCCAAACAAGAGGTTAAAGGCGCTGACTCTCCAAGTGGGGAGAGTGTTAGTAAAGCGTCTGGAATGTTGCACCCGAGTACCAGGGTACGAAAACTGAGACATATTTGAACACGTCTCCCGTTCACATGGTTGATCATACTTGGGTTCCACATGCGTCTTTTAGCTGAAGGAAGAATACCTTAAACCTGGGTATTTGAAACCCGTGGAATGGGTACCATGCAATATGACTTCAAAGGGTCTTCATTTGCTCACCGAACCTCTCCAATCCTATCACTGCTGCGTTTATGCCCCTGTACACACGCTTGATTCTCTTTTGGAGACATAGCAATCCATAGGTTTTAAGATACTTACTAGTCAGGTACATTCTTAGGCGTTTAATATGCGGTGTTGAGTCCATTTCGTTGAGCAAGGAGCAGCTCTTGTCTATTCCATATTTGGCTTAAGGAACTTTATCTGTGCTCATTTCAATCTCTGGTTTTATGCAGCACCCCAACTCACCTTTCCCCTTAAGCAAGCATAAGTTGGTTTTCTAAATTTGAGACCTGTTCTGTTCTGTAATTCAGTTCCTGTGTAGCCAAGTTTACATTCCGTGTATTACTGATATCTTATGATGTTTCTTTTTCTGTGTGACTTATTTCAGTTAGAATCATCGTACCTGAATCCACTCATGATGCTGCTACGGGCCTGATGACATAGATTTCATTGCTGAGTGATACTGCATTGTACGTAAGTACCACAAGTTCTTTATCCATTTTTCACTTTCTGTGATATTGAACTTGTACTGTAAACGAGGTTCTTGTAAACAGAGGCGTCCCAAACTTTGGGGTGGCCTTTTCTTTTTGATTTTAATTTCCCTAAGCTATAGGACCATAAGTGGAAGTGCCCTAGGCTCTGTTGCTTTGTTTTTTAGATGTTTCAGGAAACACCATACACTTCTCCCGAGTGGTTGTTGGCAATTTACATCCCGCCCATCAGCATAACAAGGCTCCCAGTTCTCCATGGCCTGTCCTGCCTTTCTGGATTTTACACTTTTTTCAGATGGCCCTTTTGACCGGGGGGAAGTGAGACTTCATTGTAGTGCAGATTTCCTTTGCAAGCTTGCTTGGTTGGCCAAAAAGGGCGTATGCGTTTTTTCCTGAATATATTCAGGAAAAAACGCATACGCCCTTTTTGGCCAAGTGCATCATTGTGGACGTTCTGCCTCTTTTCCTATGCTTTCAATGCAATTCCAGTCTACCTCCTGAAATCGGTTTCCTGCAATTCTGCCCCGCTTTCAAGTCCTCTTGGCAGCCTTACTTCAGTCTATTTTTGGACGATAGCTGTCATTTATAACTCTGCAGGTTTGTGAATTACAGTGCCCCTGAGCTCCTTTCTTCAACTCGCTTTCTTTTGAGCTGGCCGCAACACCGCAGGATGGCTTCAGGCCCTAATCTGGTTCCGGTACGGCACGCTGAGCCTTTGGTTATTTCCTCTTCCTGGTGGGAAATGAGAGTTAAATTTGCCCGTCCAGACACCTCCAGCTAGCCTCTCATTGGTTCTCGCTATTCCTGTTCATCTTCCGCAGAAATTGCAAACTGGGCCAAACAGGAGGTTAAAGGGACTGACTCTCCAAGTCGGGAGAGTGTTAGTAAAGCGTCTGGAATGTTGCACCCGAGTACCAGGGGAGGAAAACTGAGACATATTTGAACACGTCTCCCGTTCACATGGTTGATCATACTCTGGGTTCCACATGCATGTTTTAGCTGAAGGAAGAATACCTTAAACCTGGAGAGTTGAGACTGGTGTAATGGGTACCGTGCAATATGACTTCAAAGGGTCTTCATTTGCTCACCGAACCTCTCCAATCCTATCACTGCTGCGTTTATGCCCCTGTACACATGCTTGATTCTCTTTCGGAGACATAGCAATCCATAGGTTTTAAGATACTTACTAGTCAGGTACATTCTTAGGCGTTTAATATGCGGTGTTGAGTCCATTTCGTTGAGCAAGGAGTAGCTCTTGTCTATTCCATATTTGGCTTAAGGAACTTTATCTGTGCTCATTTCAATCTCTGGTTTTATGCAGCACCCCAACTCACCTTAACCCTTAAGCAAGCATAAGTTGGTTTTCTAAATTTGAGACACTGTTCTGTTCTGTAATTCAGTTCCTGTGTAGCCAAGTTTACATTCCGTGTATCAGTGATATCTTATGATGTTTCTTTTTCTGTGTGACTTATTTCAGTTAGAATCATCATACCTGAATCCACTCATTGTGCTGCTAAGGGCCTTGTGACACAGATTTCATTGCTGAGTGATATTGCTTTGTAAGTAAATACCACAACTTCTTTATCCATTTTTCACTTTCTGCGATGTTGAACTTGTACTGTAAACGAGGTTCTTGTAAACAGAGCCGTTCCAAACTTTGGGGTGGCTGTGTCTTTTTGATTTTAATTTCCCTAAGCTATAGGACCATAAGTGGAAGTGCCCTAGGCTCTGTTGCTTTGTGTTTTAGATGTTTCAGGAAACACCATACACTTCTCCCAAGTGTCTGTTGGCAATTTACATCCCGCCCATCAGCATAACAAGACTCCCAGTTCTCCATGGCCTGTCCTGCCTTTCTGGATTTTACACTTTTTTCAGATGGCCCTTTTGACCGGGGGGAAGTGAGACTTCATTGTAGTGCAGGTTTCCTTTGCAAGCTTGCTTGGTTGGCCAAAAAGGGCGTATGCGTTTTTTCCTGAATATATTCAGGAAAAAACGCATACGCCCTTTTTGGCCAAGTGCATCATTGTGGACGTTCTGCCTCTTTTCCTATGCTTTCAATGCAATTCCAGTCTACCTCCTGAAATCGGTTTCCTGCAATTCTGCCCCGCTTTCAAGTCCTCTTGGCAGCCTTACTTCAGTCTATTTTTGGACGATAGCTGTCATTTATAACTCTGCAGGTTTGTGAATTACAGTGCCCCTGAGCTCCTTTCTTCAACTCGCTTTCTTGTGACCTGGCCGCAACACCGCAGGATGGCTTCAGGCCCTAATCTGGTTCCGGCCCGGCATGCTGAGCCTTTGGTTAATTCCTCTTCCTGGTGGGAAATGAGAGTTAATTTGCCCGTCCAGACACCTCCAGCTAGCCTCTCATTGGTTCTCGCTATTCCTGTTCATCTTCCGCAGAAATTGCAAACTGGGCCAAACAGGAGGTTAAAGGGACTGACTCTCCAAGTCGGGAGAGTGTTAGTAAAGCGTCTGGAATGTTGCACCCGAGTACCAGGGTACGAAAACTGAGACATATTTGAACACGTCTCCCGTTCACATGGTTGATCATACTCTGGGTTCCACATGCATGTTTTAGCTGAAGGAAGAATACCTTAAACCTGGAGAATTGAAACCCGTGGAATGGGTACCATGCAATATGACTTCAAAGGGTCTTCATTTGCTCACGAACCTCTCCAATCCTATCACTGCTGCGTTTATGCCCCTGTACACATGCTTGATTCTCTTTCGGAGACATAGCAATCCATAGGTTTTAAGATACTTACTAGTCAGGTACATTCTTAGGCGTTTAATATGCGGTGTTGAGTCCATTTCGTTGAGCAAGGAGTAGCTCTTGTCTATTCCATATTTGGCTTAAGGAACTTTATCTGTGCTCATTTCAATCTCTGGTTTTATGCAGCACCCCAACTCACCTTTACCCTTAAGCAAGCATAAGTTGGTTTTCTAAATTTAAGACCCTGTTCTGTTCTGTAATTCAGTTCCTGTGTAGCCAAGTTTCCATTCCGTGTATTAGTGATATCTTATGATGTTTCTTTTTCTGTGTGACTTATTTCAGTTAGAATCATCATACCTGAATCCACTCATTATGCTGCTACGGGCCTGATGACATAGATTTCATTGCTGAGTGATACTGCATTGTACGTAAGTACCACAAGTTCTTTATCCATTTTTCACTTTCTGTGATATTGAACTTGTACGGTAAACGAGGTTCTTGTAAACAGAGGCGTCCCAAACTTTGGGGTGGCTGTGTCTTTTTGATTTTAATTTCTCTAAGCTATAGGACCATAAGTGGAAGTGCCCTAGGCTCTGTTGCTTTGTTTTTTCGATGTTTCAGGAAACACCATACACTTCTCCCGAGTGTCTGTTGGCAATTTACATCCCGCCCATCAGCATAACAAGGCTCCCAGTTCTCCATGGCCTGTCCTGCCTTTCTGGATTTTACACTTTTTTCAGATGGCCCTTTTGACCGGGGGGAAGTGAGACTTCATTGTAGTGCAGATTTCCTTTGCAAGTTTGCTTGGTTGGCCAAAAAGGGCGTATGCGTTTTTTCCTGAATATATTCAGGAAAAAACGCATACGCCCTTTTTGGCCAAGTGCATCATTGTGGACGTTCTGCCTCTTTTCCTATGCTTTCAATGCAATTCCAGTCTACCTCCTGAAATCGGTTTCCTGCAATTCTGCCCCGCTTTCAAGTCCTCTTGGCAGCCTTACTTCAGTCTATTTTTGGACGATAGCTGTCATTTATAACGCTGCAGGTTTGTGAATTACAGTGACCTGAGCTCCTTTCTTCAACTCGCTTTCTTGTGACCTGGCCGCAACACCGCAGGATGTCTTCAGGCCCTAATCTGGTTCTGGCACGGCACGCTGAGCCTTTGGTTAATTCCTCTTCCTGGTGGGAAATGAGAGTTAAATTTGCCCATCCAGACACCTCCAGCTAGTCTCTCATTGGTTCTCGCTATTCCTGTTCATCTTCCGCAGAAATTGCAAACTGGGCCAAACAGGAGGTTAAAGGGACTGACTCTCCAAGTCGGGAGAGTGTTAGTAAAGCGTCTGGAATGTTGCACCCGAGTACCAGGGTAGGAAAACTGAGACATATTTGAACACGTCTTCCGTTCACATGGTTGATCATACTTGGGTTCCACATGCATGTTTTAGCTGAAGGAAGAATACCTTAAACCTGGGTAGTTGAAACCCGTGGAATGGGTACCATGCAATATGACTTCAAAGGGTCTTCATTTGCTCACCGCACCTCTCCAATCCTATCACTGCTGCGTTTATGCCCCTGTACACATGCTTGATTCTCTTTCGGAGACATAGCAATCCATAGGTTTTAAGATACTTACTAGTCAGGTACATTCTTAGGCGTTTAATATGGGGTGTTGAGTCCATTTCGTTGAGCAAGGAGTAGCTCTTGTCTATTCCATATTTGGCTTAAGGAACTTTATCTGTGCTCATTTCAATCTCTGGTTTTATGCAGCACCCCAACTCACCTTTCCCCTTAAGCAAGCATAAATTGGTTTTCTAAATTTGAGACCCTGTTCTGTTCTGTAATTCAGTTCCTGTGTAGCCAAGTTTACATTCCGTGTATTACTGATATCTTATGATGTTTCTTTTTCTGTGTGACTTATTTCAGTTAGAATCATCGTACCTGAATCCACTCATTATGCTGCTACGGGCCTGATGACATAGATTTCATTGCTGAGTGATACTGCATTGTACGTAAGTACCACAACTTCTTTATCCATTTTTCACTTTCTGCGATGTTGAACTTGTACTGTAAACGAGGTTCTTGTAAACAGAGCCGTTCCAAACTTTGGGATGGCTGTGTCTTTTTGATTTTAAATTCCCTAAGCTATACGACCATAAGTGGAAGTGCCCTAGGTTCTGTTGCTTTGTTTTTTAGATGTTTCAGGAAACACCATACACTTCTCCCAAGTGGTTGTTGGCAATTTACATCCGGCCCATCAGCATAACAAGGCTCCCAGTTCTCCATGGCCTGTCCTGCCTTTCTGGATTTTACACTTTTATCAGATGGCCCTTTTGACCGGGGGGAAGTGAGACTTCATTGTAGTGCAGATTTCCTTTGCAAGCTTGCTTGGTTGGCCAAAAAGGGCGTATGCGTTTTTTCCTGAATATATTCAGGAAAAAACGCATACGCCCTTTTTGGCCAAGTGCATCATTGTGGACGTTCTGCCTCTTTTCCTATGCTTTCAATGCAATTCCAGTCTACCTCCTGAAATCGGTTTCCTGCAATTCTGCCCCGCTTTCAAGTCCTCTTGGCAGCCTTACTTCAGTATATTTTTGGACGATAGCTGTCATTTATAACTCTGCAGGTTTGTGAATTACAGTGCCCCTGAGCTCCTTTCTTCAACTCGCTTTCTTTTGAGCTGGCCGCAGCACCGCAGGATGTCTTCAGGCCCTAATCTGGTTCCGGTACGGCACGCTGAGCCTTTGGTTATTTCCTCTTCCTGGTGGGAAATGAGAGTTAAATTTGCCCGTCCAGACATCTCCAGCTAGCCTCTCAGTGGTTCTCGCTATTCCTGTTCATCTTCCGCAGAAATTGGAAACTGTGCCAAACAGGAGGTTAAAGGCGCTGACTCTCCAAGTGGGGAGAGTGTTAGTAAAGCGTCTGGAATGTTGCACCCGAGTACCAGGGGAGGAAAACTGAGACATATTTGAACACGTCTCCCGTTCACATGGTTGATCATACTCTGGGTTCCACATGCATGTTTTAGCTGAAGGAAGAATACCTTAAACCTGGAGAGTTGAGACCCGTGTAATGGGTACCATGCAATATGACTTCAAAGGGTCTTCATTTGCTCACCGAACCTCTCCAATCCTATCACTGCTGCGTTTATGCCCCTGTACACACGCTTGATTCTCTTTTGGAGACATAGCAATCCATAGGTTTTAAGATACTTACTAGTCAGGTACATTCTTAGGCGTTTAATATGGGGTTTTGAGTCCATTTCGTTGAGCAAGGAGTAGCTCTTGTCTATTCCATATTTGGCTTAAGGAACTTTATCTGTGCTCATTTCAATCTCTGGTTTTATGCAGCACCCCAACTCACCTTTCCCCTTAAGCAAGCATAAGTTGGTTTTCTAAATTTGAGACCCTGTTCTGTTTTGGAATGCAGTTCTTGTGTAGCCAAGTTTACATTCCGTGTATTAGTGATATCTTATGATGTTTCTTTTTCTGTGTGACTTATTTCAGTTAGAATTATCGTACCTTAATCCACTCATTATGCTACTACGGGCCTGATGACATAGATTTCATTGCTGAGTGATACTGCATTGTACGTAAGTACCACAAGTTCTTTATCCATTTTTCACTTTCTGCGATGTTGAACTTGTACTGTAAACGAGGTTCTTGTAAACAGAGCCGTTCCAAACTTTGGGGTGGCTGTGTCTTTTTGATTTTAATTTCCCTAAGCTATAGGACCATAAGTGGAAGTGCCCTAGGCTCTGTTGCTTTGTTTTTTAGATGTTTCAGGAAACACCATACACTTCTCCCGAGTGGTTGTTGGCAATTTACATCCTGCCCATCAGCATAACAAGGCTCCCAGTTCTCCATGGCCTGTCCTGCCTTTCTGGATTTTACACTTTTTTCAGATGGCCCTTTTGACCGGGGGGAAGTGAGACTTCATTGTAGTGCAGATTTCCTTTGCAAGCTTGCTTGGTTGGCCAAAAAGGGCGTATGCGTTTTTTCCTGAATATATTCAGGAAAAAACGCATACGCCCTTTTTGGCCAAGTGCATCATTGTGGACGTTCTGCCTCTTTTCCTATGCTTTCAATGCAATTCCAGTCTACCTCCTGAAATCGGTTTCCTGCAATTCTGCCCCGCTTTCAAGTCCTCTTGGCAGCCTTACTTCAGTATATTTTTGGACGATAGCTGTCATTTATAACTCTGCAGGTTTGTGAATTACAGTGCCCCTGAGCTCCTTTCTTCAACTCGCTTTCTTGTGACCTGGCCGCAACACCGCAGGATGTCTTCAGGCCCTAATCTGGTTCTGGCACGGCACGCTGAGCCTTTGGTTAATTCCTCTTCCTGGTGGGAAATGAGAGTTATATTTGCCCATCCAGACACCTCCAGCTAGTCTTTCATTGGTTCTCGCTATTCCTGTTCATCTTCCACATAAATTGCAAACTGGGCCAAACAGGAAGTTAAAGGGACTGACTCTCCAAGTGGGGAGAGTGTTAGTAAAGCGTCTGGAATGTTGCACCCGAGTACCAGGGTATGAAAACTGAGACATATTTGAACACGTCTCCCGATCACATGGTTGATCATACTCTAGGTTCCACATGCATGTTTTAGATGAAGGAAGAATACCTTAAACCTGGGTAGTTGAAACCCGTGGAATGGGTACCATGCAATATGACTTCAAAGGGTCTTCATTTGCTCACGAACCTCTCCAATCCTATCACTGCTGCGTTTATGCCCCTGTACACATGCTTGATTCTCTTTCGGAGACATAGCAATCCATAGGTTTTAAGATACTTACTAGTCAGGTGCATTCTTAGGCGTTTAATATGGGGTTTTGTGTCCATTTCGTTGAGCAAGGAGTAGCTCTTGTCTATTCCATATTTGGCTTAAGGAACTTTATCTGTGCTCATTTCAATCTCTGGTTTTATGCAGCACCCCAACTCACCTTTCACCTTAAGCAAGCATAAGTTGGTTTTCTAAATTTGAGACCCTGTTCTGTTTTGGAATGCAGTTCCTGTGTAGCCAAGTTTACATTCCGTGTATTAGTGATATCTTATGATGTTTCTTTTTCTGTGTGACTTATTTCAGTTAGAATCATCGTACCTGAATCCACTCATTATGCTGCTACGGGCCTGATGACATAGATTTCATTGCTGAGTGATACTGCATTGTACGTAAGTACCACAACTTCTTTATCCATTTTTCACTTTCTGCGATGTTGAACTTGTACTGTAAACGAGGTTCTTGTAAACAGAGCCGTTCCAAACTTTGGGGTGGCTGTGTCTTTTTGATTTTAATTTCCCTAAGCTATAGGACCATAAGTGGAAGTGCCCTAGGCTCTGTTGCTTTGTTTTTTAGATGTTTCAGGAAACACCATACACTTCTCCCAAGTGTCTGTTGGCAATTTACATCCCGCCCATCAGCATAACAAGGCTCCCAGTTCTCCATGGCCTGTCCTGCCTTTCTGGATTTTACACTTTTTTCAGATGGCCCTTTTGACCGGGGGGAAGTGAGACTTCATTGTAGTGCAGATTTCCTTCGCAAGCTTGCTTGGTTGGCCAAAAAGGGCGTATGCGTTTCTTCCTGAATATATTCAGGAAAAAACGCATACGCCCTTTTTGGCCAAGTGCATCATTGTGGACGTTCTGCCTCTTTTCCTATGCTTTCAATACAATTCCAGTCTACCTCCTGAAATCGGTTTCCTGCAATTCTGCCCCGCTTTCAAGTCCTCTTGGCAGCCTTACTTCACTCTATTTTTGGACGATAGCTGTCATTTATAACGCTGCAGGTTTGTGAATTACAGTGCCCCTGAGCTCCTTTCTTCAACTTGCTTTCTTGTGAGCTGGCCGCAACACCGCAGGATGTCTTCAGGCCCTAATCTGGTTCTGGCACGGCACGCTGAGCCTTTGGTTATTTCCTCTTCCTGGTGGGAAATGAGAGTTATATTTGCCCATCTAGACACCTCCAGCTAGTCTCTCATTGGTTCTCGCTATTCCTGTTCATCTTCCACATAAATTGCAAACTGGGCCAAACAGGAAGTTAAAGGGACTGACTCTCCAAGTGGGGAGAGTGTTAGTAAAGCGTCTGGAATGTTGCACCCGAGTACCAGGGTACGAAAACTGAGACATATTTGAACACGTCTCCCGATCACATGGTTGATCATACTCTAGGTTCCACATGCATGTTTTAGCTGAAGGAAGAATACCTTAAACCTGGGTAGTTGAAACCCGTGGAATGGGTACCATGCAATATGACTTCAAAGGGTCTTCATTTGCTCATGAACCTCTCCAATCCTATCACTGCTGCGTTTATGCCCCTGTACACATGCTTGATTCTCTTTCGGAGACATAGCAATCCATAGGTTTTAAGATACTTACTAGTCAGGTGCATTCTTAGGCGTTTAATATGGGGTTTTGTGTCCATTTCGTTGAGCAAGGAGTAGCTCTTGTCTATTCCATATTTGGCTTAAGGAACTTTATCTGTGCTCATTTCAATCTCTGGTTTTATGCAGCACCCCAACTCACCTTTCACCTTAAGCAAGCATAAGTTTGTTTTCTAAATTTTAGACCCTGTTCTGTTTTGGAATGCAGTTCCTGTGTAGCCAAGTTTACATTCCGTGTATTAGTGATATCTTATGATGTTTCTTTTTCTGTGTGACTTATTTCAGTTAGAATCATCGTACCTGAATCCACTCATTATGCTGCTACGGGCCTGATGACATAGATTTCATTGCTGAGTGATACTGCATTGTACGTAAGTACCACAACTTCTTTATCCATTTTTCACTTTCTGCGATGTTGAACTTGTACTGTAAACGAGGTTCTTGTAAACAGAGCCGTTCCAAACTTTGGGGTGGCTGTGTCATTTTGATTTTAATTTCCCTAAGCTATAGGACCATAAGTGGAAGTGCCCTAGGTTCTGTTGCTTTGTTTTTTAGATGTTTCAGGAAACACCATACACTTCTCCCAAGTGGTTGTTGGCAATTTACATCCCGCCCATCAGCATAACAAGGCTCCCAGTTCTCCATGGCCTGTCCTGCCTTTCTGGATTTTACACTTTTATCAGATGGCCCTTTTGACCGGGGGGAAGTGAGACTTCATTGTAGTGCAGATTTCCTTTGCAAGCTTGCTTGGTTGGCCAAAAAGGGCGTATGCGTTTTTTCCTGAATATATTCAGGAAAAAACGCATACGCCCTTTTTGGCCAAGTGCATCATTGTGGACGTTCTGCCTCTTTTCCTATGCTTTCAATGCAATTCCAGTCTACCTCCTGAAATCGGTTTCCTGCAATTCTGCCCCGCTTTCAAGTCCTCTTGGCAGCCTTACTTCAGTCTATTTTTGGACGATAGCTGTCATTTATAACTCTGCAGGTTTGTGAATTACAGTGCCCCTGAGCTCCTTTCTTCAACTCGCTTTCTTTTGAGCTGACCGCAGCACCGCAGGATGGCTTCAGGCCCTAATCTGGTTCCGGTACGGCACGCTGAGCCTTTGGTTATTTCCTCTTCCTGGTGGGAAATGAGAGTTAAATTTGCCCGTCCAGACATCTCCAGCTAGCCTCTCATTGGTTCTCGCTATTCCTGTTCATCTTCCGTAGAAATTGCAAACTGGGCCAAACAGGAAGTTAAAGGGACTGACTCTCCAAGTGGGGAGAGTGTTAGTAAAGCGTCTGGAATGTTGCACCTGAGTACAACGGTACGAAAACTGAGACATATTTGAACACGTCTCCCGATCACATGGTTGATCATACTCTAGGTTCCACATGCATGTTTTAGATGAAGGAAGAATACCTTAAACCTGGGTAGTTGAAACCCGTGGAATGGGTACCATGCAATATGACTTCAAAGGGTCTTCATTTGCTCATGAACCTCTCCAATCCTATCACTGCTGCGTTTATGCCCCTGTACACATGCTTGATTCTCTTTCGGAGACATAGCAATCCATAGGTTTTAAGATACTTACTAGTCAGGTGCATTCTTAGGCGTTTAATATGGGGTTTTGTGTCCATTTCGTTGAGCAAGGAGTAGCTCTTGTCTATTCCATATTTGGCTTAAGGAACTTTATCTGTGCTCATTTCAATCTCTGGTTTTATGCAGCACCCCAACTCACCTTTCACCTTAAGCAAGCATAAGTTGGTTTTCTAAATTTGAGACCCTGTTCTGTTTTGGAATGCAGTTCCTGTGTAGCCAAGTTTACATTCCGTGTATTAGTGATATCTTATGATGTTTCTTTTTCTGTGTGACTTATTTCAGTTAGAATCATCGTACCTGAATCCACTCATTATGCTGCTACGGGCCTGATGACATAGATTTCATTGCTGAGTGATACTGCATTGTACGTAAGTACCACAACTTCTTTATCCATTTTTCACTTTCTGCGATGTTGAACTTGTACTGTAAACGAGGTTCTTGTAAACAGAGCCGTTCCAAACTTTGGGGTGGCTGTGTCATTTTGATTTTAATTTCCCTAAGCTATAGGACCATAAGTGGAAGTGCCCTAGGTTCTGTTGCTTTGTTTTTTAGATGTTTCAGGAAACACCATACACTTCTCCCAAGTGGTTGTTGGCAATTTACATCCCGCCCATCAGCATAACAAGGCTCCCAGTTCTCCATGGCCTGTCCTGCCTTTCTGGATTTTACACTTTTTTCAGATGGCCCTTTTGACCGGGGGGAAGTGAGACTTCATTGTAGTGCAGATTTCCTTTGCAAGCTTGCTTGGTTGGCCAAAAAGGGCGTATGCGTTTTTTCCTGAATATATTCAGGAAAAAACGCATACGCCCTTTTTGGCCAAGTGCATCATTGTGGACGTTCTGCCTCTTTTCCTATGCTTTCAATGCAATTC
Organism: Stenella coeruleoalba; assembly: GCF_951394435.1. Lineage (NCBI taxonomy): Eukaryota > Metazoa > Chordata > Mammalia > Artiodactyla > Delphinidae > Stenella > Stenella coeruleoalba. Next base: position 1,568,792 of record NW_027645992.1, on the reverse strand, counting down.
CAGTCTACCTCCTGAAATCGGTTTCCTGCAATTCTGCCCCGCTTTCAAGTCCTCTTGGCAGCCTTACTTCAGTCTATTTTTGGACGATAGCTGTCATTTATAACTCTGCAGGTTTGTGAATTACAGTGCCCCTGAGCTCCTTTCTTCAACTCGCTTTCTTTTGAGCTGACCGCAGCACCGCAGGATGGCTTCAGGCCCTAATCTGGTTCCGGTACGGCACGCTGAGCCTTTGGTTATTTCCTCTTCCTGGTGGGAAATGAGAGTTAAATTTGCCCGTCCAGACATCTCCAGCTAGCCTCTCATTGGTTCTCGCTATTCCTGTTCATCTTCCGTAGAAATTGGAAACTGTGCCAAACAGGAGGTTAAAGGCGCTGACTCTCCAAGTGGGGAGAGTGTTAGTAAAGCGTCTGGAATGTTGCACCCGAGTACCAGGGGAGGAAAACTGCGACATATTTGAACACGTCTCCCGATCACATGGTTGATCATACTCTAGGTTCCACATGCATGTTTTAGCTGAAGGAAGAATACCTTAAACCTGGGTAGTTGAAACCCGTGGAATGGGTACCATGCAATATGACTTCAAAGGGTCTTCATTTGCTCACCGAACCTCTCCAATCCTATCACTGCTGCGTTTATGCCCCTGTACACATGCTTGATTCTCTTTTGGAGACATAGCAATCCATAGGTTTTAAGATACTTACTAGTCAGGTACATTCTTAGGCGTTTAATATGCGGTGTTGAGTCCATTTCGTTGAGCAAGGAGTAGCTCTTGTCTATTCCATATTTGGCTTAAGGAACTTTATCTGTGCTCATTTCAATCTCTGGTTTTATGCAGCACCCCAACTCACCTTTACCCTTAAGCAAGCATAAGTTGGTTTTCTAAATTTGAGACCCTGTTCTGTTCTGTAATTCAGTTCCTGTGTAGCCAAGTTTACATTCCGTGTATTACTGATATCTTATGATGTTTCTTTTTCTGTGTGACTTATTTCAGTTAGAATCATCATACCTGAATCCACTCATTGTGCTGCTAAGGGCCTGATGACACAGATTTCATTGCTGAGTGATATTGCTTTGTAAGTAAATACCACAACTTCTTTATCCATTTTTCACTTTCTGCGATGTTGAACTTGTACTGTAAACGAGGTTCTTGTAAACAGAGCCGTTCCAAACTTTGGGGTGGCTGTGTCTTTTTGATTTTAATTTCCCTAAGCTATAGGACCATAAGTGGAAGTGCCCTAGGTTCTGTTGCTTTGTTTTTTAGATGTTTCAGGAAACACCATACACTTCTCCCGAGTGGTTGTTGGCAATTTACATCCCGCCCATCAGCATAACAAGGCTCCCAGTTCTCCATGGCCTGTCCTGCCTTTCTGGATTTTACACTTTTTTCAGATGGCCCTTTTGACCGGGGGGAAGTGAGACTTCATTGTAGTGCAGATTTCCTTTGCAAGCTTGCTTGGTTGGCCAAAAAGGGCGTATGCGTTTTTTCCTGAATATATTCAGGAAAAAACGCATACGCCCTTTTTGGCCAAGTGCATCATTGTGGACGTTCGGCCTCTTTTCCTATGATTTCAATGCAATTCCAGTCTACCTCCTGAAATCGGTTTCCTGCAATTCTGCCCCGCTTTCAAGTCCTCTTGGCAGCCTTACTTCAGTCTATTTTTGGACGATAGCTGTCATTTATAACTCTGCAGGTTTGTGAATTACAGTGCCCCTGAGCTCCTTTCTTCAACTCTTTTTCTTGTGAGCTGGCCGCAACACCGCAGGAGGGCTTCAGGCCCTAATCTGGTTCCAGCACGGCACACTGAGCCTTTGGTTATTTCCTCTTCCTGGTGGGAAATGAGAGTTGAATTTGCCCGTCCAGACACCTCCAGCTAGCCTCTCATTGGTTCTCGCTATTCCTGTTCATCTTCCGCAGAAATTGCAAACTGGGCCAAACAGGAGGTTAAAGGCGCTGACTCTCCAAGTGGGGAGAGTGTCAGTAAAGCGTCTGGAATATTGCACCCGAGTACCAGGGGAGGAAAACTGAGACATATTTGAACACGTCTCCCGTTCACATGGTTGATCATACTTGGGTTCCACATGCATGTTTTAGCTGAAGGAAGAATACCTAAAACCTGGGTAGTTGAAACCCGTGGAATGGGTACCATGCAATATGACTTCAAAGGGTCTTCATTTGCTCACCGAACCTCTCCAATCCTATCACTGCTGCGTTTATGCCCCTGTACACACGCTTGATTCTCTTTCGGAGACATAGCAATCCATAGGTTTTAAGATACTTACTAGTCAGGTACATTCTTAGGCGTTTAATATGGGGTTTTGAGTCCATTTCGTTGAGCAAGGAGTAGCTCTTGTCTATTCCATATTTGGCTTAAGGAACTTTATCTGTGCTCATTTCAATCTCTGGTTTTATGCAGCACCCCAACTCACCTTTCCCCTTAAGCAAGCATAAGTTGGTTTTCTAAATTTGAGACCCTGTTCTGTTTTGGAATGCAGTTCTTGTGTAGCCAAGTTTACATTCCGTGTATTAGTGATATCTTATGATGTTTCTTTTTCTGTGTGACTTATTTCAGTTAGAATTATCGTACCTTAATCCACTCATTATGCTGCTACGGGCCTGATGACATAGATTTCATTGCTGAGTGATACTGCATTGTACGTAAGTACCACAAGTTCTTTATCCATTTTTCACTTTCTGCGATGTTGAACTTGTACTGTAAACGAGGTTCTTGTAAACAGAGCCGTTCCAAACTTTGGGGTGGCTGTGTCTTTTTGATTTTAATTTCCCTAAGCTATAGGACCATAAGTGGAAGTGCCCTAGGCTCTGTTGCTTTGTTTTTTAGATGTTTCAGGAAACACCATACACTTCTCCCGAGTGGTTGTTGGCAATTTACATCCCGCCCATCAGCATAACAAGGCTCCCAGTTCTCCATGGCCTGTCCTGCCTTTCTGGATTTTACACTTTTTTCAGATGGCCCTTTTGACCGGGGGGAAGTGAGACTTCATTGTAGTGCAGATTTCCTTTGCAAGCTTGCTTGGTTGGCCGAAAAGGGCGTATGCGTTTTTTCCTGAATATATTCAGGAAAAAACGCATACGCCCTTTTTGGCCAAGTGCATCATTGTGGACGTTCTGCCTCTTTTCCTATGCTTTCAATGCAATTCCAGTCTACCTCCTGAAATCGGTTTCCTGCAATTCTGCCCCGCTTTCAAGTCCTCTTGGCAGCCTTTCTTCAGTCTATTTTTGGACGATAGCTGTCATTTATAACTCTGCAGGTTTGTGAATTACAGTGCCCCTGAGCTCCTTTCTTCAACTCGCTTTCTTGTGACCTGGCCGCAACACCGCAGGATGGCTTCAGGCCCTAATCTGGTTCTGGCACGGCACGCTGAGCCTTTGGTTAATTCCTCTTCCTGGTGGGAAATGAGAGTTAAATTTGCCCGTCCAGACATCTCCAGCTAGCCTCTCATTGGTTCTCGCTATTCCTGTTCATCTTCCGCAGAAATTGGAAACTGGGCCAAACAGGAAGTTAAAGGCGCTGACTCTCCAAGTGGGGAGAGTGTTAGTAAAGCGTCTGGAATGTTGCACCCGAGTACCAGGGTACGAAAACTGAGACATATTTGAACAGGTCTCCCGATCACATGGTTGATCATACTCTAGGTTCCACATGCATGTTTTAGCTGAAGGAAGAATACCTAAAACCTGGGTAGTTGAAACCCGTGTAATGGGTACCATGCAATATGATTTCAAAGGGTCTTCATTTGCTCACCGAACCTCTCCAATCCTATCACTGCTGCGTTTATGCACCTGCACACATGCTTGATTCTCTTTCGGAGACATAGCAATCCATAGGTTTTAAGATACTTACTAGTCAGGTACATTCTTAGGCGTTTAATATGCGGTGTTGAGTCCATTTCGTTGAGCAAGGAGTAGCTCTTGTCTATTCCATATTTGGCTTAAGGAACTTTATCTGTGCTCATTTCAATCTCTGGTTTTATGCAGCACCCAAATTCACCTTTCCCCTTAAGCAAGCATAAGTTGGTTTTCTAAATTTGAGACCCTGTTCTGTTCTGTAATTCAGTTCCTGTGTAGCCAAGTTTCCATTCCGTGTATTACTGATATCTTATGATGTTTCTTTTTCTGTGTGACTTATTTCAGTTAGAATCATCATACCTGAATCCACTCATTGTGCTGCTAAGGGCCTGATGACATAGATTTCATTGCTGAGTGATATTGCTTTGTAAGTGAATACCACAACTTCTTTATCCATTTTTCACTTTCTGCGATGTTGAACTTGTACTGTAAACGAGTTTCTTGTAAACAGAGCCGTTCCAAACTTTGGGGTGGCTGTGTCTTTTTGATTTTAATTTCCCTAAGCTATAGGACCATAAGTGGAAGTGCCCTAGGCTCTGTTGCTTTGTTTTTTAGATGTTTCAGGAAACACCATACACTTCTCCCGAGTGGTTGTTGGCAATTTACATCCCGCCCATCAGCATAACAAGGCTCCCAGTTCTCCATGGCCTGTCCTGCCTTTCTGGATTTTACACTTTTTTCAGATGGCCCTTTTGACCGGGGGGAAGTGAGACTTCATTGTACTGCAGACTTCTTTGCAAGCTTGCTTGGTTGGCCAAAAAGGGCGTATGCGTTTTTTCCTGAATATATTCAGGAAAAAACGCATACGCCCTTTTTGGCCAAGTGCATCATTGTGGACGTTCTGCCTCTTTTCCTATGCTTTCAATGCAATTCCAGTCTATCTCCTGAAATCGGTTTCCTGCAATTCTGCCCCGCTTTCAAGTCCTCTTGGCAGCCTTACTTCAGTCTATTTTTGGACGATAGCTGTCATTTATAACTCTGCAGGTTTGTGAATTACAGTGCCCCTGAGGTCCTTTCTTCAACTCACTTTCTTGTGACCTGTCCGCAACACCGCAGGATGGCTTCAGGCCCTAATCTGGTTCCGGCAGGGCACGCTGAGCCTTTGGTTAATTCCTCTTCCTGGTGGGAAATGAGAGTTAAATTTGCCCGTCCAGACACCTCCAGCTAGTCTCTCATTGGTTCTCGCTATTCCTGTTCATCATCCGCAGAAATTGCAAACTGGGCCAAACAGGAGGTTAAAGGGACTGACTCTCCAAGTCGGAAGAGTGTTAGTAAAGCGTCTGGAATGTTGCACCCGAGTACCAGGGGAGGAAAACTGAGACATATTTGAACACGTCTCCCGATCACATGGTTGATCATACTCTGGGTTCCACATGCATGTTTTAGCTGAAGGAAGAATACCTAAAATCTGGGTAGTTGAAACCCGTGGAATGGGTACCATGCAATATGACTTCAAAGGGTCTTCATTTGCTCACTGAACCTCTCCAATCCTATCACTGCTGCATTTATGCCCCTGTACACATGCTTGATTCTCTTTCGGAGACATAGCAATCTATAGGTTTTAAGATACTTACTGGTCAGGTACATTCTTAGGCGTTTAATATGCGGTGTTGAGTCCATTTCGTTGAGCAAGGAGTAGCTCTTGTCTATTCCATATTTGGCTTAAGGAACTTTATCTGTGCTCATTTCAATCTCTGGTTTCATGCAGCACCCCAACTCACCTTTCCCCTTAAGCAAGCATAAGTTGGTTTTCTAAATTTGAGACCCTGTTCTGTTCTGTAATTCAGTTCCTGTGTAGCCAAGTTTACATTCCGTGTATTACTGATATCTTATGATGTTTCTTTTTCTGTGTGACTTATTTCAGTTAGAATCATCATACCTGAATCCACTCATTGTGCTGCTAAGGGCCTGATGACACAGATTTCATTGCTGCGTGATATTGCTTTGTAAGTAAATACCACAAATTCTTTATCCATTTTTCACTTTCTGCGATGTTGAACTTGTACTGTAAACGAGGTTCTTGTAAACAGAGCCGTTCCAAACTTTGGGGTGGCTGTGTCTTTTTGATTTTAATTTCCCTAAGCTATAGGACCATAAGTGGAAGTGCCCTAGGCTCTGTTGCTTTGTATTTTAGATGTTTCAGGAAACACCATACACTTCTCCCGAGTGGTTGTTGGCAATTTACATCCCGCCCATCAGCATAACAAGGCTCCCAGTTCTCCATGGCCTGTCCTGCCTTTCTGGATTTTACACTTTTTTCAGATGGCCCTTTTGACCAGGGGGAAGTGAGACTTCATTGTAGTGCAGATTTCCTTTGCAAGCTTGCTTGGTTGGCCAAAAAGGGCGTATGCGTTTTTTCCTGAATATATTCAGGAAAAAACGCATACGCCCTTTTTGGCCAAGTGCATCATTGTGGACGTTCGGCCTCTTTTCCTATGCTTTCAATGCAATTCCAGTCTACCTCCTGAAATCGGTTTCCTGCAATTCTGCCCCGCTTTCAAGTCCTCTTGGCAGCCTTACTTCAGTCTATTTTTGGACGATAGCTGTCATTTATAACTCTGCAGGTTTGTGAATTACAGTGCCCCTGAGCTCCTTTCTTCAACTCGCTTTCTTGTGACCTGGCCGCAACACCGCAGGATGGCTTCAGGCCCTAATCTGGTTCCGGCACGGCACGCTGAGCCTTTGGTTATTTCCTCTTCCTGGTGGGAAATGAGAGTTAAATTTGCCCGTTCAGACACCTCCAGCTAGTCTCTCATTGGTTCTCGCTATTCCTGTTCATCTTCCGCAGAAATTGCAAACTGGGCCAAACAGGAGGTTAAAGGCGATGACTCTCCAAGTGGGGAGAGTGTTAGTAAAGCGTCTGGAATGTTGCACCCGAGTACCAGGGGAGGAAAACTGAGACATATTTGAACACGTCTCCCGTTTACATGGTTGATCATACTTGGGTTCCACATGCATGTTTTAGCTGAAGGAAGAATACCTTAAACCTGGAGAGTTAAGACCCGTGTAATGGGTATCATGCAATATGACTTCAAAGGGTCTTCATTTGCTCACCGAACCTCTCCAATCCTATCACTGCTGCGTTTATGCCCCTGTACACATGCTTGATTCTCTTTCGGAGACATAGCAATCCATAGGTTTTAAGATACTTACTAGTCAGGTACATTCTTAGGCGTTTAATATGCGGTGTTGAGTCCATTTCGTTGAGCAAGGAGTAGCTCTTGTCTATTCCATATTTGGCTTAAGGAACTTTATCTGTGCTCATTTCAATCTCTGGTTTTATGCAGCACCCCAACTCACCTTTCCCCTTAAGCAAGCATAAGTTGGTTTTCTAAATTTGAGACACAGTTCTGTTTTGGAATGCAGTTCCTGTGTAGCCAAGTTTACATTCCGTGTATTAGTGATATCTTATGATGTTTCTTTTTCTGTGTGACTTATTTCAGTTAGAATCATCGTACCTGAATCCACTCATTGTGCTGCTAAGGGCCTGATGACATAGATTTCATTGCTGAGTGATATTGCTTTGTAAGTGAATACCACAACTTCTTTATCCATTTTTCACTTTCTGCGATGTTGAACTTGTACTGTAAACGAGGTTCTTGTAAACAGAGCCGTTCCAAACTTTGGGGTGGCTGTGTCTTTTTGATTTTAATTTCCCTAAGCTATAGGACCATAAGTGGAAGTGCCCTAGGCTCTGTTGCTTTGTTTTTTAGATGTTTCAGGAAACACCATACACTTCTCCTGAGTGTCTGTTGGCAATTTACATCCCGCCCATCAGCATAACAAGGCTCCCAGTTCTGAATGGCCTGTTGCCTTTCTGGATTTTACACTTTTTTCAGATGGCCTTTTGACCGGGGGGAAGTGAGACTTCATTGTAGTGCAGATTTCCTTTGCAAGCTTGCTTGGTTGGCCAAAAAGTGCATATGCGTTTTTTCCTGAATATATTCAGGAAAAAACGCATATGCCCTTTTTGGCCAAGTGCATCATTGTGGACGTTCTGCCTCTTTTCCTATGCTTTCAATGCAATTCCAGTCTACCTCCTGAAATCGGTTTCCTGCAATTCTGCCCCGCTTTCAAGTCCTCTTGGCAGCCTTACTTCAGTCTATTTTTGGACGATAGCTGTCATTTATAACTCTGCAGGTTTGTGAATTACAGTGCCCCTGAGCTCCTTTCTTCAACTCGCTTTCTTGTGACCTGGCCGCAACACCGCAGGATGGCTTCAGGCCCTAATCTGGTTCCGGCCCGGCATTCTGAGCCTTTGGTTAATTCCTCTTCCTGGTGGGAAATGAGAGTTAAATTTGCCCGTCCAGACACCTCCAGCTAGCCTCTCATTGGTTCTCGCTATTCCTGTTCATCTTCCGCAGAAATTGCAAACTGGGCCAAATAGGAGGTTAAAGGGACTGACTCTCCAAGTCGGGAGAGTGTTAGTAAAGCGTCTGGAATGTTGCACCCGAGTACCAGGGTACGAAAACTGAGACATATTTGAACACGTCTCCCGATCACATGGTTGATCATACTCTGGGTTCCACATGCATGTTTTAGCTGAAGGAAGAATACCTAAAACCTGGGTAGTTGAAACCCGTGGAATGGGTACCATGCAATATGACTTCAAAGGGTCTTCATTTGCTCACCGAACCTCTCTAATCCTATCACTGCTGCGTTTATGCCCCTGTACACATGCTTGATTCTCTTTCGGAGACATAGCAATCCCTAGGTTTTAAGATACTTACTAGTCAGGTACATTCTTAGGCGTTTAATATGCGGTGTTGAGTCCATTTCTTTGAGCAAGGAGTAGCTCTTGTCTATTCCATATTTGGCTTAAGGAACTTTATCTGTGCTCATTTCAATCTCTGGTTTTATGCAGCACCCCAACTCACCTTTCCCCTTAAGCAAGCATAAGTTGGTTTTCTAAATTTGAGACCCTGTTCTGTTCTGTAATTCAGTTCCTGTGTAGCCAAGTTTCCATTCCGTGTATTACTGATATCTTATGATGTTTCTTTTTCTGTGTGACTTATTTCAGTTAGAATCATCATACCTGAATCCACTCATTGTGCTGCTACGGGCCTGATGACATAGATTTCATTGCTGAGTGATACTGCATTGTAAGTGAATACCACAACTTCTTTATCCATTTTTCACTTTCTGCGATGTTGAACTTGTACTGTAAACGAGGTTCTTGTAAACAGAGCCGTTCCAAACTTTGGGGTGGCTGTGTCTTTTTGATTTTAATTTCCCTAAGCTATAGGACCATAAGTGGAAGTGCCCTAGGCTCTGTTGCTTTGTTTTTTAGATGTTTCAGGAAACACCATACACTTCTCCCAAGTGTCTGTTGGCAATTTACATCCCGCCCATCAGCATAACAAGGCTCCCAGTTCTCCATGGCCTGTCCTGCCTTTCTGGATTTTACACTTTTTTCAGATGGCTCTTTTGACCAGGGGGAAGTGAGACTTCATTGTAGTGCAGATTTCCTTTGCAAGCTGGCCTGGTTGGCCAAAAAGTGCGTATGCGTTTTTTCCTGAATATATTCAGGAAAAAACGCATACGCCCTTTTTGGCCAAGTGCATCATTGTGGACGTTCTGCCTCTTTTCCTATGCTTTCAATGCAATTCCAGTCTACCTCCTGAAATCGGTTTCCTGCAATTCTGCCCCGCTTTCAAGTCCTCTTGGCAGCCTTACTTCAGTCTATTTTTGGACGATAGCTGTCATTTATAACTCTGCAGGTTTGTGAATTACAGTGCCCCTGAGCTCCTTTCTTCAACTCGCTTTCTTGTGACCTGGCCGCAACACCGCAGGATGGCTTCAGGCCCTAATCTGGTTCCGGCCCGGCATTCTGAGCCTTTGGTTAATTCCTCTTCCTGGTGGGAAATGAGAGTTAAATTTGCCCGTCCAGACACCTCCAGCTATCCTCTCATTGGTTCTCGGTATTCCTGTTCATCTTCCGCAGAAATTGCAAACTGGGCCAAACAGGAGGTTAAAGGGACTGACTCTCCAAGTCGGGAGAGTGTTAGTAAAGCGTCTGGAATGTTGCACCCGAGTACCAGGGGAGGAAAACTGAGACATATTTGAACACGTCTCCCGTTCACATGGTTGATCATACACTGGGTTCCACATGCATGTTTTAGCTGAAGGAAGAATACCTTAAACCTGGAGAGTGGAGACCCGTGTAATGTGTACCATGCAATATGACTTCAAAGGGTCTTCATTTGCTCACCGAACATCTCCAATCCTATCACTGCTGCGTTTATGCCCCTGTACACATGCTTGATTCTCTTTCGGAGACATAGCAATCCCTAGGTTTTAAGATACTTACTAGTCAGGTACATTCTTAGGCGTTTAATATGCGGTGTTGAGTCCATTTCTTTGAGCAAGGAGTAGCTCTTGTCTATTCCATATTTGGCTTAAGGAACTTTATCTGTGCTCATTTCAATCTCTGGTTTTATGCAGCACCCCAACTCACCTTTCCCCTTAAGCAAGCATAAGTTGGTTTTCTAAGTTTGAGACCCTGTTCTGTTCTGTAATTCACTTCCTGTGTAGCCAAGTTTCCATTCCGTGTATTACTGATATCTTATGATGTTTCTTTTTCTGTGTGACTTATTTCAGTTAGAATCATCATACCTGAATCCACTCATTGTACTGCTAAGGGCCTGATGACACAGATTTCATTGTTGCGTGATATTGCTTTGTAAGTAAATACCACAACTTCTTTATCCATTTTTCACTTTCTGCGATGTTGAACTTGTACTGTAAACGAGGTTCTTGTAAACAGAGCCGTTCGAAACTTTGGGGTGGCTGTGTCTTTTTGATTTTAAATTCCCTAAGCTATAGGACCATAAGTGGAAGAGCCCTAGGCTCTCTTGCTTTGTTTTTTAGATGTTTCAGGAAACACCATACACTTCTCCCGAGTGGTTGTTGGCAATTTACATCCCGCCCTTCAGCATAACAAGGCTCCCAGTTCTCCATGGCCTGTCCTGCCTTTCTGGATTTTACACTTTTTTCAGATGGCCCTTTTGACCGGGGGGAAGTGAGACTTCATTGTAGTGCAGATTTCCTTTGCAAGTTTGCTTGGTTGGCCAAAAAGGGCGTATGCGTTTTTTCCTGAATATATTCAGGAAAAAACGCATACGCCCTTTTTGGCCAAGTGCATCATTGTGGACGTTCTGCCTCTTTTCCTATGCTTTCAATGCAATTCCAGTCTACCTCCTGAAATCGGTTTCCTGCAATTCTGCCCCGCTTTCAAGTCCTCTTGGCAGCCTTACTTCAGTCTATTTTTGGACGATAGCTGTCATTTATAACTCTGCAGGTTTGTGAATTACAGTGCCCTTGAGCTCCTTTCTTCAACTCGCTTTCTTGTGACCTGGCCGCAACACCGCAGGATGGCTTCAGGCCCTAATCTGGTTCCGGCCCGGCATGCTGAGCCTTTGGTTAATTCCTCTTCCTGGTGGGAAATGAGAGTTAAATTTGCCCGTCCAGACACCTCCAGCTAGCCTCTCATTGCTTCTCGCTATTCCTGTTCATCTTCCGCAGAAATTGCAAACTGGGCCAAACAGGAGGTTAAAGGGACTGACTCTCCAAGTCGGGAGAGTGTCAGTAAAGCGTCTGGAATGTTGCACCCGAGTACCAGGGGAGGAAAACTGAGACATATTTGAACACGTCTCCCGTTCACATGGTTGATCATACTTGGGTTCCACATGCATGTTTTAGCTGAAGGAAGAATACCTTAAACCTGCAGAGTTGAGACCCGTGGAATGGGTACCATGCAATATGACTTCAAAGGGTCTTCATTTGCTCACCGAACCTCTCCAATCCTATCACTGCTGCGTTTATGCCCCTGTACACATGCTTGATTCTCTTTCGGAGACATAGCAATCCATAGGTTTTAAGATACTTACTAGTCAGGTACATTCTTAGGCGTTTAATATGCGGTGTTGAGTCCATTTCGTTGAGCAAGGAGTAGCTCTTGTCTATTCCATATTTGGCTTAAGGAACTTTATCTGTGCTCATTTCAATCTCTGGTTTTATGCAGCACCCCAACTCACCTTTACCCTTAAGCAAGCATAAGTTGGTTTTCTAAATTTGAGACCCTGTTCTGTTCTGTTATTCAGTTCCTGTGTAGCCAAGTTTGCATTCCGTGTATTACTGATATCTTATGATGTTTCTTTTTCTGTGTGACTTATTTCAGTTAGAATCATCATACCTGAATCCACTCATTGTGCTGCTAAGGGCCTGATGACATAGATTTCATTGCTGAGTGATATTGCTTTGTAAGTAAATACCACAACTTCTTTATCCATTTTTCACTTTCTGCGATGTTGAACTTGTACTGTAAACGATGTTCTTGTAAACAGAGGCGTCCCAAACTTTGGGGTGGCTGTGTCTTTTTGATTTTAATTTCCCTAAGCTATAGGACCATAAGTGGCAGTGCCCTAGGCTCTGTTGCTTTGTTTTTTAGATGTTTCAGGAAACACCATACACTTCTCCCGAGTGGTTGTTGGCAATTTACATCCCGCCCATCAGCATAACAAGGCTCCCAGTTCTCCATGGCCTGTCCTGCCTTTCTGGATTTTACACTTTTTTCAGATGGCCCTTTTGACCGGGGGGAAGTGAGACTTCATTGTAGTGCAGATTTCCTTTGCAAGCTTGCTTGGTTGGCCAAAAAGGGCGTATGCGTTTTTTCCTGAATATATTCAGGAAAAAACGCATACGCCCTTTTTGGCCAAGTGCATCATTGTGGACGTTCTGCCTCTTTTCCTATGCTTTCAATGCAATTCCAGTCTACCTCCTGAAATCGGTTTCCTGCAATTCTGCCCCGCTTTCAAGTCCTCTTGGCAGCCTTACTTCAGTCTATTTTTGGACGATAGCTGTCATTTATAACTCTGCAGGTTTGTGAATTACAGTGCCCTTGAGCTCCTTTCTTCAACTCGCTTTCTTGTGACCTGGCCGCAACACCGCAGGATGGCTTCAGGCCCTAATCTGGTTCCGGCCCGGCATGCTGAGCCTTTGGTTAATTCCTCTTCCTGGTGGGAAATGAGAGTTAAATTTGCCCGTCCAGACACCTCCAGCTAGCCTCTCATTGCTTCTCGCTATTCCTGTTCATCTTCCGCAGAAATTGCAAACTGGGCCAAACAGGAGGTTAAAGGGACTGACTCTCCAAGTCGGGAGAGTGTCAGTAAAGCGTCTGGAATGTTGCACCCGAGTACCAGGGGAGGAAAACTGAGACATATTTGAACACGTCTCCCGTTCACATGGTTGATCATACTTGGGTTCCACATGCATGTTTTAGCTGAAGGAAGAATACCTTAAACCTGCAGAGTTGAGACCCGTGGAATGGGTACCATGCAATATGACTTCAAAGGGTCTTCATTTGCTCACCGAACCTCTCCAATCCTATCACTGCTGCGTTTATGCCCCTGTACACATGCTTGATTCTCTTTCGGAGACATAGCAATCCATAGGTTTTACGATACTTACTAGTCAGGTACATTCTTAGGCGTTTAATATGCGGTGTTGAGTCCATTTCGTTGAGCAAGTAGTAGCTCTTGTCTATTCCATATTTGGCCTAAGGAACTTTATCTGTGCTCAATTCAATCTCTGGTTTTATGCAGCACCCCAACTCACCTTTACCCTTAAGCAAGCATAAGTTGGTTTTCTAAATTTGAGACCCTGTTCTGTTCTGTAATTCAGTTCCTGTGTAGCCAAGTTTCCATTCCGTGTATTACTGATATCTTATGATGTTTCTTTTTCTGTGTGACTTATTTCAGTTAGAATCATCATACCTGAATCCACTCATTGTGCTGCTAAGGGCCTGATGACACAGATTTCATTGCTGAGTGATATTGCTTTGTAAGTAAATACCACAACTTCTTTATCCATTTTTCACTTTCTGCGATGTTGAACTTGTACTGTAAACGAGGTTCTTGTAAACAGAGGCGTCCCAAACTTTGGGGTGGCTGTGTCTTTTTGATTTTAATTTCCCTAAGCTATAGGACCATAAGTGGCAGTGCCCTAGGCTCTGTTGCTTTGTTTTTTAGATGTTTCAGGAAACACCATACACTTCTCCCGAGTGGTTGTTGGCAATTTACATCCCGCCCATCAGCATAACAAGGCTCCCAGTTCTCCATGGCCTGTCCTGCCTTTCTGGATTCTACACTTTTTTCAGATGGCCCTTTTGACCGGGGGGAAGTGAGACTTCATTGTAGTGCAGATTTCCTTTGCAAGCTTGCTTGGTTGGCCAAAAAGTGCGTATGCGTTTTTTCCTGAATATATTCAGGAGAAAACGCATACGCCCTTTTTGGCCAAGTGCATCATTGTGGACGTTCTGCATCTTTTCCTATGCTTTCAATGCAATTCCAGTCTACCTCCTGAAATCGGTTTCCTGCAATTCTGCCCCGCTTTCAAGTCCTCTTGGCAGCCTTACTTCAGTCTATTTTTGGACGATAGCTGTCATTTATAACTCTGCAGGTTTGTGAATTACAGTGCCCTTGAGCTCCTTTCTTCAACTCGCTTTCTTGTGACCTGGCCGCAACACCGCAGGATGGCTTCAGGCCCTAATCTGGTTCCGGCCCGGCATGCTGAGCCTTTGGTTAATTCCTCTTCCTGGTGGGAAATGAGAGTTAAATTTGCCCGTCCAGACACCTCCAGCTAGCCTCTCATTGCTTCTCGCTATTCCTGTTCATCTTCCGCAGAAATTGCAAACTGGGCCAAACAGGAGGTTAAAGGGACTGACTCTCCAAGTCGGGAGAGTGTCAGTAAAGCGTCTGGAATGTTGCACCCGAGTACCAGGGGAGGAAAACTGAGACATATTTGAACACGTCTCCCGTTCACATGGTTGATCATACTTGGGTTCCACATGCATGTTTTAGCTGAAGGAAGAATACCTTAAACCTGCAGAGTTGAGACCCGTGGAATGGGTACCATGCAATATGACTTCAAAGGGTCTTCATTTGCTCACCGAACCTCTCCAATCCTATCACTGCTGCGTTTATGCCCCTGTACACATGCTTGATTCTCTTTCGGAGACATAGCAATCCATAGGTTTTAAGATACTTACTAGTCAGGTACATTCTTAGGCGTTTAATATGCGGTGTTGAGTCCATTTCGTTGAGCAAGGAGTAGCTCTTGTCTATTCCATATTTGGCTTAAGGAACTTTATCTGTGCTCATTTCAATCTCTGGTTTTATGCAGCACCCCAACTCACCTTTACCCTTAAGCAAGCATAAGTTGGTT
This sequence comes from Stenella coeruleoalba, assembly GCF_951394435.1. Classification (NCBI taxonomy): domain Eukaryota; kingdom Metazoa; phylum Chordata; class Mammalia; order Artiodactyla; family Delphinidae; genus Stenella; species Stenella coeruleoalba. Next base: position 1,553,704 of record NW_027645992.1, on the reverse strand, counting down.
TTCTAAATTTGAGACCCTGTTCTGTTCTGTTATTCAGTTCCTGTGTAGCCAAGTTTGCATTCCGTGTATTACTGATATCTTATGATGTTTCTTTTTCTGTGTGACTTATTTCAGTTAGAATCATCATACCTGAATCCACTCATTGTGCTGCTAAGGGCCTGATGACATAGATTTCATTGCTGAGTGATATTGCTTTGTAAGTAAATACCACAACTTCTTTATCCATTTTTCACTTTCTGCGATGTTGAACTTGTACTGTAAACGATGTTCTTGTAAACAGAGGCGTCCCAAACTTTGGGGTGGCTGTGTCTTTTTGATTTTAATTTCCCTAAGCTATAGGACCATAAGTGGCAGTGCCCTAGGCTCTGCTGCTTTGTTTTTTAGATGTTTCAGGAAACACCATACACTTCTCCCTAGTGGTTGTTGGCAATTTACATCCCGCCCATCAGCATAACAAGGCTCCCAGTTCTCCATGGCCTGTCCTGCCTTTCTGGATTTTACACTTTTTTCAGATGGCCCTTTTGACCGGGGGGAAGTGAGACTTCATTGTAGTGCAGATTTCCTTTGCAAGCTTGCTTGGTTGGCCAAAAAGTGCGTATGCGTTTTTTCCTGAATATATTCAGGAAAAAAGGCATACGCCCTTTTTGGCCAAGTGCATCATTGTGGACGTTCTGCCTCTTTTCCTATGCTTTCAATGCAATTCCAGTCTACCTCCTGAAATCGGTTTCCTGCAATTCTGCCCCGCTTTCAAGTCCTCTTGGCAGCCTTACTTCAGTCTATTTTTGGACATAGCTGTCATTTATAACTCTGCAGGTTTGTGAATTACAGTGCCCTTGAGCTCCTTTCTTCAACTCGCTTTCTTGTGACCTGGCCGCAACACCGCAGGATGGCTTCAGGCCCTAATCTGGTTCCGGCCCGGCATGCTGAGCCTTTGGTTAATTCCTCTTCCTGGTGGGAAATGAGAGTTAAATTTGCCCGTCCAGACACCTCCAGCTAGCCTCTCATTGCTTCTCGCTATTCCTGTTCATCTTCCGCAGAAATTGCAAACTGGGCCAAACAGGAGGTTAAAGGGACTGACTCTCCAAGTCGGGAGAGTGTCAGTAAAGCGTCTGGAATGTTGCACCCGAGTACCAGGGGAGGAAAACTGAGACATATTTGAACACGTCTCCCGTTCACATGGTTGATCATACTTGGGTTCCACATGCATGTTTTAGCTGAAGGAAGAATACCTTAAACCTGCAGAGTTGAGACCCGTGGAATGGGTACCATGCAATATGACTTCAAAGGGTCTTCATTTGCTCACCGAACCTCTCCAATCCTATCACTGCTGCGTTTATGCCCCTGTACACATGCTTGATTCTCTTTCGGAGACATAGCAATCCATAGGTTTTAAGATACTTACTAGTCAGGTACATTCTTAGGCGTTTAATATGCGGTGTTGAGTCCATTTCGTTGAACAAGGAGTAGCTCTTGTCTATTCCATATTTGGCTTAAGGAACTTTATCTGTGCTCATTTCAATCTCTGGTTTTATGCAGCACCCCAACTCACCTTTACCCTTAAGCAAGCATAAGTTGGTTTTCTAAATTTGAGACCCTGTTCTGTTCTGTTATTCAGTTCCTCTGTAGCCAAGTTTGCATTCCGTGTATTACTGATATCTTATGATGTTTCTTTTTCTGTGTGACTTATTTCAGTTAGAATCATCATACCTGAATCCACTCATTGTGCTGCTAAGGGCCTGATGACATAGATTTCATTGCTGAGTGATATTGCTTTGTAAGTAAATACCACAACTTCTTTATCCATTTTTCACTTTCTGCGATGTTGAACTTGTACTGTAAACGATGTTCTTGTAAACAGAGGCGTCCCAAACTTTGGGGTGGCTGTGTCTTTTTGATTTTAATTTCCCTAAGCTATAGGACCATAAGTGGCAGTGCCCTAGGCTCTGTTGCTTTGTTTTTTAGATGTTTCAGGAAACACCATACACTTCTCCCGAGTGGTTGTTGGCAATTTACATCCCGCCCATCAGCATAACAAGGCTCCCAGTTCTCCATGGCCTGTCCTGCCTTTCTGGATTTTACACTTTTTTCAGATGGCCCTTTTGACCGGGGGGAAGTGAGACTTCATTGTAGTGCAGATTTCCTTTGCAAGCTTGCTTGGTTGGCCAAAAAGGGCGTATGCGTTTTTTCCTGAATATATTCAGGAAAAAACGCATACGCCCTTTTTGGCCAAGTGCATCATTGTGGACGTTCTGCCTCTTTTCCTATGCTTTCAATGCAATTCCAGTCTACCTCCTGAAATCGGTTTCCTGCAATTCTGCCCCGCTTTCAAGTCCTCTTGGCAGCCTTACTTCAGTCTATTTTTGGACGATAGCTGTCATTTATAACTCTGCAGGTTTGTGAATTACAGTGCCCTTGAGCTCCTTTCTTCAACTCGCTTTCTTGTGACCTGGCCGCAACACCGCAGGATGGCTTCAGGCCCTAATCTGGTTCCGGCCCGGCATGCTGAGCCTTTGGTTAATTCCTCTTCCTGGTGGGAAATGAGAGTTAAATTTGCCCGTCCAGACACCTCCAGCTAGCCTCTCATTGCTTCTCGCTATTCCTGTTCATCTTCCGCAGAAATTGCAAACTGGGCCAAACAGGAGGTTAAAGGGACTGACTCTCCAAGTCGGGAGAGTGTCAGTAAAGCGTCTGGAATGTTGCACCCGAGTACCAGGGGAGGAAAACTGAGACATATTTGAACACGTCTCCCGTTCACATGGTTGATCATACTCTGGGTTCCACATGCGTGTTTTAGCTAGAGGAAGAATACCTAAAACCTGGGTAGTTGAAACCAGTGGAATGGGTACCATGCAATATGACTTCAAAGGGTCTTCATTTGCTCACGAACCTCTCCAATCCTATCACTGCTGCGTTTATGCCCCTGTACACACGCTTGATTCTCTTTCGGAGACATAGTAATCCATAGGTTTTAAGATACTTACTAGTCAGGTACATTCTTAGGCGTTTAATATGGGGTGTTGAGTCCATTTCGTTGAGCAAGGAGTAGCTCTTGTCTATTCCATATTTGGCTTAAGGAACTTTATCTGTGCTCATTTCGATCTCTGGTTTTATGCAGCACCCCAACTCACCTTTCCCCTTAAGCAAGCATAAGTTGGTTTTCTAAATTTGAGACCCTGTTCTGTTCTGTAATTCAGTTCCTGTGTAGCCAAGTTTCCATTCCGTGTATTACTGATATCTTATGATGTTTCTTTTTCTGTGTGACATATTTCAGTTAGAATCATCATACCTGAATCCACTCATTGTGCTGCTAAGGGCCTGATGACATAGATTTCATTGCTGAGTGATATTGCTTTGTAAGTAAATACCACAACTTCTTTATCCATTTTTCACTTTCTGCGATGTTGAACTTGTAGTATAAACGAGGTTCTTGTCAACAGAGCCGTTCCAAACTTTGGGTTGGCTGTGTCTTTTTGATTTTAATTTCCCTAAGCTATAGGACCATAAGTGGAAGTGCCCTAGGCTCTGTTGCTTTGTTTTTTACATGTTTCAGGAAACACCATACACTTCTCCCGAGTGTCTGTTGGCAATTTACATCCCGCCCATCAGCATAACAAGGCTCCCAGTTCTCCATGGCCTGTCCTGCCTTTCTGGATTTTACACTTTTTTCAGATTGCCCTTTTGACCAGGGGGAAGTGAGAGTTCATTGTACTGCAGATTTCCTTTGCAAGCTTGCTTGGTTGGCCAAAAAGGGCGTATGCGTTTTTTCCTGAATATATTCAGGATAAAACGCATACGCCCTTTTTGGCCAAGTGCATCATTGTGGACGTTCTGCCTCTTTTCCTATGCTTTCAATGCAATTCCAGTCTACCTCCTGAAATCGGTTTCCTGCAATTCTGCCCCGCATTCAAGTCCTCTTGGCAGCCTTACTTCAGTCTATTTTTGGACGATAGCTGTCATTTATAACTCTGCAGGTTTGTGAATTACAGTGCCCCTGAGCTCCTTTCTTCAACTCGCTTTCTTGTGACCTGGCCGCAACACCGCAGGAGGGCTTCAGGCCCTAATCTGGTTCCGGCACGGCACGCTGAGCCTTTGGTTAATTCCTCTTCCTGGTGGGAAATGAGAGTTAAATTTGCCCGTCCAGACACCTCCAGCTAGTCTCTCATTGGTTCTCACTATTCCTGTTCATCTTCCGCAGAAATTGCAAACTGGGCCAAACAGGAGGTTTAAGGCACTGACTCTCCAAGTGGGGAGAGTGTTAGTAAAGCATCTGGAATGTTGCACCCGAGTACCAGGGGAAGAAAACTGAGACATATTTGAACACGTCTCCCGTTCACATGGTTGATCATACTCTGGGTTCCACATGCATGTTTTAGCTGAAGGAAGAATACCTGGAACCTGCAGAGTTGAGACCCGTGGAATGGGTATCATGCAATATGACTTCAAAGGGTCTTCATTTGCTCACCGAACCTCTCCAATCCTATCACTGCTGCGTTTATGCCCCTGTACACACGCTTGATTCTCTTTCGGAGACATAGCAATCCATAGGTTTTAAGATACTTACTAGTCAGGTACATTCTTAGGCGTTTAATATGGGGTGTTGAGTCCATTTCGTTGAGCAAGGAGTAGCTCTTGTCTATTCCATATTTGGCTTAAGGAACTTTATCTGTGCTCATTTCAATCTCTGGTTTTATGCAGCACCCGAACTCACCTTTCCCCTTAAGCAAGCATAAGTTGGTTTTCTAAATTTGAGACCCTGTTCTGTTCTGTAATTCAGTTCCTGTGTAGCCAAGTTTCCATTCCGTGTATTACTGATATCTTATGATGTTTCTTTTTCTGTGTGACTTATTTCAGTTAGCATCATCGTACCTGAATCCACTCATTATGCTGCCACGGGCCTGATGACATAGATTTCATTGCTGAGTGATACTGCATTGTACGTAAGTACCACAAGTTCTTTATCCATTTTTCACTTTCTGTGATATTGAACTTGTACGGTAAACGAGGTTCTTGTAAACAGAGGCGTCCCAAACTTTGGGGTGGCTGTGTCTTTTTGATTTTAATTTCCCTAAGCTATAGGACCATAAGTGGAAGTGCCCTAGGCTCTGTTGCTTTGTTTTATAGATGTTTCAGGAAACACCATACACTTCTCCCGAGTGTCTGTTGGCAATTTACATCCCGCCCATCAGCATAACAAGGCTCCCAGTTCTCCATGGCCTGTCCTGCCTTTCTGGATTTTACACTTTTTTCAGATGGCCCTTTTGACCGGGGGGAAGTGAGACTTCATTGTAGTGCAGATTTCCTTTGCAAGTTTGCTTGTTTGGCCAAAAAGGGCGTATGCGTTTTTTCCTGAATATATTCAGGAAAAAACGCATACGCCCTTTTTGGCCAAGTGCATCATTGTGGACGTTCTGCCTCTTTTCCTATGCTTTCAATGCAATTCCAGTCTACCTCCTGAAATCGGTTTCCTGCAATTCTGCCCCGCTTTCAAGTCCTCTTGGCAGCCTTACTTCAGTATATTTTTGGACGATAGCTGTCATTTATAACTCTGCAGGTTTGTGAATTACAGTGTCCCTTAGCTCGTTTCTTCAACTCACTTTCTTGTGACCTGGCCGCCACACTGCAGGATTGCTTCAGGCCCTAATCTGGTACCGGCACGGGACGCTGAGCCTTTGGTTAATTCCTCTTCCTGGTGGGAAATGAGAGTTAAATTTGCCCGTCCAGACACCTCCAGCTAGTCTCCCATTGGTTCTCCCTATTCCTGTTCATCTTCCGCAGAAATTGCAAACTGGGCCAAACAGGAGGTTAAAGGTGCTGACTCTCCAAGTGGGGAGAGTGTTAATAAAGCATCTGGAATGTTGCACCCGAGTACCAGGGGAGGAAAACTGAGACATATTTGAACACGTCTCCCGTTCACACAGTTGATCATACTCTGGGTTCCACATGCATGTTTTAGCTGAAGGAAGAATACCTTAAACCTGCAGAGTTGAGACCCGTGTAATGGGTACCATGCAATATGACTTCAAAGGGTCTTCATTTGCTCACCGAACCTCTCCAATCCTATCACTGCTGCGTTTATGCCCCTGTACACACGCTTGATTCCCTTTTGGAGACATAGCAATCCATAGGTTTTAAGATACTTACTAGTCAGGTACATTCTTAGGCGTTTAATATGGGGTGTTGAGTCCATTTCGTTGAGCAAGGAGTAGCTCTTGTCTATTCCATATTTGGAATAAATATAAAGCACAGGAACTTTATCTGTGCTCATTTCAATCTCTGGTTTTATGCATCACCCCAACTCACCTTTCCCCTTAAGCAAGCATAAGTTGGTTTTCTAAATTTGAGACCCTGTTCTGTTCTGTAATTCAGTTCCTGTGTAGCCAACTTTACATTCCGTGTATTACTGATATCTTATGATGTTTCTTTTTCTGTGTGACTTATTTCAGTTAGAATCATCGTACCTGAATCCACTCGTTATGCTGTTACGGGCCTGATGACACAGATTTCATTGCTGAGTGATATTGCTTTGTAAGTAAATACCACAACTTCTTTATCCATTTTTCACTTTCTGCGATGTTGAGCTTGTACTGTAAACGAGGTTCTAGTAAACAGAGCCGTTCCAAACTTTGGGGTGGCTGAGTCTTTTTGATTTTAATTTCCCTAAGCTATAGGACCATAAGTGGAAGTGCCCTAGGCTCTGTTGCTTTGTTTTTTAGATGTTTCAGGAAACACCATACACTTCTCCGGAGTGGTTGTTGGCAATTTACATCCCGCCCATCAGCATAACAAGGCTCCCAGTTCTCCATGGCCTGTCCTGCCTTTCTGGATTTTACACTTTTTTCAGATGGCCCTTTTGACAGGGGGGAAGTGGGACTTCATTGTAGTGCAGATTTCCTTTGCAAGCTTGCTTGGTTGGCCAAAAAGGGCGTATGCGTTTTTTCCTGAATATATTCAGGAAAAAACGCATACGCCCTTTTTGGCCAAGTGCATCATTGTGGACGTTCTGCCTCTTTTCCTATGCTTTCAATGCAATTCCAGTCTACCTCCTGAAATCGGTTTCCTGCAATTCTGCCCCGCTTTCAAGTCCTCTTGGCAGCCTTACTTCAGTCTATTTTTGGACGATAGCTGTCATTTATAACTCTGCAGGTTTGTGAATTACAGTGCCCTGAGCTCCTTTCTTCAACTCGCTTTCTTTTGAGCTGGCCGCAACACCGCAGGATGGCTTCAGGCCCTAATCTGGTTCCGGTACGGCACGCTGAGCCTTTGGTTATTTCCTCTTCCTGGTGGGAAATGAGAGTTAAATTTGCCCGTCCAGACACATCCAGCTAGTCTCCATTGGTTCTCGCTATTCCTGTTCATCTTCCGCAGAAATTGCAAACTGGGCCAAACAGGAGGTTAAAGGCGCTGACTCTCCAAGTGGGGAGAGTGTTAGTAAAGCGTCTGGAATGTTGCACCCGAGTACCAGGGGAGGAAAACTGAGACATATTTGAACACGTCTCCCGTTCACATGGTTGATCATACTTGGGTTCCACATGCATGTTTTAGCTGAAGGAAGAATACCTTAAACCTTGGTAGTTGAAACCCGTGGAATGGGTACCATGCAATATGACTTCAAAGGGTCTTCATTTGCTCACCGAACCTCTCCAATCCTATCACTGCTGCGTTTATGCCCCTGTGCACATGCTTGGTTCTCTTTCGGAGACATAGCAATCCATAGGTTTTAAGATACTTACTAGTCAGGTACATTCTTAGGCGTTTAATATGGGGTGTTGAGTCCATTTCGTTGAGCAAGGAGTAGCTCTTGTCTATTCCATATTTGGCTTAAGGAACTTTATCTGTGCTCATTTCAATCTCTGGTTTTATGCAGCACCCCAACTCACCTTTACCCTTAAGCAAGAATAAGTTGGTTTTCTAAATTTGAGACCCTGTTCTGTTCTGTAATTCAGTTCCTGTGTAGCCAAGTTTACATTCCGTGTATTACTGATATCTTATGATGTTTCTTTTTCTGTGTGACTTACTTCAGTTAGAATAATCATACCTGAATCCACTCAATGTGCTGCTAAGGGCCTGATGATACAGATTTCATTGCTGAGTGATATTGCTTTGTAAGTAAATACCACAACTTCTTTATCCATTTTTCACTTTCTGCGATGTTGAACTTGTACTGTAAACGAGGTTCTTGTAAACAGAGCCGTTCCAAACTTTGGGGTGGCTGTGTCTTTTTGATTTTAATTTCCCTAAGCTATAGGACCATAAGTGGAAGTGCCCTAGGCTCTGTTGCTTTGTTTTTTAGATGTTTCAGGAAACACCATACACTTCTCCCGAGTGGTTGTTGGCAATTTACATCCCGCCCATCAGCATAACAAGGCTCCCAGTTCTCCATGGCCTGTCCTGCCTTTCTGGATTTTACACTTTTTTCAGATGGCCCTTTTGACCGGGGGGAAGTGAGACTTCATTGTAGTGCAGATTTCCTTTGCAAGCTTGCTTGGTTGGCCAAAAAGGGCGTATGCGTTTTTTCCTGAATATATTCAGGAAAAAACGCATACGCCCTTTTTGGCCAAGTGCATCATTGTGGACGTTCTGCCTCTTTTCCTATGCTTTCAATGCAATTCCAGTCTACCTCCTGAAATCGGTTTCCTGCAATTCTGCCCCGCTTTCAAGTCCTCTTGGCAGCCTTACTTCAGTTTATTTTTGGACGATAGCTGTCATTTATAACTCTGCAGGTTTGTGAATTACAGTGCCCCTGAGCTCCTTTCTTCAACTCGCTTTCTTTTGAGCTGGCCGCAACACCGCAGGACGGCTTCAGGCCCTAATCTGGTTCCGGTACGGCACGCTGAGCCTTTGGTTATTTCCTCTTCCTGGTGGGAAATGAGAGTTAAATTTGCCCGTCCAGACACCTCCAGCTAGCCTCTCATTGGTTCTCGCTATTCCTGTTCATCTTCCGCAGAAATTGCAAACTGGGCCAAACAGTAGGTTAAGGGCGCTGACTCTCCAAGTGGGGAGAGTGTTAGTAAAGCGTCTGGAATGTTGCACCCGAGTACCAGGGGAGGAAAACTGAGACATATTTGAACACGGCTCCCGATCACATGGTTGATCATACTCTGGGTTCCACATGCATGTTTTAGCTGAAGGAAGAATACCTAAAACCTGGGTAGTTCAGACCCGTGGAATGGGTACCATGCAATATGACTTCAAAGGGTCTTCATTTGCTCACCGAACATCTCCAATCCTATCACTGCTGCGTTTATGCCCCTGTACACATGCTTGATTCTCTTTCGGAGACATAGCAATCCATAGGTTTTACGATACTTACTAGTCAGGTACATTCTTAGGCGTTTAATATGCGGTGTTGAGTCCATTTCGTTGAGCAAGGAGTAGCTCTTGTCTATTCCATATTTGGCCTAAGGAACTTTATTTGTGCTCATTTCAGTCTCTGGTTTTATGCAGCACCCCAACTCACCTTTACCCTTAAGCAAGCATAAGTTGGTTTTCTAAATTTGAGACCCTGTTCTGTTCTGTAATTCAGTTCCTGTGTAGCCAAGTTTCCATTCCGTGTATTACTGATATCTTATGATGTTTCTTTTTCTGTGTGACTTATTTCAGTTAGAATCATCGTACGTGAATCCACTCATTATGCTGCTACGGGCCTGATGACATAGATTTCATTGCTGAGTGATACTGCATTGTACGTAAGTACCACAAGTTCTTTATCCATTTTTCACTTTCTGCGATGTTGAACTTGTACTGTGAACGAGGTTCTTGTAAACAGAGGCGTCCCAAACATTGGGGTGGCTGTGTCTTTTTGATTTTATTTTCCCTAAGCTATAGGACCATAAGTGGAAATGCCCTAGGTTCTGTTGCTTTGTTTTTTAGATGTTTCAGGAAACACCATACACTTCTCCCAAGTGTCTGTTGGCAATTTACATCCCGCCCATCAGCATAACAAGGCTCCCAGTTCACAATGGCCTGTTGCCTTTCTGGATTTTACACTTTTTTCAGATGGCCCTTTTGACCGGGGGGAAGTGAGACTTCATTGTAGTGCAGATTTCCTTTGCAAGCTTGCTTGGTTGGCCAAAAAGTGCGTATGCGTTTTTTCCTGAATATATTTAGGAAAAAACGCATACGCCCTTTTTGGCCAAGTGCATCATTGTGGACGTTCTGCCTCTTTTCCTATGCTTTCAATGCAATTCCAGTCTACCTCCTGAAATCGGTTTCCTGCAATTCTGCCCCGCTTTCAAGTCCTCTTGGCAGCCTTACTTCAGTATATTTTTGGACGATAGCTGTCATTTATAACTCTGCAGGTTTGTGAATTACAGTGCCCCTGAGCTCCTTTCTTCAACTCGCTTTCTTGTGACCTGGCCGCAACACCGCAGGATGGCTTCAGGCCCTAATCTGGTTCCGGTACGGCACGCTGAGCCTTTGGTTATTTCCTCTTCCTGGTGGGAAATGAGAGTTAAATTTGCCCGTCCAGACACCTCCAGCTAGTCTCTCATTGGTTCTCACTATTCCTGTTCATCTTCCGCAGAAATTGCAAACTGGGCCAAACAGGAGGTTAAAGGCGCTGACTCTCCAAGTGGGGAGAGTGTTAGTAAAGCGTCTGGAATGTTGCACCCGAGTACCAGGGGAGGAAAACTGAGACATATTTGAACACGTCTCCCGTTCACATGGTTGATCATACTTGGGTTCCACATGCATGTTTTAGCTGAAGGAAGAATACCTTAAACCTGGAGAGTTGAGACCCGTGTAACGGGTACCATGCAATATGACTTCAAAGGGTCTTCATTTGCTCACCGAACCTCTCCAATCCTATCACTGCTGCGTTTATGCCCCTGTACACATGCTTGATTCTCTTTTGGAGACATAGCAATCCATAGGTTTTAAGATACTTACTAGTCAGGTACATTCTTAGGCGTTTAATATGCGGTGTTGAGTCCATTTCGTTGAGCAAGGAGTAGCTCTTGTCTATTCCATATTTGGCCTAAGGAACTTTATCTGTGCTCATTTCAGTCTCTGGTTTTATGCAGCACCCCAACTCACCTTTACCCTTAAGCAAGCATAAGTTGGTTTTCTAAATTTGAGACCCTGTTCTGTTCTGTAATTCAGTTCCTGTGTAGCCAAGTTTACATTCCGTGTATTACTGATATCTTATGATGTTTCTTTTTCTGTGTGACTTACTTCAGTTAGAATCATCATACCTGAATACACTCAATGTGCTGCTAAGGGCCTGATGATACAGATTTCATTGCTGAGTGATATTGCTTTGTAAGTAAATACCACAACTTCTTTATCCATTTTTCACTTTCTGCGATGTTGAACTTGTACTGTAAACGAGGTTCTTGTAAACAGAGCCGTTCCAAACTTTGGGGTGGCTGTGTCTTTTTGATTTTAATTTCCCTAAGCTATAGGACCATAAGTGGAAGTGCCCTAGGCTCTGTTGCTTTGTTTTTTAGATGTTTCAGGAAACACCATACACTTCTCACGAGTGGTTGTTGGCAATTTACATCCCGCCCATCAGCATAACAAGGCTCCCAGTTCTCCATGGCCTGTCCTGCCTTTCTGGATTTTACACTTTTTTCAGATGGCCCTTTTGACCGGGGGGAAGTGAGACTTCATTGTAGTGCAGATTTCCTTTGCAAGCTTGCTTGGTTGGCCAAAAAGGGCGTATGCGTTTTTACCTGAATATATTCAGGAAAAAATGCATACGCCCTTTTTGGCCAAGTGCATCATTGTGGACGTTCTGCCTCTTTTCCTATGCTTTCAATGCAATTCCAGTCTACCTCCTGAAATCGGTTTCCTGCAATTCTGCCCCGCTTTCAAGTCCTCTAGGCAGCCTTACTTCAGTCTATTTTTGGACGATAGCTGTCATTTATAACTCTGCAGGTTTGTGAATTACAGTGCCCCTGAGCTCCTTTCTTCAACTCGCTTTCTTGTGACCTGGCCGCAACACCGCAGGATGGCTTCAGGCCCTAATCTGGTTCCGGCCCGGCATGCTGAGCCTTTGGTTAATTCCTCTTCCTGGTGGGAAATGAGAGTTAAATTTGCCCGTCCAGACACCTTCAGCTAGCCTCTCATTGGTTCTCGCTATTCCTGTTCATCTTCCGCAGAAATTGCAAACTGGGCCAAACAGGAGGTTAAAGGGACTGACTCTCCAAGTGGGGAGAGTGTTAGTAAAGCGTCTGGAATGTTGCACCTGAGTACCAGGGGAGGAAAACTGAGACATATTTGAACACGTCTCCCGATCACATGGTTGATCATACTCTAGGTTCCACATGCATGTTTTAGCTGAAGGAAGAATACCTTAAACCTGGGTAGTTGAAACCCGTGGAATGGGTACCATGCAATATGACTTCAAAGGGTCTTCATTTGCTCACCGAACCTCTCCAATCCTATCACTGCTGCGTTTATGCCCCTGTACACATGCTTGATTCTCTTTCGGAGACATAGCAATCCATAGGTTTTAAGATACTTACTAGTCAGGTACATTCTTAGGCGTTTAATATGCGGTGTTGAGTCCATTTCGTTGAGCAAGGAGTAGCTCTTGTCTATTCCATATTTGGCTTAAGGAACTTTATCTGTGCTCATTTCAATCTCTGGTTTTATGCAGCACCCCAACTCACCTTTCCCCTTAAGCAAGAATAAGTTGGTTTTCTAAATTTGAGACCCTGTTCTGTTCTGTAATTCAGTTCCTGTGTAGCCAAGTTTACATTCCGTGTATTACTGATATCTTATGATGTTTCTTTTTCTGTGTGACTTATTTCAGTTAGAATCATCATACCTGAATCCACTCATTGTGCTGCTAAGGGCCTGATGACACAGATTTCATTGCTGAGTGATATTGCTTTGTAAGTAAATACCACAACTTCTTTATCCATTTTTCACTTTCTGCGATGTTGAACTTGTACTGTAAACGAGGTTCTTGTAAACAGAGCCGTTCCAAACTTTGGGGTGGCTGTGTCTTTTTGATTTTAATTTCCCTAAGCTATAGGACCATAAGTGGAAGTGCCCTAGGTTCTGTTGCTTTGTTTTTTAGATGTTTCAGGAAACACCATACACTTCTCCCGACTGGTTGTTGGCAATTTACATCCCGCCCATCAGCATAACAAGGCTCCCAGTTCTCCATGGCCTGTCCTGCCTTTCTGGATTTTACACTTTTTTCAGATGGCCCTTTTGACCGGGGGGAAGTGAGACTTCATTGTAGTGCAGATTTCCTTTGCAAGCTTGCTTGGTTGGCCAAAAAGGGCGTATGCGTTTTTTCCTGAATATATTCAGGAAAAAACGCATACGCCCTTTTTGGCCAAGTGCATCATTGTGGACGTTCTGCCTCTTTTCCTATGCTTTCAATGCAATTCCAGTCTACCTCCTGAAATCGGTTTCCTGCAATTCTGCCCCGCTTTCAAGTCCTCTTGGCAGCCTTACTTCAGTCTATTTTTGGACGATAGCTGTCATTTATAACTCTGCAGGTTTGTGAATTACAGTGCCCCTGAGCTCCTTTCTTCAACTCGCTTTCTTGTGACCTGGCCGCAACACCGCAGGATGGCTTCAGGCCCTAATCTGGTTCCGGTACGGCACGCTGAGCCTTTGGTTATTTCCTCTATCTGGTGGGAAATGAGAGTTAAATTTGCCCGTCCACACACCTCCTGCTAGCCTCTCATTGGTTCTCGCTATTCCTGTTCATCTTCCGCAGAAATTGCAAACTGGGCCAAACAGGAGGTTAAAGGCGCTGACTCTCCAAGTGGGGAGAGTGTTAGTAAAGCGTCTGGAATGTTGCACCCGAGTACCAGGGGAGGAAAACTGAGACATATTTGAACACGTCTCCCGTTCACATGGTTGATCATACTTGGGTTCCACATGCATGTTTTAGCTGAAGGAAGAATACCTTAAACCTGGAGAGTTGAGACCCGTGTAATGGGTACCATGCAATATGACTTCAAAGGGTCTTCATTTGCTCACCGAACCTCTCCAATCCTATCACTGCTGCGTTTATGCCCCTGTACACATGCTTGATTCTCTTTTGGAGACATAGCAATACATAGGTTTTACGATACTTACTAGTCAGGTACATTCTTAGGCGTTTAATATGCGGTGTTGAGTCCATTTCGTTGAGCAAGGAGTAGCTCTTGTCTATTCCATATTTGACTTAAGGAACTTTATCTGTGCTCATTTCAATCTCTGGTTTTATGCAGCACCCCAACTCACCTTTACCCTTAAGCAAGCATAAGTTGGTTTTCTAAATTTGAGACCCTGTTCTGTTCTGTAATTCAGTTCCTGTGTAGCCAAGTTTCCATTCGTGTATTACTGATATCTTATGATGTTTCTTTTTCTGTGTGACTTATTTCAGTTAGAATCATCATACCTGAATCCACTCATTGTGATGTTAAGGGCCTGATGACATAGATTTCATTGCGGAGTGTATTGCTTTGTAAGTAAATACCACAACTTCTTTATCCTTTTTTCACTTTCTGCGATGTTGAACTTGTACTGTAAACGAGGTTCTTGTAAACAGAGGCGTCCCAAACTTTGGGGTGGCTGTGTCTTTTTGATTTTAATTTCCCTAAGCTATAGGACCATAAGTGGCAGTGCCCTAGGCTCTGTTGCTTTGTTTTTTAGATGTTTCAGGAAACACCATACACTTCTCCCGAGTGTCTGCTGGCAATTTACATCCCGCCCATCAGCATAACAAGGCTCCCAGTTCTCCATGGCCTGTCCTGCCTTTCTGGATTTTACACTTTTTTCAGATGGCCCTTTTGACCGGGGGGAAGTTAGACTTCATTGTAGTGCAGATTTCCTTTGCAAGCTTGCTTGGTTGGCCAAAAAGGGCGTATGCGTTTTTTCCTGAATATATTCAGGAAAAAACGCATACGCCCTTTTTGGCCAAGTGCATCATTGTGGACGTTCTGCCTCTTTTCCTATGCTTTCAATGCAATTCCAGTCTACCTCCTGAAATCGGTTTCCTGCAATTCTGCCCCGCTTTCAAGTCCTCTTGGCAGCCTTACTTCAGTCTATTTTTGGACGATAGCTGTCATTTATAACTCTGCAGGTTTGTGAATTACAGTGCTCCTGAGCTCCTTTCTTCAACTCGCTTTCTTGTGACCTGGCCGCAACACCGCAGGATGGCTTCAGGCCCTAATCTGGTTCCGGCCCGGCATGCTGAGCCTTTGGTTAATTCCTCTTCCTGGTGGGAAATGAGAGTTAAATTTGCCCGTCCAGACACCTCCAGCTAGCCTCTCATTGGTTCTCGCTATTCCTGTTCATCTTCCGCAGAAATTGCAAACTGGGCCAAACAGGAGGTTAAAGGGACTGACTCTCCAAGTGGGGAGAGTGTTAGTAAAGCGTCTGGAATGTTGCACCCGAGTACCAGGGGAGGAAAACTGAGACATATTTGAACACGTCTCCCGATCACATGGTTGATCATACTCTAGGTTCCACATGCATGTTTTAGCTGAAGGAAGAATACCTACAACCTGGGTAGTTGAAACCCGTGGAATGGGTACCATGCAATATGACTTCAAAGGGTCTTCATTTGCTCACCGAACCTCTCCAATCCTATCACTGCTGCGTTTATGCCCCTGTACACATGCTTGATTCTCTTTTGGAGACATAGCAATCCATAGGTTTTACGATACTTACTAGTCAGGTACATTCTTAGGCGTTTAATATGGGGTGTTGAGTCCATTTCGTTGAGCAAGGAGTAGCTCTTGTCTATTCCATATTTGGCCTAAGGAACTTTATCTGTGCTCATTTCAATCTCTGGTTTTATGCAGCACCCCAACTCACCTTTACCCTTAAGCAAGCATAAGTTGGTTTTCTAAATTTGAGACCCTGTTCTGTTCTGTAATTCAGTTCCTGTGTAGCCAAGTTTCCATTCCGTGTATTACTGATATCTTATGATGTTTCTTTTTCTGTGTGACTTATTTCAGTTAGAATCATCATACCTGAATCCACTCATTGTGCTGCTAAGGGCCTGATGACATAGATTTCATTGCTGAGTGATATTGCTTTGTAAGTGAATACCACAACTTCTTTATCCATTTTTCACTTTCTGCGATGTTGAACTTGTACTGTAAACGAGGTTCTTGTAAACAGAGCCGTTCCAAACTTTGGGGTGGCTGTGTCTTTTTGATTTTAATTTCCCTAAGCTATAGGACCATAAGTGGAAGTGCCCTAGGCTCTGTTGCTTTGTTTTTTAGATGTTTCAGGAAACACCATACACTTCTCCCAAGTGTCTGTTGGCAATTTACATCCCGCCCATCAGCATAACAAGGCTCCCAGTTCTCCATGGCCTGTCCTGCCTTTCTGGATTTTACACTTTTTTCAGATGGCCCTTTTGACCGGGGGGAAGTGAGACTTCATTGTAGTGCAGATTTCCTTTGCAAGCTTGCTTGGTTGGCCAAAAAGGGCGTATGCGTTTTTTCCTGAATATATTCAGGAAAAAACGCATACGCCCTTTTTGGCCAAGTGCATCATTGTGGACGTTCTGCCTCTTTTCCTATGCTTTCAATGCAATTCCAGTCTACCTCCTGAAATCGGTTTCCTGCAATTCTGCCCCGCTTTCAAGTCCTCTTGGCAGCCTTACTTCAGTCTATTTTTGGACGATAGCTGTCATTTATAACTCTGCAGGTTTGTGAATTACAGTGCCCCTGAGCTCCTTTCTTCAACTCGCTTTCTTGTGACCTGGCCGCAACACCGCAGGATGGCTTCAGGCCCTAATCTGGTTCCGGTACGGCACGCTGAGCCTTTGGTTATTTCCTCTATCTGGTGGGAAATGAGAGTTAAATTTGCCCGTCCAGACACCTCCTGCTAGCCTCTCATTGGTTCTCGCTATTCCTGTTCATCTTCCGCAGAAATTGCAAATTGGGCCAAACAGGAGGTTAAAGGCGCTGACTCTCCAAGTGGGGAGAGTGTTAGTAAAGCGTCTGGAATGTTGCACCCGAGTACCAGGGGAGGAAAACTGAGACATATTTGAACACGTCTCCCGTTCACATGGTTGATCATACTTGGGTTCCACATGCATGTTTTAGCTGAAGGAAGAATACCTTAAACCTGGAGAGTTAAGACCCGTGTAATGGGTACCATGCAATATGACTTCAAAGGGTCTTCATTTGCTCACCGAACCTCTCCAATCCTATCACTGCTGCGTTTATGCCCCTGTACACATGCTTGATTCTCTTTCGGAGACATAGCAATCCATAGGTTTTAAGATACTTACTAGTCAGGTACATTCTTAGGCGTTTAATATGCGGTGTTGAGTCCATTTTGTTGAGCAAGGAGTAGCTCTTGTCTATTCCATATTTGACTTAAGGAACTTTATCTGTGCTCATTTCAATCTCTGGTTTTATGCAGCACCCCAACTCACCTTTACCCTTAAGCAAGCATAAGTTGGTTTTCTAAATTTGAGACCCTGTTCTGTTCTGTAATTCAGTTTCTGTGTAGCCAAGTTTACATTCCGTGTATTACTGATATCTTATGATGTTTCTTTTTCTGTGTGACTTATTTCAGTTAGAATCATCATACCTGAATCCACTCATTGTGCTGCTAAGGGCCTGATGACATAGATTTCATTGCGGAGTGATATTGCTTTGTAAGTAAATACCACAACTTCTTTATCCTTTTTTCACTTTCTGCGATGTTGAACTTGTACTGTAAACGAGGTTCTTGTAAACAGAGGCGTCCCAAACTTTGGGGTGGCTGTGTCTTTTTGATTTTAATTTCCCTAAGCTATAGGACCATAAGTGGCAGTGCCC
The DNA here is from genome assembly GCF_951394435.1 of Stenella coeruleoalba. Taxonomy (NCBI): domain Eukaryota; kingdom Metazoa; phylum Chordata; class Mammalia; order Artiodactyla; family Delphinidae; genus Stenella; species Stenella coeruleoalba. Next base: position 1,535,966 of record NW_027645992.1, on the reverse strand, counting down.
TAGGCTCTGTTGCTTTGTTTTTTAGATGTTTCAGGAAACACCATACACTTCTCCCGAGTGTCTGTTGGCAATTTACATCCCGCCCATCAGCATAACAAGGCTCCCAGTTCTCCATGGCCTGTCCTGCCTTTCTGGATTTTACACTTTTTTCAGATGGCCCTTTTGACCGGGGGGAAGTGAGACTTCATTGTAGTGCAGATTTCCTTTGCAAGCTTGCTTGGTTGGCCAAAAAGGGCGTATGCGTTTTTTCCTGAATATATTCAGGAAAAAACGCATACGCCCTTTTTGGCCAAGTGCATCATTGTGGACGTTCTGCCTCTTTTCCTATGCTTTCAATGCAATTCCAGTCTACCTCCTGAAATCGGTTTCCTGCAATTCTGCCCCGCTTTCAAGTCCTCTTGGCAGCCTTACTTCAGTCTATTTTTGGACGATAGCTGTCATTTATAACTCTGCAGGTTTGTGAATTACAGTGCCCCTGAGCTCCTTTCTTCAACTCGCTTTCTTGTGACCTGGCCGCAACACCGCAGGATGGCTTCAGGCCCTAATCTGGTTCCGGCCCGGCATGCTGAGCCTTTGGTTAATTCCTCTTCCTGGTGGGAAATGAGAGTTAAATTTGCCCGTCCAGACACCTCCAGCTAGCCTCTCATTGGTTCTCGTTATTCCTGTTCATCTTCCGCAGAAATTGCAAACTGGGCCAAACAGGAGGTTAAAGGGACTGACTCTCCAAGTGGGGAGAGTGTTAGTAAAGCGTCTGGAATGTTGCACCCGAGTACCAGGGGAGGAAAACTGAGACATATTTGAACACGTCTCCCGATCACATGGTTGATCATACTCTAGGTTCCACATGCATGTTTTAGCTGAAGGAAGAATACCTTAAACCTGGGTAGTTGAAACCCGTGGAATGGGTACCATGCAATATGACTTCAAAGGGTCTTCATTTGCTCACCGAACCTCTCCAATCCTATCACTGCTGCGTTTATGCCCCTGTACACATGCTTGATTCTCTTTCGGAGACATAGCAATCCATAGGTTTTAAGATACTTACTAGTCAGGTACATTCTTAGGCGTTTAATATGGGGTGTTGAGTCCATTTCGTTGAGCAAGGAGTAGCTGTTGTCTATTCCATATTTGGCTTAAGGAACTTTATCTGTGCTCATTTCAATCTCTGGTTTTATGCAGCACCCCAACTCACCTTTACCCTTAAGCAAGAATAAGTTGGTTTTCTAAATTTGAGACCCTGTTCTGTTCTTTAATTCAGTTCCTGTGTAGCCAAGTTTACATTCCGTGTATTACTGATATCTTATGATGTTTCTTTTTCTGTGTGACTTATTTCAGTTAGAATCATCATACCTGAATCCACTCATTGTGCTGCTAAGGGCCTGATGACACAGATTTCATTGCTGAGTGATATTGCTTTGTAAGTAAATACCACAACTTCTTTATCCATTTTTCACTTTCTGCGATGTTGAACTTGTACTGTAAACGAGGTTCTTGTAAACAGAGCCGTTCCAAACTTTGGGGTGGCTGTGTCTTTTTGATTTTAATTTCCCTAAGCTATAGGACCATAAGTTGAAGTGCCCTAGGCTCTGTTGCTTTGTTTTTTAGATGTTTCAGGAAACACCATACACTTTTCCGGAGTGGTTGTTGGCAATTTACATCCCGCCCATCAGCATAACAAGGCTCCCAGTTCTCCATGGCCTGTCCTGCCTTTCTGGATTTTACACTTTTTTCAGATGGCCCTTTTGACCGGGGGGAAGTGAGACTTCATTGTAGTGCAGATTTCCTTTGCAAGCTTGCTTGGTTGGCCAAAAAGGGCGTATGCGTTTTTTCCTGAATATATTCAGGAAAAAACGCATATGCCCTTTTTGTCCAAGTGCATCATTGTGGACGTTCTGCCTCTTTTCCTATGCTTTCAATGCAATTCCAGTCTACCTCCTGAAATCGGTTTCCTGCAATTCTGCCCCGCTTTCAAGTCCTCTTGGCAGCCTTACTTCAGTCTATTTTTGGACGATAGCTGTCATTTATAACTCTGCAGGTTTGTGAATTACAGTGCCCCTGAGCTCCTTTCTTCAACTCGCTTTCTTGTGACCTGGCCGCAACACCGCAGGATGGCTTCAGGCCCTAATCTGGTTCCAGCCCGGCATGATGAGCCTTTGGTTAATTCCTCTTCCTGGTGGGAAATGAGAGTTAAATTTGCCCGTCCAGACACCTCCAGCTAGCCTCTCATTGGTTCTCGCTATTCCTGTTCATCTTCCGCAGAAATTGCAAACTGGGCCAAACAGGAGGTTAAAGGGACTGACGCTCCAAGTGGGGAGAGTGTTAGTAAAGCCTCTGGAATGTTGCACCTGAGTACCAGGGGAGGAAAACTGAGACATATTTGAACACGTCTCCTGATCACATGGTTGATCATACTGTAGGTTCCACATGCATGTTTTAGCTGAAGGAAGAATACCTTAAACCTGGGTAGTTGAAACCCGTGGAATGGGTACCATGCAATATGACTTCAAAGGGTCTTCATTTGCTCACCGAACCTCTCCAATCCTATCACTGCTGCGTTTATGCCCCTGTACACATGCTTGATTCTCTTTCGGAGACATAGCAATCCATAGGTTTTAAGATACTTACTAGTCAGGTACATTCTTAGGCGTTTAATATGGGGTGTTGAGTCCATTTCGTTGAGCAAGGAGTAGCTCTTGTCTATTCCATATTTGGCTTAAGGAACTTTATCTGTGCTCATTTCAATCTCTGGTTTTATGCAGCACCCCAACTCACCTTTACCCTTAAGCAAGCATAAGTTGGTTTTCTAAATTTGAGACCCTGTTCTGTTCTGTAATTCAGTTCCTGTGTAGCCAAGTTTACATTCCGTGTATTACTGATATCTTATGATGTTTCTTTTTCTGTGTGACTTATTTCAGTTAGAATCATCATACCTGAATCCACTCATTGTGCTGCTAAGGGCCTGATGACACAGATTTCATTGCTGAGTGATATTGCTTTGTAAGTAAATACCACAACTTCTTTATCCATTTTTCACTTTCTGCGATGTTGAACTTGTACTGTAAACGAGGTTCTTGTAAACAGAGCCGTTCCAAATTTTGGGGTGGCTGTGTCTTTTTGATTTTAATTTCCCTAAGCTATAGGACCATAAGTGGAAGTGCCCTAGGCTCTGTTGCTTTGTTTTTTAGATGTTTCAGGAAACACCATACACTTCTCCCGAGTGGTTGTTGGCAATTTACATCCCGCCCATCAGCATAACAAGGCTCCTAGTTCTCCATGGCCTGTCCTGCCTTTCTGGATTTTACACTTTTTTCAGATGGCCCTTTTGACCGGGGGGAAGTGAGACTTCATTGTAGTGCAGATTTCCTTTGCAAGCTTGCTTGGTTGGCCAAAAAGGGCGTATGCGTTTTTTCCTGAATATATTCAGGAAAAAACGCATACGCCCTTTTTGGCCAAGTGCATCACTGTGGACGTTCTGCCTCTTTTCCTATGCTTTCAATGCAATTCCAGTCTACCTCCTGAAATCGGTTTCCTGCAATTCTGCCCCGCTTTCAAGTCCTCTTGGCAGCCTTACTTCAGTATATTTTTGGACGATAGCTGTCATTTATAACTCTGCAGGTTTGTGAATTACAGTGCCCCTGAGCTCCTTTCTTCAACTCGCTTTCTTGTGACCTGGCCGCAACACCGCAGGATGGCTTCAGGCCCTAATCTCGTTCCGGCCCGGCATGCTGAGCCTTTGGTTAATTCCTCTTCCTGGTGGGAAATGAGAGTTAAATTTGCCCGTCCAGACACCTCCAGCTAGCCTCTCATTGGTTCTCGCTATTCCTGTTCATCTTCCGCAGAAATTGCAAACTGTGCCAAACAGGATGTTAAAGGCGCTGACTCTCCAAGTGGGGAGAGTGTTAGTAAAGCGTCTGGAATGTTGCACCCGAGTACCAGGGGAGGAAAACTGAGACATATTTGAACACGTCTCCCGATCACATGGTTGATCATACTCTGGGTTCCACATGCATATTTTAGCTGAAGGAAGAATACCTAAAACCTGGGTAGTTGAAACCCGTGGAATGGGTACCATGCAATATGACTTCAAAGGGTCTTCATTTGCTCACCGAACCTCTCCAGTCCTATCACTGCTGCGTTTATGCCCCTGTACACATGCTTGATTCTCTTTCGGAGACATAGCAATCCATAGGTTTTAAGATACTTACTAGTCAGGTACATTTTAGGCGTTTAATATGCGGTGTTGAGTCCATTTCGTTGAGCAAGGAGTAGCTCTTGTCTATTCTATATTTGGCTTAAGGAACTTTATCTGTGCTCATTTCAATCTCTGGTTTTATGCAGCACCCCAACTCACCTTTCCCCTTAAGCAAGCATAAGTTGGTTTTCTAAATTTGAGACCCTGTTCTGTTCTGTAATTCAGTTCCTGTGTAGCCAAGTTTACATTCCGTGTATTAGTGATATCTTATGATGTTTCTTTTTCTGTGTGACTTATTTCAGTTAGAATCATCGTACCTGAATCCACTCATTATGCTGCTACGGGCCTGATGACATAGATTTCATTGCTGAGTGATACTGCTTTGTACGTAAGTACCACAAGTTCTTTATCCATTTTTCACATTCTGTGATATTGAACTTGTACGGTAAACGAGGTTCTTGTAAACGGAGGTGTCCCAAACTTTGGGGTGGCTGTGTGTTTTTGATTTTAATTTCCCTAAGCTATAGGAACATAAGTGGAAGTGCCCTAGGCTCTGTTGCTTTGTTTTTTAGATGTTTCAGGAAACACCATACACTTCTCCCGAGTGGTTGTTGGCAATTTACATCCCGCCCATCAGCATAACAAGGCTCCCAGTTCTCCATGGCCTGTCCTGCCTTTCTGGATTTTACACTTTTTTCAGATGGCCCTTTTGACCGGGGGGAATTGAGACTTCATTGTAGTGCAGATTTCCTTTGCAAGCTTGCTTGGTTGGCCAAAAAGTGCGTATGCGTTTTTTCCTGAATATATTCAGGAAAAAACGCATATGCCCTTTTTGGCCAAGTGCATCATTGTGGACGTTCTGCCTCTTTCCTATGCTTTCAGTGCAATTCCAGTCTACCTCCTGAAATCGGTTTCCTGCAATTCTGCCCCGCTTTCAAGTCCTCTTGGCAGCCTTACTTCAGTCTATTTTTGGACGATAGCTGTCATTTATAACTCTGCAGGTTTGTGAATTACAGTGCCCCTGAGCTCCTTTCTTCAACTCGCTTTCTTGTGACCTGGCCGCAACACCGCAGGATGGCTTCAGGCCCTAATCTGGTTCCGGCACGGCACGCTGAGCCTTTGGTTATTTCCTCTTCCTGGTGGGAAATGAGAGTTAAATTTGCCCGTTCAGACACCTCCAGCTAGTCTCTCATTGGTTCTCGCTATTCCTGTTCATCTTCCGCAGAAATTGCAAACTGGGCCAAACAGGAGGTTAAAGGCGATGACTCTCCAAGTGGGGAGAGTGTTAGTAAAGCGTCTGGAATGTTGCACCCGAGTACCAGGGGAGGAAAACTGAGACATATTTGAACACGTCTCCCGTTTACATGGTTGATCATACTTGGGTTCCACATGCATGTTTTAGCTGAAGGAAGAATACCTTAAACCTGGAGAGTTAAGACCCGTGTAATGGGTATCATGCAATATGACTTCAAAGGGTCTTCATTTGCTCACCGAACCTCTCCAATCCTATCACTGCTGCGTTTATGCCCCTGTACACATGCTTGATTCTCTTTCGGAGACATAGCAATCCATAGGTTTTAAGATACTTACTAGTCAGGTACATTCTTAGGTATTTAATATGCGGTGTTGAGTCCATTTCGTTGAGCAAGGAGTAGCTCTTGTCTATTCCATATTTGACTTAAGGAACTTTATCTGTGCTCATTTCAATCTCTGGTTTTATGCAGCACCCCAACTCACCTTTACCCTTAAGCAAGCATAAGTTGGTTTTCTAAATTTGAGACCCTGTTCTGTTCTGTAATTCAGTTCCTGTGTAGCCAAGTTTACATTCCGTGTATTACTGATATCTTATGATGTTTCTTTTTCTGTGTGACTTACTTCAGTTAGAACCATCATACCTGAATCCACTCATTGTGCTGCTATGGGCCTGCTGACACAGATTTCATTGCTGAGTGATATTGCTTTGTAAGTAAATACCACAACTTCTTTATCCATTTTTCACTTTCTGCGATGTTGAACTTGTACTGTAAATGAGGTTCTTGTAAACAGAGCCGTTCCAAACTTTGGGGTGGCTGTGTCTTTTTGATTTTAATTTCCCTAAGCTATAGGACCATAAGTGGAAGTGCCCTAGGTTCTGTTGCTTTGTTTTTTACATGTTTCAGGAAACACCATACACTTCTCCCGAGTGGTTGTTGGCAATTTACATCCCACCCATCAGCATAACAAGGCTCCCAGTTCTCCATGGCCTGTCCTGCCTTTCTGGATTTTACACTTTTTTCAGATGGCCCTTTTGACCGGGGGGAAGTGAGACTTCATTGTAGTGCAGATTTCCTTTGCAAGCTTGCTTGGTTGGCCAAAAAGGGCGTATGCGTTTTTTCCTGAATATATTCAGGAAAAAACGCATATGCCCTTTTTGGCCAAGTGCATCATTGTGGACGTTCTGCCTCTTTTCCTATGCTTTCAATGCAATTCCAGTCTACCTCCTGAAATCGGTTTCCTGCAATTCTGCCCCGCTTTCAAGTCCTCTTGGCAGCCTTACTTCAGTCTATTTTTGGACGATAGCTGTCATTTATAACTCTGCAGGTTTGTGAATTACAGTGCCCCTGAGCTCCTTTGTTCAACTCGCTTTCTTTTGAGCTGGCCGCAACACCGCAGGATGGCTTCAGGCCCTAATCTGGTTCCGGTACGGCACGCTGAGCCTTTGGTTATTTCCTCTTCCTGGTGGGAAATGAGAGTTAAATTTGCCCGTCCAGACACGTCCAGCTAGCCTCTCATTGGTTCTCGCTATTCCTGTTCATCTTCCGCAGAAATTGCAAACTGGGCCAAACAGGAGGTTAAAGGGACTGACTCTCCAAGTGGGGAGAGTGTTAGTAAAGCGTCTGGAATGTTGCACCCGTGTACCAGGGGAGGAAAACTGAGACATATTTGAACACGTCTCCCGTTCACATGGTTGATCATACTTGGGTTCCACATGCATGTTTTAGCTGAAGGAAGAATACCTTAAACCTGGAGAGTTGAGAGCCGTGGAATGGGTACCATGCAATATGACTTCAAAGGGTCTTCATTTGCTCACCGAACCTCTCCAATCCTATCACTGCTGCGTTTATGCCCCTGTACACATGCTTGATTCTCTTTCGGAGACATAGCAATCCATAGGTTTTAAGATACTTACTAGTCAGGTACATTCTTAGGCGTTTAATATGCGGTGTTGAGTCCATTTCGTTGAGCAAGGAGTAGCTCTTGTCTATTCCATATTTGACTTAAGGAACTTTATCTGTGCTCATTTCAATCTCTGGTTTTATGCAGCACCCCAACTCACCTTTACCCTTAAGCAAGCATAAGTTGGTTTTCTAAATTTGAGACCCTGTTCTGTTCTGTAATTCAGTTCCTGTGTAGCCAAGTTTCCATTCCGTGTATTACTGATATCTTATGATGTTTCTTTTTCTGTGTGACTTATTTCAGTTAGAATCATCATACCTGAATCCACTCATTGTGATGCTAAGGGCCTGATGACATAGATTTCATTGCTGAGTGATATTGCTTTGTAAGTAAATACCACAACTTCTTTATCCATTTTTCACTTTCTGCGATGTTGAACTTGTACGGTAAACGAGGTTCTTGTAAACGGAGGCGTCCCAAACTTTGGGGTGGCTGTGTGTTTTTGATTTTAATTTCCCTAAGCTATAGGAACATAAGTGGAAGTGCCCTAGGCTCTGTTGCTTTGTTTTTTAGATGTTTCAGGAAACACCATACACTTCTCCCGAGTGTCTGTTGGCAATTTACATCCCGCCCATCAGCATAACAAGGCTCCCAGTTCTCCATGGCCTGTCCTGCCTTTCTGGATTTTACACTTTATTCAGATGGCCCTTTTGACCGGGGGGAAGTGAGACTTCATTGTAGTGTAGATTTCCTTTGCAAGCTTGCTTGGTTGGCCAAAAAGGGCGTATGCGTTTTTTCCTGAATATATTCAGGAAAAAACGCATACGCCCTTTTCGGCCAAGTGCATCATTGTGGACGTTCTGCCTCTTTTCCTATGCTTTCAATGCAATTCCAGTCTACCTCCTGAAATCGGTTTCCTGCAATTCTGCCCCGCTTTCAAGTCCTCTTGGCAGCCTTACTTCAGTCTATTTTTGGACGATAGCTGTCATTTATAACTCTGCAGGTTTGTGAATTACAGTGTCCCTGAGCTCCTTTCTTCAACTCGCTTTCTTGTGACCTGGCCGCAACACCGCAGGATGGCTTCAGGCCCTAATCTGGTTCCGGCCCGGCATGCTGAGCCTTTGGTTAATTCCTCTTCCTGGTGGGAAATGAGAGTTAAATTTGCCCGTCCAGACACCTCCAGCTAGCCTCTCATTGGTTCTCGCTATTCCTGTTCATCTTCCGCAGAAATTGCAAACTGGGCCAAACAGGAGGTTAAAGGGACTGACTCTCCAAGTGGGGAGAGTGTTAGTAAAGCATCTGGAATGTTGCACCCGAGAACCAGGGGAGGAAAACTGAGACATATTTGAACACTTCTCCCGATCACATGGTTGATCATACTCTAGGTTCCACATGCATGTTTTAGCTGAAGGAAGAATACCTTAAACCTGGGTAGTTGAAACCCGTGGAATGGGGACCATGCAATATGACTTCAAAGGGTCTTCATTTGCTCACCGAACCTCTCCAATCCTATCACTGCTGCGTTTATGCCCCTGTACACATGCTTGATTCTCTTTCGGAGACATAGCAATCCATAGGTTTTACGATACTTACTAGTCAGGTACATTCTTACGCGTTTAATATGCGGTGTTGAGTCCATTTCGTTGAGCAAGGAGTAGCTCTTGTCTATTCCATATTTGGCTTAAGGAACTTTATCTGTGCTCATTTCAATCTCTGGTTTTATGCAGCACCCCAACTCACCTTTACCCTTAAGCAAGCATAAGTTGGTTTTCTAAATTTGAGACCCTGTTCTGTTCTGTAATTCAGTTCCTGTGTAGCCAAGTTTACATTCCATGTATTACTGATATCTTATGATGTTTCTTTTTCTGTGTGACTTACTTCAGTTAGAATCAGCATACCTGAATCCACTCATTGTGCTGCTAAGGGCCTGATGACACAGATTTCATTGCTGAGTGATATTGCTTTGTAAGTGAATACCACAATTTCTTTATCCATTTTTCACTTTCTGCGATGTTGAACTTGTACTGTAAACGAGGTTCTTGTAAACAGAGCCGTTCCAAACTTTGGGGTGGCTGTGTGTTTTTGATTTTAATTTCACTAAGCTATGGGACCATAAGTGGAAGTGCCCTAGGTTCTGTTGCTTTGTTTTTTAGATGTTTCAGGAAACACCATACACTTCTCCCGAGTGGTTGTTGGCAATTTACATCCCGCCCATCAGCATAACAAGGCTCCCAGTTCTCCATGGCCTGTCCTGCCTTTCTGGATTTTACACTTTTTTCAGATGGCCCTTTTGACCGGGGGGAAGTGAGACTTCATTGTAGTGCAGATTTCCTTTGCAAGCTTGCTTGGTTGGCCAAAAAGGGCGTATGCGTTTTTTCCTGAATATATTCAGGAAAAAACGCATACGCCCTTTTTGGCCAAGTGCATCATTGTGGACGTTCTGCCTCTTTTCCTATGCTTTCAATGCAATTCCAGTCTACCTCCTGAAATCGGTTTCCTGCAATTCTGCCCCGCTTTCAAGTCCTCTTGGCAGCCTTACTTCAGTATATTTTTGGACGATAGCTGTCATTTATAACTCTGCAGGTTTGTGAATTACAGTGCCCCTGAGCTCCTTTCTTCAACTCGCTTTCTTGTGAGCTGGCCGCAACACCGCAGGATGGCTTCAGGCCCTAATCTGGTTCCGGTACGGCACGCTGAGCCTTTGGTTATTTCCTCTTCCTGGTGGGAAATGAGAGTTAAATTTGCCCGTCCAGACACCTCCAGCTAGCCTCTCATTGGTTCTCGCTATTCCTGTTCATCTTCCGCAGAAATTGCAAACTGTGCCAAACAGGATGTTAAAGGCGCTGACTCTCCAAGTGGGGAGAGTGTTAGTAAAGCGTCTGGAATGTTGCACCCGAGTACCAGGGGAGGAAAACTGAGACATATTTGAACACGTCTCCCGATCACATGGTTGATCATACTCTGGGTTCCACATGCATATTTTAGCTGAAGGAAGAATACCTAAAACCTGGGTAGTTGAAACCCGTGGAATGGGTACCATGCAATATGACTTCAAAGGGTCTTCATTTGCTCACCGAACCTCTCCAGTCCTATCACTGCTGCGTTTATGCCCCTGTACACATGCTTGATTCTCTTTCGGAGACATAGCAATCCATAGGTTTTAAGATACTTACTAGTCAGGTACATTTTAGGCGTTTAATATGCGGTGTTGAGTCCATTTCGTTGAGCAAGGAGTAGCTCTTGTCTATTCTATATTTGGCTTAAGGAACTTTATCTGTGCTCATTTCAATCTCTGGTTTTATGCAGCACCCCAACTCACCTTTCCCCTTAAGCAAGCATAAGTTGGTTTTCTAAATTTGAGACCCTGTTCTGTTCTGTAATTCAGTTCCTGTGTAGCCAAGTTTACATTCCGTGTATTAGTGATATCTTATGATGTTTCTTTTTCTGTGTGACTTATTTCAGTTAGAATCATCGTACCTGAATCCACTCATTATGCTGCTACGGGCCTGATGACATAGATTTCATTGCTGAGTGATACTGCTTTGTACGTAAGTACCACAAGTTCTTTATCCATTTTTCACATTCTGTGATATTGAACTTGTACGGTAAACGAGGTTCTTGTAAACGGAGGTGTCCCAAACTTTGGGGTGGCTGTGTGTTTTTGATTTTAATTTCCCTAAGCTATAGGAACATAAGTGGAAGTGCCCTAGGCTCTGTTGCTTTGTTTTTTAGATGTTTCAGGAAACACCATACACTTCTCCCGAGTGGTTGTTGGCAATTTACATCCCGCCCATCAGCATAACAAGGCTCCCAGTTCTCCATGGCCTGTCCTGCCTTTCTGGATTTTACACTTTTTTCAGATGGCCCTTTTGACCGGGGGGAATTGAGACTTCATTGTAGTGCACATTTCCTTTGCAAGCTTGCTTGGTTGGCCAAAAAGGGCGTATGCGTTTTTTCCTGAATATATTCAGGAAAAAACGCATATGCCCTTTTTGGCCAAGTGCATCATTGTGGACGTTCTGCCTCTTTCCTATGCTTTCAGTGCAATTCCAGTCTACCTCCTGAAATCGGTTTCCTGCAATTCTGCCCCGCTTTCAAGTCCTCTTGGCAGCCTTACTTCAGTCTATTTTTGGACGATAGCTGTCATTTATAACTCTGCAGGTTTGTGAATTACAGTGCCCCTGAGCTCCTTTCTTCAACTCGCTTTCTTGTGACCTGGCCGCAACACCGCAGGATGGCTTCAGGCCCTAATCTGGTTCCGGCACGGCACGCTGAGCCTTTGGTTATTTCCTCTTCCTGGTGGGAAATGAGAGTTAAATTTGCCCGTTCAGACACCTCCAGCTAGTCTCTCATTGGTTCTCGCTATTCCTGTTCATCTTCCGCAGAAATTGCAAACTGGGCCAAACAGGAGGTTAAAGGCGATGACTCTCCAAGTGGGGAGAGTGTTAGTAAAGCGTCTGGAATGTTGCACCCGAGTACCAGGGGAGGAAAACTGAGACATATTTGAACACGTCTCCCGTTCACATGGTTGATCATACTTGGGTTCCACATGCATGTTTTAGCTGAAGGAAGAATACCTTAAACCTGGAGAGTTGAGAGCCGTGGAATGGGTACCATGCAATATGACTTCAAAGGGTCTTCATTTGCTCACCGAACCTCTCCAATCCTATCACTGCTGCGTTTATGCCCCTGTACACATGCTTGATTCTCTTTCGGAGACATAGCAATCCATAGGTTTAAAGATACTTACTAGTCAGGTACATTCTTAGGCGTTTAATATGCGGTGTTGAGTCCATTTCGTTGAGCAAGGAGTAGCTCTTGTCTATTCCATATTTGACTTAAGGAACTTTATCTGTGCTCATTTCAATCTCTGGTTTTATGCAGCACCCCAACTCACCTTTACCCTTAAGCAAGCATAAGTTGGTTTTCTAAATTTGAGACCCTGTTCTGTTCTGTAATTCAGTTCCTGTGTAGCCAAGTTTCCATTCCGTGTATTACTGATAACTTATGATGTTTCTTTTTCTGTGTGACTTATTTCAGTTAGAATCATCATACCTGAATCCACTCATTGTGATGCTAAGGGCCTGATGACATAGATTTCATTGCTGAGTGATATTGCTTTGTAAGTAAATACCACAACTTCTTTATCCATTTTTCACTTTCTGCGATGTTGAACTTGTACGGTAAACGAGGTTCTTGTAAACGGAGGCGTCCCAAACTTTGGGGTGGCTGTGTGTTTTTGATTTTAATTTCCCTAAGCTATAGGAACATAAGTGGAAGTGCCCTAGGCTCTGTTGCTTTGTTTTTTAGATGTTTCAGGAAACACCATACACTTCTCCCGAGTGTCTGTTGGCAATTTACATCCCGCCCATCAGCATAACAAGGCTCCCAGTTCTCCATGGCCTGTCCTGCCTTTCTGGATTTTACACTTTATTCAGATGGCCCTTTTGACCGGGGGGAAGTGAGACTTCATTGTAGTGTAGATTTCCTTTGCAAGCTTGCTTGGTTGGCCAAAAAGGGCGTATGCGTTTTTTCCTGAATATATTCAGGAAAAAACGCATACGCCCTTTTCGGCCAAGTGCATCATTGTGGACGTTCTGCCTCTTTTCCTATGCTTTCAATGCAATTCCAGTCTACCTCCTGAAATCGGTTTCCTGCAATTCTGCCCCGCTTTCAAGTCCTCTTGGCAGCCTTACTTCAGTCTATTTTTGGACGATAGCTGTCATTTATAACTCTGCAGGTTTGTGAATTACAGTGTCCCTGAGCTCCTTTCTTCAACTCGCTTTCTTGTGACCTGGCCGCAACACCGCAGGATGGCTTCAGGCCCTAATCTGGTTCCGGCCCGGCATGCTGAGCCTTTGGTTAATTCCTCTTCCTGGTGGGAAATGAGAGTTAAATTTGCCCGTCCAGACACCTCCAGCTAGCCTCTCATTGGTTCTCGCTATTCCTGTTCATCTTCCGCAGAAATTGCAAACTGGGCCAAACAGGAGGTTAAAGGGACTGACTCTCCAAGTGGGGAGAGTGTTAGTAAAGCATCTGGAATGTTGCACCCGAGAACCAGGGGAGGAAAACTGAGACATATTTGAACACTTCTCCCGATCACATGGTTGATCATACTCTAGGTTCCACATGCATGTTTTAGCTGAAGGAAGAATACCTTAAACCTGGGTAGTTGAAACCCGTGGAATGGGGACCATGCAATATGACTTCAAAGGGTCTTCATTTGCTCACCGAACCTCTCCAATCCTATCACTGCTGCGTTTATGCCCCTGTACACATGCTTGATTCTCTTTCGGAGACATAGCAATCCATAGGTTTTACGATACTTACTAGTCAGGTACATTCTTACGCGTTTAATATGCGGTGTTGAGTCCATTTCGTTGAGCAAGGAGTAGCTCTTGTCTATTCCATATTTGGCTTAAGGAACTTTATCTGTGCTCATTTCAATCTCTGGTTTTATGCAGCACCCCAACTCACCTTTACCCTTAAGCAAGCATAAGTTGGTTTTCTAAATTTGAGACCCTGTTCTGTTCTGTAATTCAGTTCCTGTGTAGCCAAGTTTACATTCCGTGTATTACTGATATCTTATGATGTTTCTTTTTCTGTGTGACTTACTTCAGTTAGAATCAGCATACCTGAATCCACTCATTGTGCTGCTAAGGGCCTGATGACACAGATTTCATTGCTGAGTGATATTGCTTTGTAAGTGAATACCACAATTTCTTTATCCATTTTTCACTTTCTGCGATGTTGAACTTGTACTGTAAACGAGGTTCTTGTAAACAGAGCCGTTCCAAACTTTGGGGTGGCTGTGTGTTTTTGATTTTAATTTCACTAAGCTATGGGACCATAAGTGGAAGTGCCCTAGGCTCTGTTGCTTTGTTTTTTAGATGTTTCAGGAAACACCATACACTTCTCCCGAGTGGTTGTTGGCAATTTACATCCCGCCCATCAGCATAACAAGGCTCCCAGTTCTCCATGGCCTGTCCTGCCTTTCTGGATTTTACACTTTTTTCAGATGGCCCTTTTGACCGGGGGGAAGTGAGACTTCATTGTAGTGCAGATTTCCTTTGCAAGCTTGCTTGGTTGGCCAAAAAGGGCGTATGCGTTTTTTCCTGAATATATTCAGGAAAAAACGCATACGCCCTTTTTGGCCAAGTGCATCATTGTGGACGTTCTGCCTCTTTTCCTATGCTTTCAATGCAATTCCAGTCTACCTCCTGAAATCGGTTTCCTGCAATTCTGCCCCGCTTTCAAGTCCTCTTGGCAGCCTTACTTCAGTATATTTTTGGACGATAGCTGTCATTTATAACTCTGCAGGTTTGTGAATTACAGTGCCCCTGAGCTCCTTTGTTCAACTCGCTTTCTTGTGAGCTGGCCGCAACACCGCAGGATGGCTTCAGGCCCTAATCTGGTTCCGGTACGGCACGCTGAGCCTTTGGTTATTTCCTCTTCCTGGTGGGAAATGAGAGTTAAATTTGCCCGTCCAGACACCTCCAGCTAGCCTCTCATTGGTTCTCGCTATTCCTGTTCATCTTCCGCAGAAATTGCAAACTGGGCCAAACAGGAGGTTAAAGGCGCTGACTCTCCAAGTGGGGAGAGTGTTAGTAAAGCGTCTGGAATGTTGCACCCGAGTACCAGGGGAGGAAAACTGAGACATATTTGAACACGTCTCCCATTCACATGGTTGATCATACTTGGGTTCCACATGCATGTTTTAGCTGAAGGAAGAATACCTTAAACCTGGAGAGTTGAGACCCGTGGAATGGGTACCATGCAATATGACTTCAAAGGGTCTTCATTTGCTCACCGAACCTCTCCAATCCTATCACTGCTGCGTTTATGCCCCTGTACACATGCTTGATTCTCTTTCGGAGACATAGCAATCCATAGGTTTTAAGATACTTACTAGTCAGGTACATTCTTAGGCGTTTAATATGCGGTGTTGAGTCCATTTCGTTGAGCAAGGAGTAGCTCTTGTCTATTCCATATTTGACTTAAGGAACTTTATCTGTGCTCATTTCAATCTCTGGTTTTATGCAGCACCCCAACTCACCTTTCCCCTTAAGCAAGCATAAGTTGGTTTTCTAAATTTGAGACCCTGTTCTGTTTTGGAATGCAGTTCCTGTGTAGCCAAGTTTACATTCCGTGTATTACTGATATCTTATGATGTTTCTTTTTCTGTGTGACTTATTTCAGTTAGAATCATCATACCTGAATCCACTCATTGTGCTGCTAAGGGCCTGATGACATAGATTTCATTGCTGAGTGATATTGCTTTGTAAGTAAATACCACAACTTCTTTATCCATTTTTCACTTTCTGCGATGTTGAACTTGTACTGTAAACGAGGTTCTTGTAAACAGAGGCGTCCCAAACTTTGGGGTGGCTGTGTCTTTTTGATTTTAATTTCCCTAAGCTATAGGACCATAAGTGGCAGTGCCCTAGGCTCTGTTGCTTTGTTTTTTAGATGTTTCAGGAAACACCATACACTTCTCCCGAGTGTCTGTTGGCAATTTACATCCCGCCCATCAGCATAACAAGGCTCCCAGTTCTCCATGGCCTGTCCTGCCTTTCTGGATTTTACACTTTATTCAGATGGCCCTTTTGACCGGGGGGAAGTGAGACTTCATTGTAGTGCAGATTTCCTTTGCAAGCTTGCTTGGTTGGCCAAAAAGGGCGTATGCGTTTTTTCCTGAATATATTCAGGAAAAAACGCATATGCCCTTTTTGGCCAAGTGCATCATTGTGGACGTTCTGCCTCTTTTCCTATGCTTTCAATGCAATTCCAGTCTACCTCCTGAAATCGGTTTCCTGCAATTCTGCCCCGCTTTCAAGTCCTCTTGGCAGCCTTACTTCAGTCTATTTTTGGACGATAGCTGTCATTTATAACTCTGCAGGTTTGTGAATTACAGTGCCCCTGAGCTCCTTTCTTCAACTCGCTTTCTTTTGAGCTGGCCGCAACACCGCAGGATGGCTTCAGGCCCTAATCTGGTTCCGGTATGGCACGCTGAGCCTTTGGTTATTTCCTCTTCCTGGTGGGAAATGAGAGTTAAATTTGTCCGTCCAGACACCTCCAGCTAGCCTCTCATTGGTTCTCGCTATTCCTGTTCATCTTCCGCAGAAATTGCAAACTGGGCCAAACAGGAGGTTAAAGGCGCTGACTCTCCAAGTGGGGAGAGTGTTAGTAAAGCGTCTGGAATGTTGCACC
Organism: Stenella coeruleoalba; assembly: GCF_951394435.1. NCBI lineage: Eukaryota > Metazoa > Chordata > Mammalia > Artiodactyla > Delphinidae > Stenella > Stenella coeruleoalba. The sequence continues at coordinate 1,519,408 of NW_027645992.1, read as the reverse complement.
CGAGTACCAGGGGAGGAAAACTGAGACATATTTGAACACGTCTCCCATTCACATGGTTGATCATACTTGGGTTCCACATGCATGTTTTAGCTGAAGGAAGAATACCTTAAACCTGGAGAGTTGAGACCCGTGGAATGGGTACCATGCAATATGACTTCAAAGGGTCTTCATTTGCTCACCGAACCTCTCCAATCCTATCACTGCTGTGTTTATGCCCCTGTACACATGCTTGATTCTCTTTCGGAGACATAGCAATCCATAGGTTTTAAGATACTTACTAGTCAGGTACATTCTTAGGCGTTTAATATGCGGTGTTGAGTCCATTTCATTGAGCAAGGAGTAGCTCTTGTCTATTCCATATTTGACTTAAGGAACTTTATCTGTGCTCATTTCAATCTCTGGTTTTATGCAGCACCCCAACTCACCTTTCCCCTTAAGCAAGCATAAGTTGGTTTTCTAAATTTGAGACCCTGTTCTGTTCTGTAATTCAGTTCCTGTGTAGCCAAGTTTACATTCCGTGTATTACTGATATCTTATGATGTTTCTTTTTCTGTGTGACTTATTTCAGTTAGAATCATCATACCTGAATCCACTCATTGTGCTGCTAAGGGCCTGATGACATAGATTTCATTGCTGAGTGATATTGCTTTGTAAGTAAATACCACAACTTCTTTATCCATTTTTCACTTTCTGCGATGTTGAACTTGTACTGTAAACGAGGTTCTTGTAAACAGAGGCATCCCAAACTTTGGGGTGGCTGTGTCTTTTTGATTTTAATTTCCCTAAGCTATAGGACCATAAGTGGCAGTGCCCTAGGCTCTGTTGCTTTGTTTTTTAGATGTTTCAGGAAACACCATACACTTCTCCCGAGTGTCTGTTGGCAATTTACATCCCGCCCATCAGCATAACAAGGCTCCCAGTTCTCCATGGCCTGTCCTGCCTTTCTGGATTTTACACTTTATTCAGATGGCCCTTTTGACCGGGGGGAAGTGAGACTTCATTGTAGTGCAGATTTCCTTTGCAAGCTTGCTTGGTTGGCCAAAAAGGGCGTATGCGTTTTTTCCTGAATATATTCAGGAAAAAACGCATATGCCCTTTTTGGCCAAGTGCATCATTGTGGACGTTCTGCCTCTTTTCCTATGCTTTCAATGCAATTCCAGTCTACCTCCTGAAATCGGTTTCCTGCAATTCTGCCCCGCTTTCAAGTCCTCTTGGCAGCCTTACTTCAGTCTATTTTTGGACGATAGCTGTCATTTATAACTCTGGAGGTTTGTGAATTACAGTGCCCCTGAGCTCCTTTCTTCAACTCGCTTTCTTTTGAGCTGGCCGCAACACCGCAGGATGGCTTCAGGCCCTAATCTGGTTCCGGTATGGCACGCTGAGCCTTTGGTTATTTCCTCTTCCTGGTGGGAAATGAGAGTTAAATTTGCCCGTCCAGACACCTCCAGCTAGCCTCTCATTGGTTCTCGCTATTCCTGTTCATCTTCCGCAGAAATTGCAAACTGGGCCAAACAGGAGGTTAAAGGCGCTGACTCTCCAAGTGGGGAGAGTGTTAATAAAGCGTCTGGAATGTTGCACCCGAGTACCAGGGGAGGAAAACTGAGACATATTTGAACACGTCTCCCGTTCACATGGTTGATCATACTTGGGTTCCACATGCATGTTTTAGCTGAAGGAAGAATACCTTAAACCTGGAGAGTTGAGACCCGTGTAATGGGTACCATGCAATATGACTTCAAAGGGTCTTCATTTGCTCACCGAACCTCTCCAATCCTATCACTGCTGCGTTTATGCCCCTGTACACATGCTTGATTCTCTTTCGGAGACATAGCAATCCATAGGTTTTAAGATACTTACTAGTCAGGTACATTCTTAGGCGTTTAATATGGGGTGTTGAGTCCATTTCGTTGAGCAAGGAGTAGCTCTTGTCTATTCCATATTTGGCTTAAGGAACTTTATCTGTGCTCATTTCAATCTCTGGTTTTATGCAGCACCCCAACTCACCTTTCCCCTTAAGCAAGAATAAGTTGGTTTTCTAAATTTGAGACCCTGTTGTGTTCTGTAATTCAGTTCCTGTGTAGCCAAGTTTACATTCCGTGTATTACTGATATCTTATGATGTTTCTTTACCTGTGTGACTTATTTCAGTTAGAATCATCATACCTGAATCCACTCATTGTGCTGCTAAGGGCCTGATGACACAGATTTCATTGCTGAGTGATATTGCTTTGTAAGTAAATACCACAACTTCTTTATCCATTTTTCACTTTCTGCGATGTTGAACTTGTACTGTAAACGAGGTTCTTGTAAACAGAGGCGTCCCAAACTTTGGGGTGGCTGTGTCTTTTTGATTTTAATTTCCCTAAGCTATAGGACCATAAGTGGCAGTGCCCTAGGCTCTGTTGCTTTGTTTTTTAGATGTTTCAGGAAACACCATACACTTCTCCCGAGTGTCTGTTGGCAATTTACATCCCGCCCATCAGCATAACAAGGCTCCCAGTTCTCCATGGCCTGTCCTGCCTTTCTGGATTTTACACTTTATTCAGATGGCCCTTTTGACCGGGGGGAAGTGAGACTTCATTGTAGTGCAGATTTCCTTTGCAAGCTTGCTTGGTTGGCCAAAAAGGGCGTATGCGTTTTTTCCTGAATATATTCAGGAAAAAACGCATATGCCCTTTTTGGCCAAGTGCATCATTGTGGACGTTCTGCCTCTTTTCCTATGCTTTCAATGCAATTCCAGTCTACCTCCTGAAATCGGTTTCCTGCAATTCTGCCCCGCTTTCAAGTCCTCTTGGCAGCCTTACTTCAGTCTATTTTTGGACGATAGCTGTCATTTATAACTCTGCAGGTTTGTGAATTACAGTGCCCCTGAGCTCCTTTCTTCAACTCGCTTTCTTTTGAGCTGGCCGCAACACCGCAGGATGGCTTCAGGCCCTAATCTGGTTCCGGTATGGCACGCTGAGCCTTTGGTTATTTCCTCTTCCTGGTGGGAAATGAGAGTTAAATTTGCCCGTCCAGACACCTCCAGCTAGCCTCTCATTGGTTCTCGCTATTCCTGTTCATCTTCCGCAGAAATTGCAAACTGGGCCAAACAGGAGGTTAAAGGCGCTGACTCTCCAAGTGGGGAGAGTGTTAATAAAGCGTCTGGAATGTTGCACCCGAGTACCAGGGGAGGAAAACTGAGACATATTTGAACAAGTCTCCCGTTCACATGGTTGATCATACTTGGGTTCCACATGCATGTTTTAGCTGAAGGAAGAATACCTTAAACCTGGAGAGTTGAGACCCGTGTAATGGGTACCATGCAATATGACTTCAAAGGGTCTTCATTTGCTCACCGAACCTCTCCAATCCTATCACTGCTGCGTTTATGCCCCTGTACACATGCTTGATTCTCTTTCGGAGACATAGCAATCCATAGGTTTTAAGATACTTACTAGTCAGGTACATTCTTAGGCGTTTAATATGCGGTGTTGAGTCCATTTCGTTGAGCAAGGAGTAGCTCTTGTCTATTCCATATTTGACTTAAGGAACTTTATCTGTGCTCATTTCAATCTCTGGTTTTATGCAGCACCCCAACTCACCTTTACCCTTAAGCAAGCATAAGTTGGTTTTCTAAATTTGAGACCCTGTTCTGTTCTGTAATTCAGTTTCTGTGTAGCCAAGTTTACATTCCGTGTATTACTGATATCTTATGATGTTTCTTTTTCTGTGTGACTTATTTCAGTTAGAATCATCATACCTGAATCCACTCATTGTGATGCTAAGGGCCTGATGACATAGATTTCATTGCTGAGTGATATTGCTTTGTAAGTAAATACCACAACTTCTTTATCCTTTTTTCACTTTCTGCGATGTTGAACTTGTACTGTAAACGAGGTTCTTGTAAACAGAGGCGTCCCAAACTTTGGGGTGGCTGTGTCTTTTTGATTTTAATTTCCCTAAGCTATAGGACCATAAGTGGCAGTGCCCTAGGCTCTGTTGCTTTGTTTTTTAGATGTTTCAGGAAACACCATACACTTCTCCCGAGTGTCTGTTGGCAATTTACATCCCGCCCATCAGCATAACAAGGCTCCCAGTTCTCCATGGCCTGTCCTGCCTTTCTGGATTTTACACTTTTTTCAGATGGCCCTTTTGACCGGGGGGAAGTGAGACTTCATTGTAGTGCAGATTTCCTTTGCAAGCTTGCTTGGTTGGCCAAAAAGGGCGTATGCGTTTTTTCCTGAATATATTCAGGAAAAAACGCATACGCCCTTTTTGGCCAAGTGCATCATTGTGGACGTTCTGCCTCTTTTCCTATGCTTTCAATGCAATTCCAGTCTACCTCCTGAAATCGGTTTCCTGCAATTCTGCCCCGCTTTCAAGTCCTCTTGGCAGCCTTACGTCAGTCTATTTTTGGACGATAGCTGTCATTTATAACTCTGCAGGTTTGTGAATTACACGGCCCCTGAGCTCCTTTCTTCAACTCGCTTTCTTTTGAGCTGGCCGCAACACCGCAGGATGGCTTCAGGCCCTAATCTGGTTCCGGCACGGCACGCTGAGCCTTTGGTTATTTCCTCTTCCTGGTGGGAAATGAGAGTTAAATTTGCCCGTCCAGACACCTCCAGCTAGCCTCTCATTGGTTCTCGCTATTCCTGTTCATCTTCCGCAGAAATTGCAAACTGGGCCAAACAGGAGGTTAAAGGCGCTGACTCTCCAAGTGGGGAGAGTGTTAGTAAAGCGTCTGGAATGTTGCACCCGAGTACCAGGGGAGGAAAACTGAGACATATTTGAACACGTCTCCCGTTCACATGGTTGATCATACTTGGGTTCCACATGCATGTTTTAGCTGAAGGAAGAATACCTTAAACCTGGAGAGTTGAGACCCGTGTAATCGGTACCATGCAATATGACTTCAAGGGGTCTTCATTTGCTCACCGAACATCTCCAATCTTATCACTGCTGCGTGTATGCCCCTGTACACATGCTTGATTCTCTTTCGGAGACATAGCAATCCATAGGTTTTAAGATACTTACTAGTCAGGTACATTCTTAGGCGTTTAATATGCGGTGTTGAGTCCATTTCGTTGAGCAAGGAGTAGCTCTTGTCTATTCTATATTTGGCTTAAGGAACTTTATCTGTGCTCATTTCAACCTCTGGTTTTATGCAGCACCCCAACTCACCTTTCCCCTTAAGCAAGCATAAGTTGGTTTTCTAAATTTGAGACCCTGTTCTGTTTTGGAATGCAGTTCCTGTGTAGCCAAGTTTACATTCCGTGTATTAGTGATATCTTATGATGTTTCTTTTTCTGTGTGACTTATTTCAGTTAGAATCATCGTACCTGAATCCACTCATTATGCTGCTACGGGCCTGATGACATAGATTTCATTGCTGAGTGATACTGCATTGTACGTAAGTACCACAAGTTCTTTATCCATTTTTCACTTTCTGTGATATTGAACTTGTACGGTAAACGAGGTTCTTGTAAACGGAGGCGTCCCAAACTTTGGGGTGGCTGTGTGTTTTTGATTTTAATTTCCCTAAGCTATAGGAACATAAGTGGAAGTGCCCTAGGCTCTGTTGCTTTGTTTTTTAGATGTTTCAGGAAACACCATACACTTCTCCCGAGTGGTTGTTGGCAATTTACATCCCGCCCATCAGCATAACAAGGCTCCCAGTTCTCCATGGCCTGTCCTGCCTTTCTGGATTTTACACTTTTTTCAGATGGCCCTTTTGACCGGGGGGAATTGAGACTTCATTGTAGTGCACATTTCCTTTGCAAGCTTGCTTGGTTGGCCAAAAAGGGCGTATGCGTTTTTTCCTGAATATATTCAGGAAAAAACGCATATGCCCTTTTTGGCCAAGTGCATCATTGTGGACGTTCTGCCTCTTTTCCTATGCTTTCAATGCAATTCCAGTCTACCTCCTGAAATCGGTTTCCTGCAATTCTGCCCCGCTTTCAAGTCCTCTTGGCAGCCTTACTTCAGTCTATTTTTGGACGATAGCTGTCATTTATAACTCTGCAGGTTTGTGAATTACAGTGCCCCTGAGCTCCTTTCTTCAACTCGCTTTCTTGTGACCTGGCCGCAACACCGCAGGATGGCTTCAGGCCCTAATCTGGTTCCGGCACGGCACGCTGAGCCTTTGGTTATTTCCTCTTCCTGGTGGGAAATGAGAGTTAAATTTGCCCGTTCAGACACCTCCAGCTAGTCTCTCATTGGTTCTCGCTATTCCTGTTCATCTTCCGCAGAAATTGCAAACTGGGCCAAACAGGAGGTTAAAGGCGCTGACTCTCCAAGTGGGGAGAGTGTTAGTAAAGCGTCTGGAATGTTGCACCCGAGTACCAGGGGAGGAAAACTGAGACATATTTGAACACGTCTCCCGTTTACATGGTTGATCATACTTGGGTTCCACATGCATGTTTTAGCTGAAGGAAGAATACCTTAAACCTGGAGAGTTAAGACCCGTGTAATGGGTATCATGCAATATGACTTCAAAGGGTCTTCATTTGCTCACCGAACCTCTCCAATCCTATCACTGCTGCGTTTATGCCCCTGTACACATGCTTGATTCTCTTTCGGAGACATAGCAATCCATAGGTTTTAAGATACTTACTAGTCAGGTACATTCTTAGGTATTTAATATGCGGTGTTGAGTCCATTTCGTTGAGCAAGGAGTAGCTCTTGTCTATTCCATATTTGACTTAAGGAACTTTATCTGTGCTCATTTCAATCTCTGGTTTTATGCAGCACCCCAACTCACCTTTACCCTTAAGCAAGCATAAGTTGGTTTTCTAAATTTGAGACCCTGTTCTGTTCTGTAATTCAGTTCCTGTGTAGCCAAGTTTACATTCCGTGTATTACTGATATCTTATGATGTTTCTTTTTCTGTGTGACTTACTTCAGTTAGAATCATCATACCTGAATCCACTCATTGTGCTGCTAAGGGCCTGATGACACAGATTTCATTGCTGAGTGATATTGCTTTGTAAGTAAATACCACAACTTCTTTATCCATTTTTCACTTTCTGCGATGTTGAACTTGTACTGTAAACGAGGTTCTTGTAAACAGAGCCGTTCCAAACTTTGGGGTGGCTGTGTCTTTTTGATTTTAATTTCCCTAAGCTATAGGACCATAAGTGGAAGTGCCCTAGGCTCTGTTGCTTTGTTTTTTAGATGTTTCAGGAAACACCATACACTTCTCCCGAGTGGTTGTTGGCAATTTACATCCCGCCCATCAGCATAACAAGGCTCCCAGTTCTCCATGGCCTGTCCTGCCTTTCTGGATTTTACACTTTTTTCAGATGGCCCTTTTGACCGGGGGGAAGTGAGACTTCATTGTAGTGCACATTTCCTTTGCAAGCTTGCTTGGTTGGCCAAAAAGGGCGTATGCGTTTTTTCCTGAATATATTCAGGAAAAAACGCATACGCCCTTTTTGGCCAAGTGCATCATTGTGGACGTTCTGCCTCTTTTCCTATGCTTTCAATGCAATTCCAGTCTACCTCCTGAAATCGGTTTCCTGCAATTCTGCCCCGCTTTCAAGTCCTCTTGGCAGCCTTACTTCAGTCTATTTTTGGACGATAGCTGTCATTTATAACTCTGCAGGTTTGTGAATTACAGTGCCCCTGAGCTCCTTTGTTCAACTCGCTTTCTTTTGAGCTGGCCGCAACACCGCAGGATGGCTTCAGGCCCTAATCTGGTTCCGGTACGGCACGCTGAGCCTTTGGTTATTTCCTCTTCCTGGTGGGAAATGAGAGTTAAATTTGCCCGTCCAGACACGTCCAGCTAGCCTCTCATTGGTTCTCGCTATTCCTGTTCATCTTCCGCAGAAATTGCAAACTGGGCCAAACAGGAGGTTAAAGGCGCTGACTCTCCAAGTGGGGAGAGTGTTAGTAAAGCGTCTGGAATGTTGCACCCGAGTACCAGGGGAGGAAAACTGAGACATATTTGAACACGTCTCCCGTTCACATGGTTGATCATACTTGGGTTCCACATGCATGTTTTAGCTGAAGGAAGAATACCTTAAACCTGGAGAGTTGAGACCCGTGGAATGGGTACCATGCAATATGACTTCAAAGGGTCTTCATTTGCTCACCGAACCTCTCCAATCCTATCACTGCTGCGTTTATGCCCCTGTACACATGCTTGATTCTCTTTCGGAGACATAGCAATCCCTAGGTTTTAAGATACTTACTAGTCAGGTACATTCTTAGGCGTTTAATATGCGGTGTTGAGTCCATTTCGTTGAGCAAGGAGTAGCTCTTGTCTATTCCATATTTGACTTAAGGAACTTTATCTGTGCTCATTTCAATCTCTGGTTTTATGCAGCACCCCAACTCACCTTTCCCCTTAAGCAAGCATAAGTTGGTTTTCTAAATTTGAGACCCTGTTCTGTTCTGTAATTCAGTTCCTGTGTAGCCAAGTTTCCATTCCGTGTATTACTGATATCTTATGATGTTTCTTTTTCTGTGTGACTTATTTCAGTTAGAATCATCATACCTGAATCCACTCATTGTGATGCTAAGGGCCTGATGACACAGATTTCATTGCTGAGTGATATTGCTTTGTAAGTAAATACCACAACTTCTTTATCCATTTTTCACTTTCTGCGATGTTGAACTTGTACGGTAAACGAGGTTCTTGTAAACAGAGGCGTCCCAAACATTGGGGTGGCTGTGTCTTTTTGATTTTAATTTCCCTAAGCTATAGGACCATAAGTGGCAGTGCCCTAGTCTCTGTTGCTTTGTTTTTTAGATGTTTCAGGAAACACCATACACTTCTCCCGAGTGTCTGTTGGCAATTTACATCCCGCCCATCAGCATAACAAGGCTCCCAGTTTTCCATGTCCTGTCCTGCCTTTCTGGATTTTACACTTTATTCAGATGGCCCTTTTGACCGGGGGGAAGTGAGACTTCATTGTAGTGCAGATTTCCTTTGCAAGCTTGCTTGGTTGGCCAAAAAGGGCGTATGCGTTTTTTCCTGAATATATTCAGGAAAAAACGCATACGCCCTTTTTGGCCAAGTGCATCATTGTGGACGTTCTGCCTCTTTTCCTATGCTTTCAATGCAATTCCAGTCTACCTCCTGAAATCGGTTTCCTGCAATTCTGCCCCGCTTTCAAGTCCTCTTGGCAGCCTTACTTCAGTCTATTTTTGGACGATAGCTGTCATTTATAACTCTGCAGGTTTGTGAATTACAGTGCCCCTGAGCTCCTTTCTTCAACTCGCTTTCTTGTGACCTGGCCGCAACACCGCAGGATGGCTTCAGGCCCTAATCTGGTTCCGGCACGGCACGCTGAGCCTTTGGTTATTTCCTCTTCCTGGTGGGAAATGAGAGTTAAATTTGCCCGTTCAGACACCTCCAGCTAGTCTCTCATTGGTTCTCGCTATTCCTGTTCATCTTCCGCAGAAATTGCAAACTGGGCCAAACAGGAGGTTAAAGGCGCTGACTCTCCAAGTGGGGAGAGTGTTAGTAAAGCGTCTGGAATGTTGCACCCGAGTACCAGGGGAGGAAAACTGAGACATATTTGAACACGTCTCCCGTTTACATGGTTGATCATACTTGGGTTCCACATGCATGTTTTAGCTGAAGGAAGAATACCTTAAACGTGGAGAGTTAAGACCCGTGTAATGGGTATCATGCAATATGACTTCAAAGGGTCTTCATTTGCTCACCGAACCTCTCCAATCCTATCACTGCTGCGTTTATGCCCCTGTACACATGCTTGATTCTCTTTCGGAGACATAGCAATCCATAGGTTTTAAGATACTTACTAGTCAGGTACATTCTTAGGTATTTAATATGCGGTGTTGAGTCCATTTCGTTGAGCAAGGAGTAGCTCTTGTCTATTCCATATTTGACTTAAGGAACTTTATCTGTGCTCATTTCAATCTCTGGTTTTATGCAGCACCCCAACTCACCTTTACCCTTAAGCAAGCATAAGTTGGTTTTCTAAATTTGAGACCCTGTTCTGTTCTGTAATTCAGTTCCTGTGTAGCCAAGTTTACATTCCGTGTATTACTGATATCTTCTGATGTTTCTTTTTCTGTGTGACTTACTTCAGTTAGAATCATCATACCTGAATCCACTCATTGTGCTGCTAAGGGACTGATGACACAGATTTCATTGCTGAGTGATATTGCTTTGTAAGTAAATACCACAACTTCTTTATCCATTTTTCACTTTCTGCGATGTTGAACTTGTACTGTAAACGAGGTTCTTGTAAACAGAGCCGTTCCAAACTTTGGGGTGGCTGTGTTTTTTGATTTTAATTTCCCTAAGCTATAGGACCATAAGTGGAAGTGCCCTAGGCTCTGTTGCTTTGTTTTTTAGATGTTTCAGGAAACACCATACACTTCTCCCGAGTGGTTGTTGGCAATTTACATCCCGCCCATCAGCATAACAAGGCTCCCAGTTCTCCATGGCCTGTCCTGCCTTTCTGGATTTTACACTTTTTTCAGATGGCCCTTTTGACCGGGGGGAAGTGAGACTTCATTGTAGTGCACATTTCCTTTGCAAGCTTGCTTGGTTGGCCAAAAAGGGCGTATGCGTTTTTTCCTGAATATATTCAGGAAAAAACGCATACGCCCTTTTTGGCCAAGTGCATCATTGTGGACGTTCTGCCTCTTTTCCTATGCTTTCAATGCAATTCCAGTCTACCTCCTGAAATCGGTTTCCTGCAATTCTGCCCCGCTTTCAAGTCCTCTTGGCAGCCTTACTTCAGTCTATTTTTGGACGATAGCTGTCATTTATAACTCTGCAGGTTTGTGAATTACAGTGCCCCTGAGCTCCTTTGTTCAACTCGCTTTCTTTTGAGCTGGCCGCAACACCGCAGGATGGCTTCAGGCCCTAATCTGGTTCCGGTACGGCACGCTGAGCCTTTGGTTATTTCCTCTTCCTGGTGGGAAATGAGAGTTAAATTTGCCCGTCCAGACACGTCCAGCTAGCCTCTCATTGGTTCTCGCTATTCCTGTTCATCTTCCGCAGAAATTGCAAACTGGGCCAAACAGGAGGTTAAAGGCGCTGACTCTCCAAGTGGGGAGAGTGTTAGTAAAGCGTCTGGAATGTTGCACCCGAGTACCAGGGGAGGAAAACTGAGACATATTTGAACACGTCTCCCGTTCACATGGTTGATCATACTTGGGTTCCACATGCATGTTTTAGCTGAAGGAAGAATACCTTAAACCTGGAGAGTTGAGACCCGTGGAATGGGTACCATGCAATATGACTTCAAAGGGTCTTCATTTGCTCACCGAACCTCTCCAATCCTATCTCTGCTGCGTTTATGCCCCTGTACACATGCTTGATTCTCTTTCGGAGACATAGCAATCCATAGGTTTTAAGATACTTACTAGTCAGGTACATTCTTAGGCGTTTAATATGCGGTGTTGAGTCCATTTCGTTGAGCAAGGAGTAGCTCTTGTCTATTCCATATTTGACTTAAGGAACTTTATCTGTGCTCATTTCAATCTCTGGTTTTATGCAGCACCCCAACTCACCTTTACCCTTAAGCAAGCATAAGTTGGTTTTCTAAATTTGAGACCCTGTTCTGTTCTGTAATTCAGTTCCTGTGTAGCCAAGTTTCCATTCCGTGTATTACTGATATCTTATGATGTTTCTTTTTCTGTGTGACTTATTTCAGTTAGAATCATCATACCTGAATCCACTCATTGTGATGCTAAGGGCCTGATGACACAGATTTCATTGCTGAGTGATATTGCTTTGTAAGTAAATACCACAACTTCTTTATCCATTTTTCACTTTCTGCGATGTTGAACTTGTACGGTAAACGATGTTCTTGTAAACAGAGGCGTCCCAAACATTGGGGTGGCTGTGTCTTTTTGATTTTAATTTCCCTAAGCTATAGGACCATAAGTGGCAGTGCCCTAGTCTCTGTTGCTTTGTTTTTTAGATGTTTCAGGAAACACCATACACTTCTCCCGAGTGTCTGTTGGCAATTTACATCCCGCCCATCAGCATAACAAGGCTCCCAGTTTTCCATGTCCTGTCCTGCCTTTCTGGATTTTACACTTTATTCAGATGGCCCTTTTGACCGGGGGGAAGTGAGACTTCATTGTAGTGCAGATTTCCTTTGCAAGCTTGCTTGGTTGGCCAAAAAGGGCGTATGCGTTTTTTCCTGAATATATTCAGGAAAAAACGCATACGCCCTTTTTGGCCAAGTGCATCATTGTGGACGTTCTGCCTCTTTTCCTATGCTTTCAATGCAATTCCAGTCTACCTCCTGAAATCGGTTTCCTGCAATTCTGCCCCGCTTTCAAGTCCTCTTGGCAGCCTTACTTCAGTCTATTTTTGGACGATAGCTGTCATTTATAACTCTGCAGGTTTGTGAATTACAGTGCCCCTGAGCTCCTTTCTTCAACTTGCTTTCTTGTGACCTGGCCGCAACACCGCAGGATGGCTTCAGGCCCTAATCTGGTTCCGGCACGGCACGCTGAGCCTTTGGTTATTTCCTCTTCCTGGTGGGAAATGAGAGTTAAATTTGCCCGTCCAGACACGTCCAGCTAGCCTCTCAATGGTTCTCGCTATTCCTGTTCATCTTCCGCAGAAATTGCAAACTGGGCCAAACAGGAGGTTAAAGGCGCTGACTCTCCAAGTGGGGAGAGTGTTAGTAAAGCGTCTGGAATGTTGCACCCGAGTACCAGGGGAGGAAAACTGAGACATATTTGAACACGTCTCCCGTTCACATGGTTGATCATACTTGGGTTCCACATGCATGTTTTAGCTGAAGGAAGAATACCTTAAACCTGGAGAGTTGAGACCCGTGGAATGGGTACCATGCAATATGACTTCAAGGGGTCTTCATTTGCTCACCGAACCTCTCCAATCCTATCACTGCTGCGTTTATGCCCCTGTACACATGCTTGATTCTCTTTCGGAGACATAGCAATCCATAGGTTTTAAGATACTTACTAGTCAGGTACATTCTTAGACGTTTAATATGCGGTGTTGAGTCCATTTCGTTGAGCAAGGAGTAGCTCTTGTCTATTCCATATTTGACTTAAGGAACTTTATCTGTGCTCATTTCAATCTCTGGTTTTATGCAGCACCCCAACTCACCTTTACCCTTAAGCAAGCATAAGTTGGTTTTCTAAATTTGAGACCCTGTTCTGTTCTGTAATTCAGTTCCTGTGTAGCCAAGTTTCCATTCCGTGTATTACTGATATCTTATGATGTTTCTTTTTCTGTGTGACTTATTTCAGTTAGAATCACCATACCTGAATCCACTCATTGTGATGCTAAGGGCCTGATGACACAGATTTCATTGCTGAGTGATATTGCTTTGTAAGTAAATACCACAACTTCTTTATCCATTTTTCACTTTCTGCGATGTTGAACTTGTACGGTAAACGAGGTTCTTGTAAACGGAGGCGTCCCAAACTTTGGGGTGGCTGTGTGTTTTTGATTTTAATTTCCCTAAGCTATAGGAACATAAGTGGAAGTGCCCTAGGCTCTGTTGCTTTGTTTTTTAGATGTTTCAGGAAACACCATACACTTCTCCCAAGTGGTTGTTGGCAATTTACATCCCGCCCATCAGCATAACAAGGCTCCCAGTTTTCCATGGCCTGTCCTGCCTTTCTGGATTTTACACTTTTTTCAGATGGCCCTTTTGACCGGGGGGAAGTGAGACTTCATTGTAGTGCAGATTTCCTTTGCAAGCTTGCTTGGTTGGCCAAAAAGGGCGTATGCGTTTTTTCCTGAATATATTCAGGAAAAAACGCATACGCCCTTTTTGGCCAAGTGCATCATTGTGGACGTTCTGCCTCTTTTCCTATGCTTTCAATGCAATTCCAGTCTACCTCCTGAAATCGGTTTCCTGCAATTCTGCCCCGCTTTCAAGTCCTCTTGGCAGCCTTACTTCAGTCTATTTTTGGACGATAGCTGTCATTTATAACTCTGCAGGTTTGTGAATTACAGTGCCCCTGAGCTCCTTTCTTCAACTCGCTTTCTTGTGACCTGGCCGCAACACTGCAGGATGGCTTCAGGCCCTAATCTGGTTCCGGCCCGGCATGCTGAGCCTTTGGTTAATTCCTCTTCCTGGTGGGAAATGAGAGTTAAATTTGCCCGTCCAGACACCTCCAGCTAGCCTCTCATTGGTTCTCGCTATTCCTGTTCATCTTCCGCAGAAATTGCAAACTGGGCCAAACAGGAGGTTAAAGGCGCTGACTCTCCAAGTGGGGAGAGTGTTAGTAAAGCGTCTGGAATGTTGCACCCGAGTACCAGGGGAGGAAAACTGAGACATATTTGAACACGTCTCCCGTTCACATGGTTGATCATACTTGGGTTCCACATGCATGTTTTAGCTGAAGGAAGAATACCTTAAACCTGGAGAGTTGAGACCCGTGTAATGGGTACCATGCAATATGACTTCAGAGGGTCTTCATTTGCTCACCGAACCTCTCCAATCCTATCACTGCTGCGTTTATGCCCCTGTACACATGCTTGATTCTCTTTCGGAGACATAGCAATCCATAGCTTTTAAGATACTTACTAGTCAGGTACATTCTTAGGCGTTTAATATGCGGTGTTGAGTCCATTTCGTTGAGCAAGGAGTAGCTCTTGTCTATTCCATATTTGACTTAAGGAACTTTATCTGTGCTCATTTCAATCTCTGGTTTTATGCAGCACCCCAACTCACCTTTACCCTTAAGCAAGCATAAGTTGGTTTTCTAAATTTGAGACCCTGTTCTGTTCCGTAATTCAGTTCCTGTGTAGCCAAGTTTACATTCCGTGTATTACTGATATCTTATGATGTTTCTTTTTCTGTGTGACTTATTTCAGTTAGAATCATCATACCTGAATCCACTCATTGTGATGCTAAGTGCCTGATGACATAGATATCATTGCTGAGTGATATTGCTTTGTAAGTAAATACCACAACTTCTTTATCCATTTTTCACTTTCTGTGATGTTGAACTTGTACTGTAAACGAGGTTCTTGTAAACAGAGGCGTCCCAAACTTTGGGGTGGCTGTGTCTTTTTGATTTTAATTTCCCTAAGCTATAGGACCATAAGTGGAAGTGCCCTAGGCTCTGTTGCTTTGTTTTTTAGATGTTTCAGGAAACACCATACACTTCTCCCGAGTGTCTGTTGGCAATTTACATCCCGCCCATCAGCATAACAAGGCTCCCAGTTCTCCATGGCCTGTCCTGCCTTTCCGGATTTTACACTTTTTTCAGATGGCCCTTTTGACCGGGGGGAAGTGAGACTTCATTGTAGTGCAGATTTCCTTTGCAAGCTTGCTTGGTTGGCCAAAAAGGGCGTATGCGTTTTTTCCTGAATATATTCAGGAAAAAACGCATACGCCGTTTTCGGCCAAGTGCATCATTGTGGACGTTCTGCCTCTTTTCCTATGCTTTCAATGCAATTCCAGTCTACCTCCTGAAATCGGTTTCCTGCAATTCTGCCCCACTTTCAAGTCCTCTTGGCAGCCTTACTTCAGTCTATTTTTGGACGATAGCTGTCATTTATAACTCTGCAGGTTTGTGAATTACAGTGCCCCTGAGCTCCTTTCTTCAACTCGCTTTCTTGTGACCTGGCCGCAACACCGCAGGATGGCTTCAGGCCCTAATCTGGTTCCGGCCCGGCGTGCTGAGCCTTTGGTTAATTCCTCTTCCTGGTGGAAAATGAGAGTTAAATTTGCCCGTCCAGACACCTCCAGCTAGCCTCTCATTGTTTCTCGTTATTCCTGTTCATCTTCCGCAGAAATTGCAAACTGGGCCAAACAGGAGGTTAAAGGCGCTGACTCTCCAAGTGGGGATAGTGTTAGTAAACCGTCTGGAATGTTGCACCCGAGTACCAGGGGAGGAAAACTGAGACATATTTGAACACGTCTCCCGTTCACATGGTTGATCATACTTGGGTTCCACATGCATGTTTTAGCTGAAGGAAGAATACCTTAAACCTGGAGAGTTGAGACCCGTGTAATGGGTACCATGCAATATGACTTCAAAGGGTCTTCATTTGTTCACCGAACCTCTCCAATCCTATCACTGCTGCGTTTATGCCCCTGTACACATGCTTGATTCTCTTTCGGAGACATAGCAATCCATAGGTTTTAAGATACTTACTAGTCAGGTACATTCTTAGGCGTTTAATATGCGGTGTTGAGTCCATTTCGTTGAGCAAGGAGTAGCTCTTGTCTATTCCATATTTGGCTTAAGGAACTTTATCTGTGCTCATTTCAATCTCTGGTTTTATGCAGCACCCCAACTCACCTTTACCCTTAAGCAAGCATAAGTTGGTTTTCTAAATTTGAGACCCTGTTCTGTTCTGTAATTCAGTTCCTGTGTAGCCAAGTTTACATTCCGTGTATTACTGACATCTTATGATGTTTCTTTTTCTGTGTGACTTACTTCAGTTAGAATCAGCATACCTGAATCCACTCATTGTGCTGCTAAGGGCCTGATGACACAGATTTCATTGCTGAGTGATATTGCTTTGTAAGTGAATACCACAACTTCTTTATCCATTTTTCACTTTCTGCGATGTTGAACTTGTACTGTAAATGAGGTTCTTGTAAACAGAGCCGTTCCAAACTTTGGGGTGGCTGTGTGTTTTTGATTTTAATTTCACTAAGCTATAGGACCATAAGTGGAAGTGCCCTAGGTTCTGTTGCTTTGTTTTTTAGATGTTTCAGGAAACACCATACACTTCTCCCGAGTGGTTGTTGGCAATTTACATCCCCCCCATCAGCATAACAAGGCTCCCAGTTCTCCATGGCCTGTCCTGCCTTTCTGGATTTTACACTTTTTTCAGATGGCCCTTTTGACCGGGGGGAAGTGAGACTTCATTGTAGTGCAGATTTCCTTTGCAAGCTTGCTTGGTTGGCCAAAAAGGGCGTATGCGTTTTTTCCTGAATATATTCAGGAAAAAACGCATACGCCCTTTTTGGCCAAGGGCATCATTGTGGACGTTCTGCCTCTTTTCCTATGCTTTCAATGCAATTCCAGTCTACCTCCTGAAATCGGTTTCCTGCAATTCTGCCCCGCTTTCAAGTCCTCTTGGCAGCCTTACTTCAGTCTATTTTTGGACGATAGCTGTCATTTATAACTCTGCAGATTTGTGAATTGCAGAGTCCCTGAGCTCCTTTCTTCATCTCGCTTTCTTGTGACCTGGCCGCAACACCGCAGGATGGCTTCAGGCCCTAATCTGGTTCCGGCCCGGCATGCTGAGCCTTTGGTTAATTCCTCTTCCTGGTGGGAAATGAGAGTTAAATTTGCCCGTCCAGACACCTCCAGCTAGCCTCTCATTGGTTCTCGCTATTCCTGTTCATCTTCCGCAGAAATTGCAAACTGGGCCAAACAGGAGGTTAAAGGGACTGACTCTCCAAGTCGGGAGAGTGTTAGTAAAGCGTCTGGAATGTTGCACCCGAGTACCAGGGGAGGAAAACTGAGACATATTTGAACACGTCTCCCGTTCACATGGTTGATCATACTTGGGTTCCACATGCATGTTTTAGCTGAAGGAAGAATACCTTAAACCTGGAGAGTTGAGACCCGTGGAATGGGTACCATGCAATATGACTTCAAAGGGTCTTCATTTGCTCACCGAACCTCTCCAATCCTATCACTGCTGCGTTTATGCCCCTGTACACATGCTTGATTCTCTTTCGGAGACATAGCAATCCATAGGTTTTAAGATACTTACTAGTCAGGTACATTCTTAGGCGTTTAATATGCGGTGTTGAGTCCATTTTGTTGAGCAAGGAGTAGCTCTTGTCTATTCCATATTTGACTTAAGGAACTTTATCTGTGCTCATTTCAGTCTCTGGTTTTATGCAGCACCCCAACTCACCTTTACCCTTAAGCAAGCATAAGTTGGTTTTCTAAATTTGAGACCCTGTTCTGTTCTGTAATCAGTTCCTGTGTAGCCAAGTTTACATTCCGTGTATTACTGATATCTTATGATGTTTCTTTTTCTGTGTGACTTATTTCAGTTAGAATCATCATACCTGAATCCACTCATTGTGATGCTAAGGGCCTGATGACATAGATTTCATTGCTGAGTGATATTGCTTTGTAAGTAAATACCACAACTTCTTTATCCATTTTTCACTTTCTGCGATGTTGAACTTGTACTGTAAACGAGGGTCTTGTAAACAGAGGCGTCCCAAAGTTTGGGGTGGCTGTGTCTTTTTGATTTTAATTTCCCTAAGCTATAGGACCATAAGTGGCAGTGCCCTAGGCTCTGTTGCTTTGTTTTTTAGATGTTTCAGGAAGCACCATACACTTCTCCCGAGTGTCTGTTGGCAATTTACATCCCGCCCATCAGCATAACAAGGCTCCCAGTTCTCCATGGCCTGTCCTGCCTTTCTGGATTTTACACTTTTTTCAGATGGCCCTTTTGACCGGGGGGAAGTGAGACTTCATTGTAGTGCAGATTTCCTTTGCAAGCTTGCTTGGTTGGCCAAAAAGGGCGTATGCGTTTTTTCCTGAATATATTCAGGAAAAAACGCATACGCCCTTTTTGGCCAAGTGCATCATTGTGGACGTTCTGCCTCTTTTCCTATGCTTTCAATGCAATTCCAGTCTACCTCCTGAAATCGGTTTCCTGCAATTCTGCCCCGCTTTCAAGTCCTCTTGGCAGCCTTACTTCAGTCTATTTTTGGACGATAGCTGTCATTTATAACTCTGCAGGTTTGTGAATTACAGTGCCCCTGAGCTCCTTTCTTCAACTTGCTTTCTTGTGACCTGGCCGCAACACCGCAGGATGGCTTCAGGCCCTAATCTGGTTCCGGCCCGGCACGCTGAGCCTTTGGTTATTTCCTTTTCCTGGTGGGAAATGAGAGTTAAATTTGCCCGTCCAGTCACCTCCAGCTAGTCTCTCATTGGTTCTCGCTATTCCTGTTCATCTTCCGTAGAAATTGCAAACTGGGCCAAACAGGAGGTTAAAGGCGCTGACTCTCCAAGTGGGGAGAGTGTTAGTAAAGCGTCTGGAATGTTGCACCCGAGTACCAGGGGAGGAAAACTAAGACATATTTGAACACGTCTCCCGTTCACATGGTTGATCATACTTGGGTTCCACATGCATGTTTTAGCTGAAGGAAGAATACCTTAAACCTGGAGAGTTAAGACCCGTGTAATGGGTACCATGCAATATGACTTCAAAGGGTCTTCATTTGCTCACCGAACCTCTCCAATCCTATCACTGCTGCGTTTATGCCCCTGTACACATGCTTGATTCTCTTTCGGAGACATAGCAATCCATAGGTTTTAAGATACTTACTAGTCAGGTACATTCTTAGGCGTTTAATATGCGGTGTTGAGTCCATTTTGTTGAGCAAGGAGTAGCTCTTGTCTATTCCATATTTGACTTAAGGAACTTTATCTGTGCTCATTTCAATCTCTGGTTTTATGCAGCACCCCAACTCACCTTTCCCCTTAAGCAAGCATAAGTTGGTTTTCTAAATTTGAGACCCTGTTCTGTTCTGTAATTCAGTTCCTGTGTAGCCAAGTTTACATTCCGTGTATTACTGATATCTTATGATGTTTCTTTTTCTGTGTGACTTATTTCAGTTAGAATCATCATACCTGAATCCACTCATTGTGCTGCTAAGGGCCTGATGACACAGATTTCATTGCTGAGTGATATTGCTTTGTAAGTAAATACCACAACTTCTTTATCCATTTTTCACTTTCTGCGATGTTGAACTTGTGCTGTAAGCGAGGTTCTTGTAAACAGAGGCGTCCCAAACTTTGGGGTGGCTGTGTCTTTTTGATTTTAATTTCCCTAAGCTATAGGACCATAAGTGGCAGTGCCCTAGGCTCTGTTGCTTTGTTTTTTAGATGTTTCAGGAAACACCATACACTTCTCCCGAGTGTCTGTTGGCAATTTACATCCCGCCCATCAGCATAACAAGGCTCCCAGTTCTCCATGGCCTGTCCTGCCTTTCTGGATTTTACACTTTTTTCAGATGGCCCTTTTGACCGGGGGGAAGTGAGACTTCATTGTAGTGCAGATTTCCTTTGCAAGCTTGCTTGGTTGGCCAAAAAGGGCGTATGCGTTTTTTCCTGAATATATTCAGGAAAAAACGCATACGCCCTTTTTGGCCAAGTGCATCATTGTGGACGTTCTGCCTCTTTTCCTATGCTTTCAATGCAATTCCAGTCTACCTCCTGAAATCGGTTTCCTGCAATTCTGCCCCGCTTTCAAGTCCTCTTGGCAGCCTTACTTCACTCTATTTTTGGACGATAGCTGTCATTTATAACTCTGCAGGTTTGTGAATTACAGTGCCCCTGAGCTCCTTTCTTCAACTCGCTTTCTTTTGAGCTGGCCGCAACACCGCAGGATGGCTTCAGGCCCTAATCTGGTTCTGGTATGGCACGCTGAGCCTTTGGTTATTTCCTCTTCCTGGTGGGAAATGAGAGTTAAATTTGCCCGTCCAGACACCTCCAGCTAGCCTCTCATTGGTTCTCGCTATTCCTGTTCATCTTCCGCAGAAATTGCAAACTGGGCCAAACAGGAGGTTAAAGGCGCTGACTCTCCAAGTGGGGAGAGTGTTAATAAAGCGTCTGGAATGTTGCACCCGAGTACCAGGGGAGGAAAACTGAGACATATTTGAACACGTCTCCCGTTCACATGGTTGATCATACTTGGGTTCCACATGCATGTTTTAGCTGAAGGAAGAATACCTTAAACCTGGAGAGTTGAGACCCGTGTAATGGGTACCATGCAATATGACTTCAAAGGGTCTTCATTTGCTCACCGAACCTCTCCAATCCTATCACTGCTGCGTTTATGCCCCTGTACACATGCTTGATTCTCTTTTGGAGACATAGCAATCCATAGGTTTTACGATACTTACTAGTTAGGTACATTCTTAGGCGTTTAATATGCGGTGTTGAGTCCATTTCGTTGAGCAAGGAGTAGCTCTTGTCTATTCCATATTTGACTTAAGGAACTTTATCTGTGCTCATTTCAATCTCTGGTTTTATGCAGCACCCCAACTCACCTTTACCCTTAAGCAAGCATAAGTTGGTTTTCTAAATTTGAGACCCTGTTCTGTTCTGTAATTCAGTTCCTGTGTAGCCAAGTTTCCATTCCGTGTATTACTGATATCTTATGATGTTTCTTTTTCTGTGTGACTTATTTCAGTTAGAATCATCATACCTGAACCCACTCATTGTGCTGCTAAGGGCCTGATGACATAGATTTCATTGCTGAGTGATATTGCTTTGTAAGTAAATACCACAACTTCTTTATCCATTTTTCACTTTCTGTGATATTGAACTTGTACGGTAAACGAGGTTCTTGTAAACGGAGGCGTCCCAAACTTTGGGGTGGCTGTGTCTTTTTGATTTTAATTTCCCTAAGCTATAGGACCATAAGTGGAAGTGCCCTAGGCTCTGTTGCTTTGTTTTTTAGATGTTTCAGGAAACACCATACACTTCTCCTGAGTGGTTGTTGGCAATTTACATCCCGCCCATCAGCATAACAAGGCTCCCAGTTCTCCATGGCCTGTCCTGCCTTTCTGGATTTTACACTTTTTTCAGATGGCCCTTTTGACCGGGGGGAAGTGAGACTTCATTGTAGTGCAGATTTCCTTTGCAAGCTTGCTTGGTTGGCCAAAAAGGGCGTATGCGTTTTTTCCTGAATATATTCAGGAAAAAACGCATACGCCCTTTTTGGCCAAGTGCATCATTGTGGACGTTCTGCCTCTTTTCCTATGCTTTCAATGCAATTCCAGTCTACCTCCTGAAATCGGTTTCCTGCAATTCTGCCCCGCTTTCAAGTCCTCTTGGCAGCCTTACTTCAGTCTATTTTTGGACGATAGCTGTCATTTATAACTCTGCAGGTTTGTGAATTACAGTGCCCCTGAGCTCCTTTCTTCAACTTGCTTTCTTGTGACCTGGCCGCAACACCGCAGGATGGCTTCAGGCCCTAATCTGGTTCCGGTATGGCACGCTGAGCCTTTGGTTATTTCCTCTTCCTGGTGGGAAATGAGAGTTAAATTTGCCCGTCCAGTCACCTCCAGCTAGTCTCTCATTGGTTCTCGCTATTCCTGTTCATCTTCCGCAGAAATTGCAAACTGGGCCAAACAGGAGGTTAAAGGCGCTGACTCTCCAAGTGGGGAGAGTGTTAATAAAGCGTCTGGAATGTTGCACCCGAGTACCAGGGGAGGAAAACTGAGACATATTTGAACACGTCTCCCGTTCACATGGTTGATCATACTTGGGTTCCACATGCATGTTTTAGCTGAAGGAAGAATACCTTAAACCTGGAGAGTTGAGACCCGTGTAATGGGTACCATGCAATATGACTTCAAAGGGTCTTCATTTGCTCACCGAACCTCTCCAATCCTATCACTGCTGCGTTTATGCCCCTGTACACATGCTTGATTCTCTTTCGGAGACATAGCAATCCATAGGTTTTACGATACTTACTAGTTAGGTACATTCTTAGGCGTTTAATATGCGGTGTTGAGTCCATTTCGTTGAGCAAGGAGTAGCTCTTGTCTATTCCATATTTGACTTAAGGAACTTTATCTGTGCTCATTTCAATCTCTGGTTTTATGCAGCACCCCAACTCACCTTTACCCTTAAGCAAGCATAAGTTGGTTTTCTAAATTTGAGACCCTGTTCTGTTCTGTAATTCAGTTCCTGTGTAGCCAAGTTTCCATTCCGTGTATTACTGATATCTTATGATGTTTCTTTTTCTGTGTGACTTATTTCAGTTAGAATCATCATACCTGAATCCACTCATTGTGATGCTAAGGGCCTGATGACATAGATTTCATTGCTGAGTGATATTGCTTTGTAAGTAAATACCACAACTTCTTTATCCATTTTTCACTTTCTGCGATGTTGAACTTGTACTGTAAACGAGGGTCTTGTAAACAGAGGCGTCCCAAACTTTGGGGTGGCTGTGTCTTTTTGATTTTAATTTCCCTAAGCTATAGGACCATAAGTGGCAGTGCCCTAGGCTCTGTTGCTTTGTTTTTTAGATGTTTCAGGAAGCACCATACACTTCTCCCGAGTGTCTGTTGGCAATTTACATCCCGCCCATCAGCATAACAAGGCTCCCAGTTCTCCATGGCCTGTCCTGCCTTTCTGGATTTTACACTTTTTTCAGATGGCCCTTTTGACCGGGGGGAAGTGAGACTTCATTGTAGTGCAGATTTCCTTTGCAAGCTTGCTTGGTTGGCCAAAAAGGGCGTATGCGTTTTTTCCTGAATATATTCAGGAAAAAACGCATACGCCCTTTTTGGCCAAGTGCATCATTGTGGACGTTCTGCCTCTTTTCCTATGCTTTCAATGCAATTCCAGTCTACCTCCTGAAATCGGTTTCCTGCAATTCTGCCCCGCTTTCAAGTCCTCTTGGCAGCCTTACTTCAGTCTATTTTTGGACGATAGCTGTCATTTATAACTCTGCAGGTTTGTGAATTACAGTGCCCCTGAGCTCCTTTCTTCAACTCTCTTTCTTGTGAGCTGGCCGCAACACCGCAGGATGGCTTCAGGCCCTAATCTGGTCCGGCCCGGCATGCTGAGCCTTTGGTTAATTCCTCTTCCTGGTGGGAAATGAGAGTTAAATTTGCCCGTCCAGACACCTCCAGCTAGCCTCTCATTGGTTCTCGCTATTCCTGTTCATCTTCCGCAGAAATTGCAAACTGGGCCAAACAGGAGGTTAAAGGGACTGACTCTCCAAGTGGGGAGAGTGTTAGTAAAGCGTCTGGAATGTTGCACCCGAGTACCAGGGGAGGAAAACTGAGACATATTTGAACACGTCTCCCGATCACATGGTTGATCATACTCTAGGTTCCACATGCATGTTTTAGCTGAAGGAAGAATACCTTAAACCTGGGTAGTTGAAACCCGTGGAATGGGTACCATGCAATATGACTTCAAAGGGTCTTCATTTGCTCACCGAACCTCTCCAATCCTATCACTGCTGCGTTTATGCCCCTGTACACATGCTTGATTCTCTTTCGGAGACATAGCAATCCATAGGTTTTAAGATACTTACAAGTCAGGTACATTCTTAGGCGTTTAATATGCGGTGTTGAGTCCATTTCGTTGAGCAAGGAGTAGCTCTTGTCTATTCCATATTTGACTTAAGGAACTTTATCTGTGCTCATTTCAATCTCTGGTTTTATGCAGCACCCCAACTCACCTTTACCCTTAAGCCAGCATAAGTTGGTTTTCTAAATTTGAGACCCTGTTCTGTTCTGTAATTCAGTTCCTGTGTAGCCAAGTTTCCATTCCGTGTATTACTGATATCTTATGATGTTTCTTTTTCTGTGTGACTTATTTCAGTTAGAATCATCATACCTGAATCCACTCATTGTGCTGCTAAGGGCCTGATGACATAGATTTCATTGCTGAGTGATATTGCTTTGTAAGTGAATACCACAACTTCTTTATCCATTTTTCACTTTCTGCGATGTTGAACTTGTACTGTAAACGAGGTTCTTGTAAACAGAGCCGTTCCAAACTTTGGGGTGGCTGTGTCTTTTTGATTTTAATTTCCCTAATCTATAGGACCATAAGTGGAAGTGCCCTAGGTTCTGTTGCTTTGTTTTTTAGATGTTTCAGGAAACACCATACACTTCACCCGAGTGGTTGTTGGCAATTTACATCCCGCCCATCAGCATAACAAGGCTCCCAGTTCTCCATGGCCTGTCCTGCCTTTCTGGATTTTACACTTTTTTCAGATGGCCCTTTTGACCGGGGGGAAGTGAGACTTCATTGTAGTGCAGATTTCCTTTGCAAGCTTGCTTGGTTGGCCAAAAAGGGCGTATGCGTTTTTTCCTGAATATATTCAGGAAAAAACGCATACGCCCTTTTTGGCCAAGTGCATCATTGTGGACGTTCTGCCTCTTTTCCTATGCTTTCAATGCAATTCCAGTCTACCTCCTGAAATCGGTTTCCTGCAATTCTGCCCCGCTTTCAAGTCCTCTTGGCAGCCTTACTTCAGTCTATTTTTGGACGATAGCTGTCATTTATAACTCTGCAGGTTTGTGAATTACAGTGCCCCTGAGCTCCTTTCTTCAACTCGCTTTCTTTTGAGCTGGCCGCAACACCGCAGGATGGCTTCAGGCCCTAATCTGGTTCCGGCCCGGCATGCTGAGCCTTTGGTTAACTCCTCTTCCTGGTGGGAAATAAGAGTTAAATTTGCCCGTCCAGACACCTCCAGCTAGCCTCTCATTGGTTCTCGCTATTCCTGTTCATCTTCCGCAGAAATTGCAAACTGGGCCAAACAGGAGGTTAAAGGGACTGACTCTCCAAGTGGGGAGAGTGTTAGTAAAGCGTCTGGAATGTTGCACCCGAGTACCAGGGGAGGAAAACTGAGACATATTTGAACACGTCTCCCGATCACATGGTTGATCATACTCTAGGTTCCACATGCATGTTTTAGCTGAAGGAAGAATACCTTAAACCTGGGTAGTTGAAACCCGTGGAATGGGTACCATGCAATATGACTTCAAAGGGTCTTCATTTGCTCACCGAACCCCTCCAATCCTATCACTGCTGCGTTTATGCCCCTGTACACATGCTTGATTCTCTTTCGGAGACATAGCAATCCATAGGTTTTAAGATACTTACAAGTCAGGTACATTCTTAGGCGTTTAATATGCGGTGTTGAGTCCATTTCGTTGAGCAAGGAGTAGCTCTTGTCTATTCCATATTTGACTTAAGGAACTTTATCTGTGCTCATTTCAATCTCTGGTTTTATGCAGCACCCCAACTCACCTTTACCCTTAAGCAAGCATAAGTTGGTTTTCTAAATTTGAGACCCTGTTCTGTTCTGTAATTCAGTTCCTGTGTAGCCAAGTTTCCATTCCGTGTGTTACTGATATCTTATGATGTTTCTTTTTCTGTGTGACTTATTTCAGTTAGAATCATCATACCTGAATCCACTCATTGTGCTGCTAAGGGCCTGATGACATAGATTTCATTGCTGAGTGATATTGCTTTGTAAGTGAATACCACAACTTCTTTATCCATTTTTCACTTTCTGCGATGTTGAACTTGTACTGTAAACGAGGTTCTTGTAAACAGAGCCGTTCCAAACTTTGGGGTGGCTGTGTCTTTTTGATTTTAATTTCCCTAAGCTATAGGACCATAAGTGGAAGTGCCCTAGGCTCTGTTGCTTTGTTTTTTAGATGTTTCAGGAAACACCATACACTTCTCCCAAGTGTCTGTTGGCAATTTACATCCCACCCATCAGCATAACAAGGCTCCCAGTTCTCAATGGCCTGTTGCCTTTCTGGATTTTACACTTTTTTCAGATGGCCCTTTTGACCGGGGGGAAGTGAGACTTCATTGTAGTGCAGATTTCCTTTGCAAGCTTGCTTGGTTGGCCAAAAAGGGCGTATGCGTTTTTTCCTGAATATATTCAGGAAAAAACGCATACGCCCTTTTTGGCCAAGTGCATCATTGTGGACGTTCTGCCTCTTTTCCTATGCTTTCAATGCAATTCCAGTCTACCTCCTGAAATCGGTTTCCTGCAATTCTGCCCCGCTTTCAAGTCCTCTTGGCAGCCTTACTTCAGTCTATTTTTGGACGATAGCTGTCATTTATAACTCTGCAGGTTTGTGAATTACAGTGCCCCTGAGCTCCTTTCTTCAACTCTCTTTCTTGTGAGCTGGCCGCAACACCGCAGGATGGCTTCAGGCCCTAATCTGGTTCCGGCCCGGCATGCTGAGCCTTTGGTTAATTCCTCTTCCTGGTGGGAAATGAGAGTTAAATTTGCCCGTCCAGACACCTCCAGCTAGCCTCTCATTGGTTCTCGCTATTCCTGTTCATCTTCCGCAGAAATTGCAAACTGGGCCAAACAGGAGGTTAAAGGGACTGACTCTCCAAGTGGGGAGAGTGTTAGTAAAGCGTCTGGAATGTTGCACCCGAGTACCAGGGGAGGAAAACTGAGACATATTTGAACACGTCTCCCGATCACATGGTTGATCATACTCTAGGTTCCACATGCATGTTTTAGCTGAAGGAAGAATACCTTAAACCTGGGTAGTTGAAACCCGTGGAATGGGTACCATGCAATATGACTTCAAAGGGTCTTCATTTGCTCACCGAACCTCTCCAATCCTATCACTGCTGCGTTTATGCCCCTGTACACATGCTTGATTCTCTTTCGGAGACATAGCAATCCATAGGTTTTAAGATACTTACAAGTCAGGTACATTCTTAGGCGTTTAATATGCGGTGTTGAGTCCATTTCGTTGAGCAAGGAGTAGCTCTTGTCTATTCCATATTTGACTTAAGGAACTTTATCTGTGCTCATTTCAATCTCTGGTTTTATGCAGCACCCCAACTCACCTTTCCCCTTAAGCAAGCATAAGTTGGTTTTCTAAATTTGAGACCCTGTTCTGTTCTGTAATTCAGTTCCTGTGTAGCCAAGTTTCCATTCCGTGTATTACTGATATCTTATGATGTTTCTTTTTCTGTGTGACTTATTTCAGTTAGAATCATCATACCTGAATCCACTCATTGTGATGCTAAGGGCCTGATGACATAGATTTCATTGCTGAGTGATATTGCTTTGTAAGTGAATACCACAACTTCTTTATCCATTTTTCACTTTCTGCGATGTTGAACTTGTACTGTAAACGAGGTTCTTGTAAACAGAGCTGTTCCAAACTTTGGGGTGGCTGTGTCTTTTTGATTTTAATTTCCCTAAGCTATAGGACCATAAGTGGAAGTGCCCTAGGCTCTGTTGCTTTGTTTTTTAGATGTTTCAGGAAACACCATACACTTCACCCAAGTGTCTGTTGGCAATTTACATCCCGCCCATCAGCATAACAAGGCTCCCAGTTCTCAATGGCCTGTTGCCTTTCTGGATTTTACACTTTTTTCAGATGGCCCTTTTGACCGGGGGGAAGTGAGACTTCATTGTAGTGCAGATTTCCTTTGCAAGCTTGCTTGGTTGGCCAAAAAGGACGTATGCGTTTTTTCCTGAATATATTCAGGAAAAAACGCATACACCCTTTTTGGCCAAGTGCATCATTGTGGACGTTCTGCCTCTTTTCCTATGCTTTCAATGCAATTCCAGTCTACCTCCTGAAATCGGTTTCCTGCAATTCTGCCCCGCTTTCAAGTCCTCTTGGCAGCCTTACTTCAGTCTATTTTTGGACGATAGCTGTCATTTATAACTCTGCAGGTTTGTGAATTACAGTGCCCCTGAGCTCCTTTCTTCAACTCGCTTTCTTTTGAGCTGGCCGCAACACCGCAGGATGGCTTCAGGCCCTAATCTGGTTCCGGCCCGGCATGCTGAGCCTTTGGTTAACTCCTCTTCCTGGTGGGAAATGAGAGTTAAATTTGCCCGTCCAGACACCTCCAGCTAGCCTCTCATTGGTTCTCGCTATTCCTGTTCATCTTCCGCAGAAATTGCAAACTGGGCCAAACAGGAGGTTAAAGGGACTGACTCTCCAAGTGGGGAGAGTGTTAGTAAAGCGTCTGGAATGTTGCACCCGAGTACCAGGAGAGGAAAACTGAGACATATTTGAACACGTCTCCCGATCACATGGTTGATCATAATCTAGGTTCCACATGCATGTTTTAGCTGAAGGAAGAATACCTTAAACCTGGGTAGTTGAAACCCGTGGAATGGGTACCATGCAATATGACTTCAAAGGGTCTTCATTTGCTCACCGAACCTCTCAAATCCTATCACTGCTGCGTTTATGCCCCTGTACACATGCTTGATTCTCTTTCGGAGACGTAGCAATCCATAGGTTTTAAGATACTTACAAGTCAGGTACATTCTTAGGCGTTTAATATGCGGTGTTGAGTCCATTTCGTTGAGCAAGGAGTAGCTCTTGTCTATTCCATATTTGACTTAAGGAACTTTATCTGTGCTCATTTCAATCTCTGGTTTTATGCAGCACCCCAACTCACCTTTACCCTTAAGCAAGCATAAGTTGGTTTTCTAAATTTGAGACCCTGTTCTGTTCTGTAATTCAGTTCCTGTGTAGCCAAGTTTCCATTCCGTGTATTACTGATATCTTATGATGTTTCTTTTTCTGTGTGACTTATTTCAGTTAGAATCATCATACCTGAATCCACTCATTGTGCTGCTAAGGGCCTGATGACATAGATTTCATTGCTGAGTGATATTGCTTTGTAAGTGAATACCACAACTTCTTTATCCATTTTTCACTTTCTGCGATGTTGAACTTGTATTGTAAACGAGGTTCTTGTAAACAGAGCCGTTCCAAACTTTGGGGTGGCTGTGTCTTTTTGATTTTAATTTCCCTAAGCTATAGGACCATAAGTGGAAGTGCCCTAGGCTCTGTTGCTTTGTTTTTTAGATGTTTCAGGAAACACCATACACTTCTCCCAAGTGTCTGTTGGCAATTTACATCCCGCCCATCAGCATAACAAGGCTCCCAGTTCTCAATGGCCTGTTGCCTTTCTGGATTTTACACTTTTTTCAGATGGCCCTTTTGACCGGGGGAAAGTGAGACTTCATTGTAGTGCAGATTTCCTTTGCAAGCTTGCTTGGTTGGCCAAAAAGGGCGTATGCGTTTTTTCCTGAATATATTCAGGAAAAAACGCATACGCCCTTTTTGGCCAAGTGCATCATTGTGGACGTTCTGCCTCTTTTCCTATGCTTTCAATGCAATTCCAGTCTACCTCCTGAAATCGGTTTCCTGCAATTCTGCCCCGCTTTCAAGTCCTCTTGGCAGCCTTACTTCAGTCTATTTTTGGACGATAGCTGTCATTTATAACTCTGCAGGTTTGTGAATTACAGTGCCCCTGAGCTCCTTTCTTCAACTCGCTTTCTTGTGAGCTGGCCGCAACACCGCAGGATGGCTTCAGGCCCTAATCTGGTTCCGGCCCGGCATGCTGAGCCTTTGGTTAATTCCTCTTCCTGGTGGGAAGTGAGAGTTAAATTTGCCCGTCCAGACACCTCCAGCTAGCCTCTCATTGGTTCTCGCTATTCCTGTTCATCTTCCGCAGAAATTGCAAACTGGGCCAAACAGGAGGTTAAAGGGACTGACTCTCCAAGTGGGGAGAGTGTTAGTAAAGCGTCTGGAATGTTGCACCCGAGTACCAGGGGAGGAAAACTGAGACATATTTGAACACGTCTCCCGATCACATGGTTGATCATACTCTAGGTTCCACATGCATGTTTTAGCTGAAGGAAGAATACCTTAAACCTGGGTAGTTGAAACCCGTGGAATGGGTACCATGCAATATGACTTCAAAGGGTCTTCATTTGCTCACCGAACCTCTCCAATCCTATCACTGCTGCGTTTATGCCCCTGTACACATGCTTGATTCTCTTTCGGAGACATAGCAATCCATAGGTTTTAAGATACTTACTAGTCAGGTACATTCTTAGGCGTTTAATATGGGGTGTTGAGTCCATTTCGTTTAGCAAGGAGTAGCTCTTGTCTATTCCATATTTGGCTTAAGGAACTTTATCTGTTCTCATTTAAATCTCTGGTTTTATGCAGCACCCCAACTCACCTTTACCCTTAAGCAAGCATAAGTTGGTTTTCTAAATTTGAGACCCTGTTCTGTTCTGTAATTCAGTTCCTGTGTAGCCAAGTTTACATTCCGTGTATTACTGATATCTTATGATGTTTCTTTTTCTGTGTGACTTACTTCAGTTAGAATCATCATACCTGAATCCACTCATTGTGCTGCTAAGGGCCTGATGACATAGATTTCATTGCTGAGTGATATTGCTTTGTAAGTGAATACCACAACTTCTTTATCCATTTTTCACTTTCTGCGATGTTGAACTTGTACTGTAAACGAGGTTCTTGTAAACAGAGCCGTTCCAAACTTTGGGGTGGCTGTGTCTTTTTGATTTTAATTTCCCTAAGCTATAGGACCATAAGTGGAAGTGCCCTAGGTTCTGTTGCTTTGTTTTTTAGATGTTTCAGGAAACACCATACACTTCACCCGAGTGGTTGTTGGCAATTTACATCCCGCCCATCAGCATAACAAGGCTCCCAGTTCTCCATGGCCTGTCCTGCCTTTCTGGATTTTACACTTTTTTCAGATGGCCCTTTTGACCGGGGGGAAGTGAGACTTCATTGTAGTGCAGATTTCCTTTGCAAGCTTGCTTGGTTGGCCAAAAAGGGCGTATGCGTTTTTTCCTGAATATATTCAGGAAAAAACGCATACGCCCTTTTTGGCCAAGTGCATCATTGTGGACGTTCTGCCTCTTTTCCTATGCTTTCAATGCAATTCCAGTCTACCTCCTGAAATCAGTTTCCTGCAATTCTGCCCCGCTTTCAAGTCCTCTTGGCAGCCTTACTTCAGTCTATTTTTGGACGATAGCTGTCATTTATAACTCTGCAGGTTTGTGAATTACAGTGCCCCTGAGCTCCTTTCTTCAACTCGCTTTCTTTTGAGCTGGCCGCAGCACCGCAGGATGGCTTCAGGCCCTAATCTGGTTCCGGTATGGCACGCTGAGCCTTTGGTTATTTCCTCTTCCTGGTGGGAAATGAGAGTTAAATTTGCCCGTCCAGACACCTCCAGCTAGCCTCTCATTGGTTCTCGCTATTCCTGTTCATCTTCCGCAGAAATTGCAAACTGGGCCAAACAGGAGGTTAAAGGGACTGACTCTCCAAGTGGGGAGAGTTTTAGTAAAGCGTCTGGAATGTTGCACCCGAGTACCAGGGGACAAAAACTGAGACATATTTGAACACGTCTCCCGATCACATGGTTGATCATACTCTAGGTTCCACATGCATGTTTTAGCTGAAGGAAGAATACCTTAAACCTGGGTAGTTGAAACCCGTGGAATGGGTACCATGCAATATGACTTCAAAGGGTCTTCATTTGCTCACCGAACCTCTCCAATCCTATCACTGCTGCGTTTATGCCCCTGTACACATGCTTGATTCTCTTTCGGAGACATAGCAATCCATAGGTTTTAAGATACTTACAAGTCAGGTACATTCTTAGGCGTTTAATATGCGGTGTTGAGTCCATTTCGTTGAGCAAGGAGTAGCTCTTGTCTATTCCATATTTGACTTAAGGAACTTTATCTGTGCTCATTTCAATCTCTGGTTTTATGCAGCACCCCAACTCACCTTTACCCTTAAGCAAGCATAAGTTGGTTTTCTAAATTTGAGACCCTGTTCTGTTCTGTAATTCAGTTCCTGTGTAGCCAAGTTTACATTCCGTGTATTACTGATATCTTATGATGTTTCTTTTTCTGTGTGACTTACTTCAGTTAGAATCATCATACCTGAATCCACTCATTGTGCTGCTAAGGGCCTGATGACACAGATTTCATTGCTGAGTGATATTGCTTTGTAAGTAAATACCACAACTTCTTTATCCATTTTTCACTTTCTGCGATGTTGAACTTGTACTGTAAACGAGGTTCTTGTAAACAGAGCCGTTCCAAACTTTGGGGTGGCTGTGTCTTTTTGATTTTAATTTCCCTAAGCTATAGGACCATAAGTGGAAGTGCCCTAGGTTCTGTTGCTTTGTTTTTTAGATGTTTCAGGAAACACCATACACTTCTCCCGAGTGGTTGTTGGCAATTTACATCCCGCCCATCAGCATAACAAGGCTCCCAGTTCTCCATGGCCTGTCCTGCCTTTCTGGATTTTACACTTTTTTCAGATGGCCCTTTTGACCGGGGGGAAGTGAGACTTCATTGTAGTGCAGATTTCCTTTGCAAGCTTGCTTGGTTGGCCAAAAAGGGCGTATGCGTTTTTTCCTGAATATATTCAGGAAAAAACGCATACGCCCTTTTTGGCCAAGTGCATCATTGTGGACGTTCTGCCTCTTTTCCTATGCTTTCAATGCAATTCCAGTCTACCTCCTGAAATCGGTTTCCTGCAATTCTGCCCCGCTTTCAAGTCCTCTTGGCAGCCTTACTTCAGTCTATTTTTGGACGATAGCTGTCATTTATAACTCTGCAGGTTTGTGAAATACAGTGCCCCTGAGCTCCTTTCTTCAACTCGCTTTCTTGTGAGCTGGCCGCAACACCGCAGGATGGCTTCAGGCCCTAATCTGGTTCCGGCCCGGCATGCTGAGCCTTTGGTTAATTCCTCTTCCTGGTGGGAAATAAGAGTTAAATTTGCCCGTCCAGACACCTCCAGCTAGCCTCTCATTGGTTCTCGCTATTCCTGTTCATCTTCCGCAGAAATTGCAAACTGGGCCAAACAGGAGGTTAAAGGGACTGACTCTCCAAGTGGGGAGAGTGTTAGTAAAGCGTCTGGAATGTTGCACCCGAGTACCAGGGGAGGAAAACTGAGACATATTTGAACACGGCTCCCGATCACATGGTTGATCATACTCTAGGTTCCACATGCATGTTTTAGCTGAAGGAAGAATACCTTAAACCTGGGTAGTTGAAACCCGTGGAGTGGGTACCATGCAATATGACTTCAAAGGGTCTTCATTTGCTCACCGAACCTCTCCAATCCTATCACTGCTGCGTTTATGCCCCTGTACACATGCTTGATTCTCTTTCGGAGACATAGCAATCCATAGGTTTTAAGGTACTTACAAGTCAGGTACATTCTTAGGCGTTTAATATGCGGTGTTGAGTCCATTTCGTTGAGCAAGGAGTAGCTCTTGTCTATTCCATATTTGACTTAAGGAACTTTATCTGTGCTCATTTCAATCTCTGGTTTTATGCAGCACCCCAACTCACCTTTACCCTTAAGCAAGCATAAGTTGGTTTTCTAAATTTGAGACCCTGTTCTGTTCTGTAATTCAGTTCCTGTGTAGACAAGTTTCCATTCCGTGTATTACTGATATCTTATGATGTTTCTTTTTCTGTGTGACTTATTTCAGTTAGAATCATCATACCTGAATCCACTCATTGTGCTGCTAAGGGCCTGATGACATAGATTTCATTGCTGAGTGATATTGCTTTGTAAGTGAATACCACAACTTCTTTATCCATTTTTCACTTTCTGCGATGTTGAACTTGTACTGTAAACGAGGTTCTTGTAAACAGAGCCGTTCCAAACTTTGGGGTGGCTGTGTCTTTTTGATTTTAATTTCCCTAAGCTATAGGACCATAAGTGGAAGTGCCCTAGGCTCTGTTGCTTTGTTTTTTAGATGTTTCAGGAAACACCATACACTTCTCCCAAGTGTCTGTTGGCAATTTACATCCCGCCCATCAGCATAACAAGGCTCCCAGTTCTCAATGGCCTGTTGCCTTTCTGGATTTTACACTTTTTTCAGATGGCCCTTTTGACCGGGGGGAAGTGAGACTTCATTGTAGTGCAGATTTCCTTTGCAAGCTTGCTTGGTTGGCCAAAA
Source organism: Stenella coeruleoalba (assembly GCF_951394435.1). Lineage (NCBI taxonomy): Eukaryota > Metazoa > Chordata > Mammalia > Artiodactyla > Delphinidae > Stenella > Stenella coeruleoalba. The sequence continues at coordinate 1,485,209 of NW_027645992.1, read as the reverse complement.
AGGGCGTATGCGTTTTTTCCTGAATATATTCAGGAAAAAACGCATACGCCCTTTTTGGCCAAGTGCATCATTGTGGACGTTCTGCCTCTTTTCCTATGCTTTCAATGCAATTCCAGTCTACCTCCTGAAATCGGTTTCCTGCAATTCTGCCCCGCTTTCAAGTCCTCTTGGCAGCCTTACTTCAGTCTATTTTTGGACGATAGCTGTCATTTATAACTCTGCAGGTTTGTGAATTACAGTGCCCCTGAGCTCCTTTCTTCAACTCGCTTTCTTTTGAGCTGGCCGCAACACCGCAGGATGGCTTCAGGCCCTAATCTGGTTCCGGCCCGGCATGCTGAGCCTTTGGTTAATTCCTCTTCCTGGTGGGAAATGAGAGTTAAATTTGCCCGTCCAGACACCTCCAGCTAGCCTCTCATTGGTTCTCGCTATTCCTGTTCATCTTCCGCAGAAATTGCAAACTGGGCCAAACAGGAGGTTAAAGGGACTGACTCTCCAAGTGGGGAGAGTGTTAGTAAAGCGTCTGGAATGTTGCACCCGAGTACCAGGGGAGGAAAACTGAGACATATTTGAACACGTCTCCCGATCACATGGTTGATCATACTCTAGGTTCCACATGCATGTTTTAGCTGAAGGAAGAATACCTTAAACCTGGGTAGTTGAAACCCGTGGAGTGGGTACCATGCAATATGACTTCAAAGGGTCTTCATTTGCTCACCGAACCTCTCCAATCCTATCACTGCTGCGTTTATGCCCCTGTACACTTGCTTGATTCTCTTTCGGAGACATAGCAATCCATAGGTTTTAAGATACTTACAAGTCAGGTACATTCTTAGGCGTTTAATATGCGGTGTTGAGTCCATTTCGTTGAGCACGGAGTAGCTCTTGTCTATTCCATATTTGACTTAAGGAACTTTATCTGTGCTCATTTCAATCTCTGGTTTTATGCAGCACACCAACTCACCTTTACCCTTAAGCAAGCATAAGTTGGTTTTCTAAATTTGAGACCCTGTTCTGTTCTGTAATTCAGTTCCTGTGTAGCCAAGTTTCCATTCCGTGTATTACTGATATCTTATGATGTTTCTTTTTCTGTGTGACTTATTTCAGTTAGAATCATCATACCTGAATCCACTCATTGTGCTGCTAAGGGCCTGATGACATAGATTTCATTGCTGAGTGATATTGCTTTGTAAGTGAATACCACAACTTCTTTATCCATTTTTCACTTTCTGCGATGTTGAACTTGTACTGTAAACGAGGTTCTTGTAAACAGAGCCGTTCCAAACTTTGGGGTGGCTGTGTCTTTTTGATTTTAATTTCCCTAAGCTATAGGACCATAAGTGGAAGTGCCCTAGGCTCTGTTGCTTTGTTTTTTAGATGTTTCAGGAAACACCATACACTTCTCCCAAGTGTCTGTTGGCAATTTACATCCCGCCCATCAGCATAACAAGGCTCCCAGTTCTCAATGGCCTGTTGCCTTTCTGGATTTTACACTTTTTTCAGATGGCCCTTTTGACCGGGGGAAAGTGAGACTTCATTGTAGTGCAGATTTCCTTTGCAAGCTTGCTTGGTTGGCCAAAAAGGGCGTATGCGTTTTTTCCTGAATATATTCAGGAAAAAACGCATACGCCCTTTTTGGCCAAGTGCATCATTGTGGACGTTCTGCCTCTTTTCCTATGCTTTCAATGCAATTCCAGTCTACCTCCTGAAATCGGTTTCCTGCAATTCTGCCCCGCTTTCAAGTCCTCTTGGCAGCCTTACTTCAGTCTATTTTTGGACGATAGCTGTCATTTATAACTCTGCAGGTTTGTGAATTACAGTGCCCCTGAGCTCCTTTCTTCAACTCGCTTTCTTGTGACCTGGCCGCAACACCGCAGGATGGCTTCAGGCCCTAATCTGGTTCCGGCCCGGCATGCTGAGCCTTTGGTTAATTCCTCTTCCTGGTGGGAAATGAGAGTTAAATTTGCCCGTCCAGACACCTCCAGCTAGCCTCTCATTGGTTCTCGCTATTCCTGTTCATCTTCCGCAGAAATTGCAAACTGGGCCAAACAGGAGGTTAAAGGGACTGACTCTCCAAGTGGGGAGAGTGTTAGTAAAGCGTCTGGAATGTTGCACCCGAGTACCAGGGGAGGAAAACTGAGACATATTTGAACACGTCTCCCGATCACATGGTTGATCATACTCTAGGTTCCACATGCATGTTTTAGCTGAAGGAAGAATACCTTAAACCTGGGTAGTTGAAACCCGTGGAATGGGTACCATGCAATATGACTTCAAAGGGTCTTCATTTGCTCACCGAACCTCTCCAATCCTATCACTGCTGCGTTTATGCCCCTGTACACATGCTTGATTCTCTTTCGGAGACATAGCAATCCATAGGTTTTAAGATACTTACTAGTCAGGTACATTCTTAGGCGTTTAATATGCGGTGTTGAGTCCATTTCGTTGAGCAAGGAGTAGCTCTTGTCTATTCCATATTTGACTTAAGGAACTTTATCTGTGCTCATTTCAATCCCTGGTTTTATGCAGCACCCCAACTCACCTTTACCCTTAAGCAAGCATAAGTTGGTTTTCTAAATTTGAGACCCTGTTCTGTTCTGTAATTCAGTTCCTGTGTAGCCAAGTTTACATTCCGTGTATTACTGATATCTTATGATGTTTCTTTTTCTGTGTGACTTACTTCAGTTAGAATCATCATACCTGAATCCACTCATTGTGCTGCTAAGGGCCTGATGACACAGATTTCATTGCTGAGTGATATTGCTTTGTAAGTAAATACCACAACTTCTTTATCCATTTTTCACTTTCTGCGATGTTGAACTTGTACTGTAAACGAGGTTCTTGTAAACAGAGCCGTTCCAAACTTTGGGGTGGCTGTGTCTTTTTGATTTTAATTTCCCTAATCTATAGGACCATAAGTGGAAGTGCCCTAGGTTCTGTTGCTTTGTTTTTTAGATGTTTCAGGAAACACCATACACTTCACCCGAGTGGTTGTTGGCAATTTACATCCCGCCCATCAGCATAACAAGGCTCCCAGTTCTCCATGGCCTGTCCTGCCTTTCTGGATTTTACACTTTTTTCAGATGGCCCTTTTGACCGGGGGGAAGTGAGACTTCATTGTAGTGCAGATTTCCTTTGCAAGCTTGCTTGGTTGGCCAGAAAGGGCGTATGCGTTTTTTCCTGAATATATTCAGGAAAAAACGCATACGCCCTTTTTGGCCAAGTGCATCATTGTGGACGTTCTGCCTCTTTTCCTATGCTTTCAATGCAATTCCAGTCTACCTCCTGAAATCGGTTTCCTGCAATTCTGCCTCGCTTTCAAGTCCGCTTGGCAGCCTTACTTCAGTCTATTTTTGGACGATAGCTGTCATTTATAACTCTGCAGGTTTGTGAATTACAGTGCCCCTGAGCTCCTTTCTTCAACTCGCTTTCTTTTGAGCTGGCCGCAACACCGCAGGATGGCTTAAGGCCCTAATCTGGTTCCGGCCCGGCATGCTGAGCCTTTGGTTAATTCCTCTTCCTGGTGGGAAATAAGAGTTAAATTTGCCCGTCCAGACACCTCCAGCTAGCCTCTCATTGGTTCTCGCTATTCCTGTTCATCTTCCGCAGAAATTGCAAACTGGGCCAAACAGGAGGTTAAAGGGACTGACTCTCCAAGTGGGGAGAGTGTTAGTAAAGCGTCTGGAATGTTGCACCCGAGTACCAGGGGAGGAAAACTGAGACATATTTGAACACGTCTCCCGATCACATGGTTGATCATACTCTAGGTTCCACATGCATGTTTTAGCTGAAGGAAGAATACCTTAAACCTGGGTAGTTGAAACCCGTGGAATGGGTACCATGCAATATGACTTCAAAGGGTCTTCATTTGCTCACCGAACCTCTCCAATCCTATCACTGCTGCGTTTATGCCCCTGTACACATGCTTGATTCTCTTTCGGAGACATAGCAATCCATAGGTTTTAAGATACTTACAAGTCAGGTACATTCTTAGGCGTTTAATATGCGGTGTTGAGTCCATTTCGTTGAGCAAGGAGTAGCTCTTGTCTATTCCATATTTGACTTAAGGAACTTTATCTGTGCTCATTTCAATCTCTGGTTTTATGCAGCACCCCAACTCACCTTTACCCTTAAGCAAGCATAAGTTGGTTTTCTAAATTTGAGACCCTGTTCTGTTCTGTAATTCAGTTCCTGTGTAGCCAAGTTTCCATTCCGTGTGTTACTGATATCTTATGATGTTTCTTTTTCTGTGTGACTTATTTCAGTTAGAATCATCATACCTGAATCCACTCATTGTGCTGCTAAGGGCCTGATGACATAGATTTCATTGCTGAGTGATATTGCTTTGTAAGTGAATACCACAACTTCTTTATCCATTTTTCACTTTCTGCGATGTTGAACTTGTACTGTAAACGAGGTTCTTGTAAACAGAGCCGTTCCAAACTTTGGGGTGGCTGTGTCTTTTTGATTTTAATTTCCCTAAGCTATAGGACCATAAGTGGAAGTGCCCTAGGCTCTGTTGCTTTGTTTTTTAGATGTTTCAGGAAACACCATACACTTCTCCCAAGTGTCTGTTGGCAATTTACATCCCGCCCATCAGCATAACAAGGCTCCCAGTTCTCAATGGCCTGTTGCCTTTCTGGATTTTACACTTTTTTCAGATGGCCCTTTTGACCGGGGGGAAGTGAGACTTCATTGTAGTGCAGATTTCCTTTGCAAGCTTGCTTGGTTGGCCAAAAAGGGCGTATGCGTTTTTTCCTGAATATATTCAGGAAAAAACGCATACGCCCTTTTTGGCCAAGTGCATCATTGTGGACGTTCTGCCTCTTTTCCTATGCTTTCAATGCAATTCCAGTCTACCTCCTGAAATCGGTTTCCTGCAATTCTGCCCCGCTTTCAAGTCCTCTTGGCAGCCTTACTTCAGTCTATTTTTGGACGATAGCTGTCATTTATAACTCTGCAGGTTTGTGAATTACAGTGCCCCTGAGCTCCTTTCTTCAACTCGCTTTCTTTTGAGCTGGCCGCAACACCACAGAATGGCTTCAGGCCCTAATCTAGTTCCGGTACGGCACACTGAGCCTTTGGTTATTTCCTCTTCCTGGTGGGAAATGAGAGTTAAATTTGCCCGTCCAGACACCTCCAGCTAGCCTCTCATTGGTTCTCGCTATTCCTGTTCATCTTCCGCAGAAATTGCAAACTGGGCCAAACAGGAGGTTAAAGGCGCTGACTCTCCAAGTCGGGAGAGTGTTAGTAAAGCGTCTGGAATGTTGCACCCGAGTACCAGGGGAGGAAAACTGAGACATATTTGAACACGTCTCCCGTTCACATGGTTGATCATACTTGGGTTCCACATGCATGCTTTAGCTGAAGGAAGAATACCTTAAACCTGGAGAGTTGAGACCCGTGTAATGGGTACCATGCAATATGACTTCAAAGGGTCTTCATTTGCTCACCGAACCTCTCCAATCCTATCACTGCTGCGTTTATGCCCCTGTACACATGCTTGATTCTCTTTCGGAGACATAGCAATCCATAGGTTTTAAGATACTTACTAGTCAGGTACATTCTTAGGCGTTTAATATGCGGTGTTGAGTCCATTTCGTTGAGCAAGGAGTAGCTCTTGTCTATTCCATATTTGGCTTAAGGAACTTTATCTGTGCTCATTTCAATCTCTGGTTTTATGCAGCACCCCAACTCACCTTTACCCTTAAGCAAGCATAAGTTGGTTTTCTAAATTTGAGACCCTCTTCTGTTCTGTAATTCAGTTCCTGTGTAGCCAAGTTTACATTCCGTGTATTACTGATATCTTATGATGTTTCTTTTCTGTGTGACTTATTTCAGTTAGAATCATCATACCTGAATCCACTCATTGTGCTGCTACGGGCCTGATGACACAGATTTCATTGCTGAGTGATATTGCTTTGTAAGTAAATACCACAACTTCTTTATCCATATTTCACTTTCTGCGATGTTGAACTTGTACTGTAAACGAGGTTCTTGTAAACAGAGCCGTTCCAAACTTTGGGGTGGCTGTGTCTTTTTGATTTTAATTTCCCTAAGCTATAGGACCATAAGTGGCAGTGCCCTAGGCTCTGTTGCTTTGTTTTTTAGATGTTTCAGGAAACACCATACACTTCTCCTGAGTGTCTGTTGGCAATTTACATCCCGCCCATCAGCATAACAAGGCTCCCAGTTCTCCATGGCCTGTCCTGCCTTTCTGGATTTTACACTTTTTTCAGATGGCCCTTTTGACCGGGGGGAAGTGAGACTTCATTGTAGTGCAGATTTCCTTTGCAAGCTTGCTTGGTTGGCCAAAAAGTGCGTATGCGTTTTTTCCTGAATATATTCAGGAAAAAACGCATACACCCTTTTTGGCCAAGTGCATCATTGTGAACGTTCTGCCTCTTTTCCTATGCTTTCAATGCAATTCCAGTCTACCTCCTGAAATCGGTTTCCTGCAATTCTGCCCCGCTTTCAAGTCCTCTTGGCAGCCTTACTTCAGTCTATTTTTGGACGATAGCTGTCATTTATAACTCTGCAGGTTTGTGAATTACAGTGCCCCTGAGCTCCTTTCTTCAACTCGCTTTCTTGTGAACTGCCGCAACACCGCAGGATGGCTTCAGGCCCTAATCTGGTTCCGGCATGGCACGCTGAGCCTTTGGTTATTTCCTCTTCCTGGTGGGAAATGAGAGTTAAATTTGCCCGTCCAGACACCTCCAGCTAGTCTCTCATTGGTTCTCGCTATTCCTGTTCATCTTCCGCAGAAATTGCAAACTGAGCCAAACAGGAGGTTAAAGGGACTGACTCTCCAAGTCGGGAGAGTGTTAGTAAAGCGTCTGGAATGTTGCACCCAAGTACCAGGGTACGAAAACTGAGACATATTTGAACACGTCTCCCGATCACATGGTTGATCATACTCTAGGTTCCACATGCATGTTTTAGCTGAAGGAAGAATACCTTAAACCTGGAGAGTTGAGACCCGTGTAATGGGTACCATGCAATATGACTTCAAAGGGTCTTCATTTGCTCACCGAACCTCTCCAATCCTATCACTGCTGCGTTTATTCCCCAGTACACACGCTTGATTCTCTTTTGGAGACATAGCAATCCATAGGTTTTAAGATATTTACTAGTCAGGTACATTCTTAAGGGTTTAATATGGGGTTTTGAGTCCATTTCGTTGAGCAAGGAGTAGCTCTTGTCTATTCCATATTTGGCTTAAGGAACTTTATCTGTGCTCATTTCAATCTCTGGTTTTATGCAGCACCCCAACTCACCTTTCCCCTTAAGCAAGCATAAGTTGGTTTTCTAAATTTGAGACCCTGTTCTGTTCTGTAATTCAGTTCCTGTGTAGCCAAGTTTACATTCTGTGTATTACTGATATCTTATGATGTTGCTTTTTCTGTGTGACTTATTTCAGTTAGAATCATCATACCTGAATCCACTCATTGTGATGCTAAGGGCCTGATGACATAGAATTCATTGCTGAGTGATATTGCTTTGTAAGTAAATACCACAACTTCTTTATCCATTTTTCACTTTCTGCGATGTTGAACTTGTACTGTAAACGAGGTTCTTGTAAACAGAGCCGTTCCAAACTTTGGGGTGGCTGTGTCTTTTTGATTTTAATTTCCCTAAGCTATAGGACCATAAGTGGCAGTGCCCTAGGCTCTGTTGCTTTGTTTTTTAGATGTTTCAGGAAACACCATACACTTCTCCCGAGTGTCTGTTGGCAATTTACATCCCGCCCATCAGCATAACAAGGCTCCCAGTTCTCCATGGCCTGTCCTGCCTTTCTGGATTTTACACTTTTTTCAGATGGCCCTTTTGACCGGGGGGAAGTGAGACTTCATTGTAGTGCAGATTTCCTTTGCAAGCTTGCTTGGTTGGCCAAAAAGGGCGTATGCGTTTTTTCCTGAATATATTCAGGAAAAAACGCATACGCCCTTTTTGGCCAAGTGCATCATTGTGAACGTTCTGCCTCTTTTCCTATGCTTTCAATGCAATTCCAGTCTACCTCCTGAAATCGGTTTCCTGCAATTCTGGCCCGCTTTCAAGGCCTCTTGGCAGCCTTACTTCAGTCTATTTTTGGACGATAGCTGTCATTTATAACTCTGCAGGTTTGTGAATTACAGTGCCCCTGAGCTCCTTTCTTCAACTCGCTTTCTTGTGACCTGCCGCAACACCGCAGGATGGCTTCAGGCCCTAATCTGGTTCCGGCACGGCACGCTGAGCCTTTGGTTATTTCCTCTTCCTGGTGGGAAATGAGAGTTAAATTTGCCCGTCCAGACACCTCCAGCTAGTCTCTCATTGGTTCTCGCTATTCCTGTTCATCTTCCGCAGAAATTGCAAACTGGGCCAAACAGGAGGTTAAAGGGACTGACTCTCCAAGTCGGGAGAGTGTTAGTAAAGCGTCTGGAATGTTGCACCCGAGTACCAGGGTACGAAAACTGAGACATATTTGAACACGTTTCCCAATCACATGGTTGATCATACTCTAGGTTCCACATGCATGTTTTAGCTGAAGGAAGAATACCTTATACCTGGGTAGTTGAAACCCGTGGAATGGGTACCATGCAATATGAATTCAAAGGGTCTTCATTTGCTCACCGAACCTCTCCAATCCTATCACTGCTGCGTTTATGCCCCTGTACACATGCTTGATTCTCTTTCGGAGACATAGCAATCCATAGGTTTTAAGATACTTACTAGTCAGGTACATTCTTAGGCGTTTAATATGCGGTGTTGAGTCCATTTCGTTGAGCAAGGAGTAGTTCTTGTCTATTCCATATTTGACTTAAGGAACTTTATCTGTGCTCATTTCAATCTCTGGTTTTATGCAGCACCCCAACTCACCTTTACCCTTAAGCAAGCATAAGTTGGTTTTCTAAATTTGAGTCCCTGTTCTGTTCTGTAATTCAGTTCCTGTGTAGCCAAGTTTACATTCCGTGTATTACTGATATCTTATGATGTTTCTTTTTCTGTGTGACTTATTTCAGTTAGAATCATCATACCTGAATCCACTCATTGTGCTGCTAAGGGCCTGATGACACAGATTTCATTGCTGAGTGATATTGCTTTGTAAGTAAATACCACAACTTCTTTATCCATTTTTCACTTTCTGCGATGTTGAACTTGTACTGTAAACGAGGTTCTTGTAAACAGAGCCGTTCGAAACTTTGGGGTGGCTGTGTCTTTTTGATTTTAATTTCCCTAAGCTATAGGACCATAAGTGGCAGTGCCCTAGGCTCTGTTGCTTTGTTTTTTAGATGTTTCAGGAAACACCATACACTTCTCCAGAGTGTCTGTTGGCAATTTACATCCCGCCCATCAGCATAACAAGGCTCCCAGTTCTCCATGGCCTGTCCTGCCTTTCTGGATTTTACACTTTTTTCAGATGGCCCTTTTGACCGGGGGGAAGTGAGACTTCATTGTAGTGCAGATTTCCATTGCAAGCTTGCTTGGTTGGCCAAAAAGTGCGTATGCGTTTTTTCCTGAATATATTCAGGAAAAAACGCATACACCCTTTTTGGCCAAGTGCATCATTGTGAACGTTCTGCCTCTTTTCCTATGCTTTCAATGCAATTCCAGTCTACCTCCTGAAATCGGTTTCCTGCAATTCTGCCCCGCTTTCAAGTCCTCTTGGCAGCCTTACTTCAGTCTATTTTTGGACGATAGCTGTCATTTATAACTCTGCAGGTTTGTGAATTACAGTGCCCCTGAGCTCCTTTCTTCAACTCGCTTTCTTGTGAACTGCCGCAACACCGCAGGATGGCTTCAGGCCCTAATCTGGTTCCGGCACGGCACGCTGAGCCTTTGGTTATTTCCTCTTCCTGGTGGGAAATGAGAGTTAAATTTGCCCGTCCAGACACCTCCAGCTAGTCTCTCATTGGATCTCGCTATTCCTGTTCATCTTCCGCAGAAATTGCAAACTGGGCCAAACAGGAGGTTAAAGGGACTGACTCTCCAAGTGGGGAGAGTGTTAGTAAAGCGTCTGGAATGTTGCACCTGAGTACCAGGGTACGAAAACTGAGACATATTTGAACACGTCTCCCGATCACATGGTTGATCATACTCTAGGTTCCACATGCATGTTTTAGCTGAAGGAAGAATACCTTAAACCTGGAGAGTTGAGACCCGTGTAATGGGTACCATGCAATATGACTTCAAAGGGTCTTCATTTGCTCACCGAACCTCTCCAATCCTATCACTGCTGCGTTTATTCCCCAGTACACACGCTTGATTCTCTTTTGGAGACATAGCAATCCATAGGTTTTAAGATACTTACTAGTCAGGTACATTCTTAGGCGTTTAATATGTGGTGTTGAGTCCATTTCGTTGAGCAAGGAGTAGTTCTTGTCTATTCCATATTTGACTTAAGGAACTTTATCTGTGCTCATTTCAATCTCTGGTTTTATGCAGCACCCCAACTCACCTTTACCCTTAAGCAAGCATAAGTTGGTTTTCTAAATTTGAGTCCCTGTTCTGTTCTGTAATTCAGTTCCTGTGTAGCCAAGTTTACATTCCGTGTATTACTGATATCTTATGATGTTTCTTTTTCTGTGTGACTTATTTCAGTTAGAATCATCATACCTGAATCCACTCATTGTGCTGCTAAGGGCCTGATGACACAGATTTCATTGCTGAGTGATATTGCTTTGTAAGTAAATACCACAACTTCTTTATCCATTTTTCACTTTCTGCGATGTTGAACTTGTACTGTAAACGAGGTTCTTGTAAACAGAGCCGTTCCAAACTTTGGGGTGGCTGTGTCTTTTTGATTTTAATTTCCCTAAGCTATAGGACCATAAGTGGAAGTGCCCTAGGTTCTGTTGCTTTGTTTTTTAGATGTTTCAGGAAACACCATACACTTCTCCCGAGTGGTTGTTGGCAATTTACATCCCGCCCATCAGCATAACAAGGCTCCCAGTTCTCCATGGCCTGTCCTGCCTTTCTGGATTTTACACTTTTTTCAGTAGGCCCTTTTGACCAGGGGGAAGTGAGACTTCATTGTAGTGCAGATTTCCTTTGCAAGCTTGCTTGGTTGGCCAAAAAGGGCGTATGCGTTTTTTCCTGAATATATTCAGGAAAAAACGCATACGCCCTTTTTGGCCAAGTGCATCATTGTGGACGTTCTGCCTCTTTTCCTATGCTTTCAATGCAATTCCAGTCTACCTCCTGAAATCGGTTTCCTGCAATTCTGCCCCGCTTTCAAGTCCTCTTGGCAGCCTTACTTCAGTATATTTTTGGACGATAGCTGTCATTTATAACTCTGCAGGTTTGTGAATTACAGTGCCCCTGAGCTCCTTTCTTCAACTCACTTTCTTTTGAGCTGGCCGCAACACCACAGGATGGCTTCAGGCCCTAATCTAGTTCCGGTACGGCATGCTGAGCCTTTGGTTATTTCCTCTTCCTGGTGGGAAATGAGAGTTAAATTTGCCCGTCCAGACACCTCCAGCTAGCCTCTCATTGGTTCTCGCTATTCCTGTTCATCTTCCGCAGAAATTGCAAACTGGGCCAAACAGGAGGTTAAAGGCGCTGACTCTCCAAGTGGGGAGAGTGTTTGTAAAGCGTCTGGAATGTTGCACCCGAGTACCAGGGGAGGAAAACTGAGACATATTTGAACACGTCTCCCGTTCACATGGTTGATCATACTTGGGTTCCACATGCATGCTTTAGCTGAAGGAAGAATACCTTAAACCTGGAGAGTTGAGACCCGTGTAATGGGTACCATGCAATATGACTTCAAAGGGTCTTCATTTGCTCACCGAACCTCTCCAATCCTATCACTGCTGCGTTTATGCCCCTGTACACATGCTTGATTCTCTTTCGGAGACATAGCAATCCATAGGTTTTAAGATACTTACTAGTCAGGTACATTCTTTGGCGTTTAATATGCGGTGTTGAGTCCATTTCGTTGAGCAAGGAGTAGCTCTTGTCTATTCCATATTTGGCTTAAGGAACTTTATCTGTGCTCATTTCAATCTCTGGTTTTATGCAGCACCCCAACTCACCTTTACCCTTAAGCAAGCATAAGTTGGTTTTCTAAATTTGAGACCCTGTTCTGTTCTGTAATTGAGTTCCTGTGTAGCCAAGTTTACATTCCGTGTATTACTGATATCTTATGATGTTTCTTTTCTGTGTGACTTATTTCAGTTAGAATCATCATACCTGAATCCACTCATTGTGCTGCTACGGGCCTGATGACACAGATTTCATTGCTGAGTGATATTGCTTTGTAAGTAAATACCACAACTTCTTTATCCATATTTCACTTTCTGCGATGTTGAACTTGTACTGTAAACGAGGTTCTTGTAAACAGAGCCGTTCCAAACTTTGGGGTGGCTGTGTCTTTTTGATTTTAATTTCCCTAAGCTATAGGACCATAAGTGGCAGTGCCCTAGGCTCTGTTGCTTTGTTTTTTAGATGTTTCAGGAAACACCATACACTTCTCCCGAGTGTCTGTTGGCAATTTACATCCCGCCCATCAGCATAACAAGGCTCCCAGTTCTCCATGGCCTGTCCTGCCTTTCTGGATTTTACACTTTTTTCAGATGGCCCTTTTGACCGGGGGGAAGTGAGACTTCATTGTAGTGCAGATTTCCTTTGCAAGCTTGCTTGGTTGGCCAAAAAGGGCGTATGCGTTTTTTCCTGAATATATTCAGGAAAAAACGCATACGCCCTTTTTGGCCAAGTGCATCATTGTGGACGTTCTGCCTCTTTTCCTCTGCTTTCAATGCAATTCCAGTCTACCTCCTGAAATCGGTTTCCTGCAATTCTGCCCCGCTTTCAAGTCCTCTTGGCAGCCTTACTTCAGTCTATTTTTGGACGATAGCTGTCATTTATAACTCTGCAGGTTTGTGAATTACAGTGCCCCTGAGCTCCTTTCTTCAACTCGCTTTCTTGTGACCTGGCCGCAACACCGCAGGATGGCTTCAGGCCCTAATCTGGTTCCGGCACGGCACGTTGAGCCTTTGGTTAATTCTTCTTCCTGGTGGGAAATGAGAGTTAAATTTGCCCGTCCAGACACCTCCAGCTAGTCTCTCATTGGTTCTCGCTATTCCTGTTCATCATCCGCAGAAATTGCAAACTGGGCCAAACAGGAGGTTAAAGGGACTGACTCTCCAAGTCGGGAGAGTGTTAGTAAAGCGTCTGGAATGTTGCACCCGAGTACCAGGGGAGGAAAACTGAGACACATTTGAACACGTCTCCCGTTCACATGGTTGATCATACTCTGGGTTCCACATGCATGTTTTAGCTGAAGGAAGAATACCTTAAACCTGGAGAGTTGAAACCCGTGGAATGGGTACCATGCAATATGACTTCAAAGGGTCTTCATTTGCTCACCGAACCTCTCCAATCCTATCACTGCTGCGTTTATGCCCCTGTACACATGCTTGATTCTCTTTCGGAGACATAGCAATCCATAGGTTTTAAGATACTTACTAGTCAGGTACATTCTTAGGCGTTTAATATGCGGTGTTGAGTCCATTTCGTTGAGCAAGGAGTAGCTCTTGTCTATTCCATATTTGGCTTAAGGAACTTTATCTGTGCTCATTTCAATCTCTGGTTTTATGCAGCACCCCAACTCACCTTTACCCTTAAGCAAGCATAAGTTGGTTTTCTAAATTTGAGACCCTCTTCTGTTCTGTAATTCAGTTCCTGTGTAGCCAAGTTTACATTCCGTGTATTACTGATATCTTATGATGTTTCTTTTCTGTGTGACTTATTTCAGTTAGAATCATCATACCTGAATCCACTCATTGTGCTGCTACGGGCCTGATGACACAGATTTCATTGCTGAGTGATATTTCTTTGTAAGTAAATACCACAACTTCTTTATCCATATTTCACTTTCTGCGATGTTGAACTTGTACTGTAAACGAGGTTCTTGTAAACAGAGCCGTTCCAAACTTTGGGGTGGCTGTGTCTTTTTGATTTTAATTTCCCTAAGCTATAGGACCATAAGTGGCAGTGCCCTAGGCTCTGTTGCTTTGTTTTTTAGATGTTTCAGGAAACACCATACACTTCTCCTGAGTGTCTGTTGGCAATTTACATCCCGCCCATCAGCATAACAAGGCTCCCAGTTCTCCATGGCCTGTCCTGCCTTTCTGGATTTTACACTTTTTTCAGATGGCCCTTTTGACCGGGGGGAAGTGAGACTTCATTGTAGTGCAGATTTCCTTTGCAAGCTTGCTTGGTTGGCCAAAAAGTGCGTATGCGTTTTTTCCTGAATATATTCAGGAAAAAACGCATACACCCTTTTTGGCCAAGTGCATCATTGTGAACGTTCTGCCTCTTTTCCTATGCTTTCAATGCAATTCCAGTCTACCTCCTGAAATCGGTTTCCTGCAATTCTGCCCCGCTTTCAAGTCCTCTTGGCAGCCTTACTTCAGTCTATTTTTGGACGATAGCTGTCATTTATAACTCTGCAGGTTTGTGAATTACAGTGCCCCTGAGCTCCTTTCTTCAACTCGCTTTCTTGTGAACTGCCGCAACACCGCAGGATGGCTTCAGGCCCTAATCTGGTTCCGGCACGGCACGCTGAGCCTTTGGTTATTTCCTCTTCCTGGTGGGAAATGAGAGTTAAATTTGCCCGTCCAGACACCTCCAGCTAGTCTCTCATTGGTTCTCGCTATTCCTGTTCATCTTCCGCAGAAATTGCAAACTGAGCCAAACAGGAGGTTAAAGGGACTGACTCTCCAAGTCGGGAGAGTGTTAGTAAAGCGTCTGGAATGTTGCACCCGAGTACCAGGGTACGAAAACTGAGACATATTTGAACACGTCTCCCGATCACATGGTTGATCATACTCTAGGTTCCACATGCATGTTTTAGCTGAAGGAAGAATACCTTAAACCTGGAGAGTTGAGACCCGTGTAATGGGTACCATGCAATATGACTTCAAAGGGTCTTCATTTGCTCACCGAACCTCTCCAATCCTATCACTGCTGCGTTTATTCCCCAGTACACACGCTTGATTCTCTTTTGGAGACATAGCAATCCATAGGTTTTAAGATATTTACTAGTCAGGTACATTCTTAAGGGTTTAATATGGGGTTTTGAGTCCATTTCGTTGAGCAAGGAGTAGCTCTTGTCTATTCCATATTTGGCTTAAGGAACTTTATCTGTGCTCATTTCAATCTCTGGTTTTATGCAGCACCCCAACTCACCTTTCCCCTTAAGCAAGCATAAGTTGGTTTTCTAAATTTGAGACCCTGTTCTGTTCTGTAATTCAGTTCCTGTGTAGCCAAGTTTACATTCTGTGTATTACTGATATCTTATGATGTTGCTTTTTCTGTGTGACTTATTTCAGTTAGAATCATCATACCTGAATCCACTCATTGTGATGCTAAGGGGCTGATGACATAGAATTCATTGCTGAGTGATATTGCTTTGTAAGTAAATACCACAACTTCTTTATCCATTTTTCACTTTCTGCGATGTTGAACTTGTACTGTAAACGAGGTTCTTGTAAACAGAGCCGTTCCAAACTTTGGGGTGGCTGTGTCTTTTTGATTTTAATTTCCCTAAGCTATAGGACCATAAGTGGCAGTGCCCTAGGCTCTGTTGCTTTGTTTTTTAGATGTTTCAGGAAACACCATACACTTCTCCCGAGTGTCTGTTGGCAATTTACATCCCGCCCATCAGCATAACAAGGCTCCCAGTTCTCCATGGCCTGTCCTGCCTTTCTGGATTTTACACTTTTTTCAGATGGCCCTTTTGACCGGGGGGAAGTGAGACTTCATTGTAGTGCAGATTTCCTTTGCAAGCTTGCTTGGTTGGCCAAAAAGTGCGTATGCGTTTTTTCCTGAATATATTCAGGAAAAAACGCATACGCCCTTTTTGGCCAAGTGCATCATTGTGAACGTTCTGCCTCTTTTCCTATGCTTTCAATGCAATTCCAGTCTACCTCCTGAAATCGGTTTCCTGCAATTCTGGCCCGCTTTCAAGGCCTCTTGGCAGCCTTACTTCAGTCTATTTTTGGACGATAGCTGTCATTTATAACTCTGCAGGTTTGTGAATTACAGTGCCCCTGAGCTCCTTTCTTCAACTCGCTTTCTTGTGACCTGCCGCAACACCGCAGGATGGCTTCAGGCCCTAATCTGGTTCCGGCACGGCACGCTGAGCCTTTGGTTATTTCCTCTTCCTGGTGGGAAATGAGAGTTAAATTTGCCCGTCCAGACACCTCCAGCTAGTCTCTCATTGGTTCTCGCTATTCCTGTTCATCTTCCGCAGAAATTGCAAACTGGGCCAAACAGGAGGTTAAAGGGACTGACTCTCCAAGTCGGGAGAGTGTTAGTAAAGCGTCTGGAATGTTGCACCCGAGTACCAGGGTACGAAAACTGAGACATATTTGAACACGTCTCCCAATCACATGGTTGATCATACTCTAGGTTCCACATGCATGTTTTAGCTGAAGGAAGAATACCTTATACCTGGGTAGTTGAAACCCGTGGAATGGGTACCATGCAATATGAATTCAAAGGGTCTTCATTTGCTCACCGAACCTCTCCAATCCTATCACTGCTGCGTTTATGCCCCTGTACACATGCTTGATTCTCTTTCGGAGACATAGCAATCCATAGGTTTTAAGATACTTACTAGTCAGGTACATTCTTAGGCGTTTAATATGCGGTGTTGAGTCCATTTCGTTGAGCAAGGAGTAGTTCTTGTCTATTCCATATTTGACTTAAGGAACTTTATCTGTGCTCATTTCAATCTCTGGTTTTATGCAGCACCCCAACTCACCTTTACCCTTAAGCAAGCATAAGTTGGTTTTCTAAATTTGAGTCCCTGTTCTGTTCTGTAATTCAGTTCCTGTGTAGCCAAGTTTACATTCCGTGTATTACTGATATCTTATGATGTTTCTTTTTCTGTGTGACTTATTTCAGTTAGAATCATCATACCTGAATCCACTCATTGTGCTGCTAAGGGCCTGATGACACAGATTTCATTGCTGAGTGATATTGCTTTGTAAGTAAATACCACAACTTCTTTATCCATTTTTCACTTTCTGCGATGTTGAACTTGTACTGTAAACGAGGTTCTTGTAAACAGAGCCGTTCGAAACTTTGGGGTGGCTGTGTCTTTTTGATTTTAATTTCCCTAAGCTATAGGACCATAAGTGGCAGTGCCCTAGGCTCTGTTGCTTTGTTTTTTAGATGTTTCAGGAAACACCATACACTTCTCCAGAGTGTCTGTTGGCAATTTACATCCCGCCCATCAGCATAACAAGGCTCCCAGTTCTCCATGGCCTGTCCTGCCTTTCTGGATTTTACACTTTTTTCAGATGGCCCTTTTGACCGGGGGGAAGTGAGACTTCATTGTAGTGCAGATTTCCATTGCAAGCTTGCTTGGTTGGCCAAAAAGTGCGTATGCGTTTTTTCCTGAATATATTCAGGAAAAAACGCATACACCCTTTTTGGCCAAGTGCATCATTGTGAACGTTCTGCCTCTTTTCCTATGCTTTCAATGCAATTCCAGTCTACCTCCTGAAATCGGTTTCCTGCAATTCTGCCCCGCTTTCAAGTCCTCTTGGCAGCCTTACTTCAGTCTATTTTTGGACGATAGCTGTCATTTATAACTCTGCAGGTTTGTGAATTACAGTGCCCCTGAGCTCCTTTCTTCAACTCGCTTTCTTGTGAACTGCCGCAACACCGCAGGATGGCTTCAGGCCCTAATCTGGTTCCGGCACGGCACGCTGAGCCTTTGGTTATTTCCTCTTCCTGGTGGGAAATGAGAGTTAAATTTGCCCGTCCAGACACCTCCAGCTAGTCTCTCATTGGATCTCGCTATTCCTGTTCATCTTCTGCAGAAATTGCAAACTGGGCCAAACAGGAGGTTAAAGGGACTGACTCTCCAAGTGGGGAGAGTGTTAGTAAAGCGTCTGGAATGTTGCACCTGAGTACCAGGGTACGAAAACTGAGACATATTTGAACACGTCTCCCGTTCACATGGTTGATCATACTCTAGGTTCCACATGCATGTTTTAGCTGAAGGAAGAATACCTTAAACCTGGAGAGTTGAGACCCGTGTAATGGGTACCATGCAATATGACTTCAAAGGGTCTTCATTTGCTCACCGAACCTCTCCAATCCTATCACTGCTGCGTTTATTCCCCAGTACACACGCTTGATTCTCTTTTGGAGACATAGCAATCCATAGGTTTTAAGATATTTACTAGTCAGGTACATTCTTAAGGGTTTAATATGGGGTTTTGAGTCCATTTCGTTGAGCAAGGAGTAGCTCTTGTCTATTCCATATTTGGCTTAAGGAACTTTATCTGTGCTCATTTCAATCTCTGGTTTTATGCAGCACCCCAACTCACCTTTCCCCTTAAGCAAGCATAAGTTGGTTTTCTAAATTTGAGACCCTGTTCTGTTCTGTAATTCAGTTCCTGTGTAGCCAAGTTTACATTCTGTGTATTACTGATATCTTATGATGTTGCTTTTTCTGTGTGACTTATTTCAGTTAGAATCATCATACCTGAATCCACTCATTGTGATGCTAAGGGCCTGATGACATAGAATTCATTGCTGAGTGATATTGCTTTGTAAGTAAATACCACAACTTCTTTATCCATTTTTCACTTTCTGCGATGTTGAACTTGTACTGTAAACGAGGTTCTTGTAAACAGAGGCGTCCCAAACTTTGGGGTGGCTGTGTCTTTTTGATTTTAATTTCCCTAAGCTATAGGACCATAAGTGACAGTGCCCTAGGCTCTGTTGCTTTGTTTTTTAGATGTTTCAGGAAACCCCATACACTTCTCCCGAGTGTCTGTTGGCAATTTACATCCCGCCCATCAGCATAACAAGGCTCCCAGTTCTCCATGGCCTGTCCTGCCTTTCTGGATTTTACACTTTTTTCAGATGGCCCTTTTGACCGGGGGGAAGTGAGACTTCATTGTAGTGCAGATTTCCTTTGCAAGCTTGCTTGGTTGGCCAAAAAGGGCGTATGCGTTTTTTCCTGAATATATTCAGGAAAAAACGCATACGCCCTTTTTGGCCAAGTGCATCATTGTGAATGTTCTGCCTCTTTTCCTATGCTTTCAATGCAATTCCAGTCTACCTCCTGAAATCGGTTTCCTGCAATTCTGGCCCGCTTTCAAGGCCTCTTGGCAGCCTTACTTCAGTCTATTTTTGGACGATAGCTGTCATTTATAACTCTGCAGGTTTGTGAATTACAGTGCCCCTGAGCTCCTTTCTTCAACTCGCTTTCTTGTGACCTGCCGCACCACCGCAGGATGGCTTCAGGCCCTAATCTGGTTCCGGCACGGCACGCTGAGCCTTTGGTTATTTCCTCTTCCTGGTGGGAAATGAGAGTTAAATTTGCCCGTCCAGACACCTGCAGCTAGTCTCTCATTGGTTCTCGCTATTCCTGTTCATCTTCCGCAGAAATTGCAAACTGGGCCAAACAGGAGGTTAAAGGGACTGACTCTCCAAGTGGGGAGAGTGTTAGTAAAGCGTCTGGAATGTTGCACCCGAGTACCAGGGGAGGAAAACTGAGACATATTTGAACACGTCTCCCAATCACATGGTTGATCATACTCTAGGTTCCACATGCATGTTTTAGCTGAAGGAAGAATACCTTATACCTGGGTAGTTGAAACCCGTGGAATGGGTACCATGCAATATGAATTCAAAGGGTCTTCATTTGCTCACCGAACCTCTCCAATCCTATCACTGCTGCGTTTATGCCCCTGTACACATGCTTGATTCTCTTTCGGAGACATAGCAATCCATAGGTTTTAAGATACTTACTAGTCAGGTACATTCTTAGGCGTTTAATATGTGGTGTTGAGTCCATTTCGTTGAGCAAGGAGTAGTTCTTGTCTATTCCATATTTGACTTAAGGAACTTTATCTGTGCTCATTTCAATCTCTGGTTTTATGCAGCACCCCAACTCACCTTTACCCTTAAGCAAGCATAAGTTGGTTTTCTAAATTTGAGTCCCTGTTCTGTTCTGTAATTCAGTTCCTGTGTAGCCAAGTTTACATTCCGTGTATTACTGATATCTTATGATGTTTCTTTTTCTGTGTGACTTATTTCAGTTAGAATCATCATACCTGAATCCACTCATTGTGCTGCTAAGGGCCTGATGACACAGATTTCATTGCTGAGTGATATTGCTTTGTAAGTAAATACCACAACTTCTTTATCCATTTTTCACTTTCTGCGATGTTGAACTTGTACTGTAAACGAGGTTCTTGTAAACAGAGCCGTTCGAAACTTTGGGGTGGCTGTGTCTTTTTGATTTTAATTTCCCTAAGCTATAGGACCATAAGTGGAAGTGCCCTAGGTTCTGTTGCTTTGTTTTTTAGATGTTTCAGGAAACACCATACACTTCTCCCGAGTGGTTGTTGGCAATTTACATCCCGCCCATCAGCATAACAAGGCTCCCAGTTCTCCATGGCCTGTCCTGCCTTTCTGGATTTTACACTTTTTTCAGTAGGCCCTTTTGACCAGGGGGAAGTGAGACTTCATTGTAGTGCAGATTTCCTTTGCAAGCTTGCTTGGTTGGCCAAAAAGGGCGTATGCGTTTTTTCCTGAATATATTCAGGAAAAAACGCATACGCCCTTTTTGGCCAAGTGCATCATTGTGGACGTTCTGCCTCTTTTCCTATGCTTTCAATGCAATTCCAGTCTACCTCCTGAAATCGGTTTCCTGCAATTCTGCCCCGCTTTCAAGTCCTCTTGGCAGCCTTACTTCAGTATATTTTTGGACGATAGCTGTCATTTATAACTCTGCAGGTTTGTGAATTACAGTGCCCCTGAGCTCCTTTCTTCAACTCACTTTCTTTTGAGCTGGCCGCAACACCACAGGATGGCTTCAGGCCCTAATCTAGTTCCGGTACGGCATGCTGAGCCTTTGGTTATTTCCTCTTCCTGGTGGGAAATGAGAGTTAAATTTGCCCGTCCAGACACCTCCAGCTAGCCTCTCATTGGTTCTCGCTATTCCTGTTCATCTTCCGCAGAAATTGCAAACTGGGCCAAACAGGAGGTTAAAGGCGCTGACTCTCCAAGTGGGGAGAGTGTTTGTAAAGCGTCTGGAATGTTGCACCCGAGTACCAGGGGAGGAAAACTGAGACATATTTGAACACGTCTCCCGTTCACATGGTTGATCATACTTGGGTTCCACATGCATGCTTTAGCTGAAGGAAGAATACCTTAAACCTGGAGAGTTGAGACCCGTGTAATGGGTACCATGCAATATGACTTCAAAGGGTCTTCATTTGCTCACCGAACCTCTCCAATCCTATCACTGCTGCGTTTATGCCCCTGTACACATGCTTGATTCTCTTTCGGAGACATAGCAATCCATAGGTTTTAAGATACTTACTAGTCAGGTACATTCTTTGGCGTTTAATATGCGGTGTTGAGTCCATTTCGTTGAGCAAGGAGTAGCTCTTGTCTATTCCATATTTGGCTTAAGGAACTTTATCTGTGCTCATTTCAATCTCTGGTTTTATGCAGCACCCCAACTCACCTTTACCCTTAAGCAAGCATAAGTTGGTTTTCTAAATTTGAGACCCTGTTCTGTTCTGTAATTCAGTTCCTGTGTAGCCAAGTTTACATTCCGTGTATTACTGATATCTTATGATGTTTCTTTTCTGTGTGACTTATTTCAGTTAGAATCATCATACCTGAATCCACTCATTGTGCTGCTACGGGCCTGATGACACAGATTTCATTGCTGAGTGATATTGCTTTGTAAGTAAATACCACAACTTCTTTATCCATATTTCACTTTCTGCGATGTTGAACTTGTACTGTAAACGAGGTTCTTGTAAACAGAGCCGTTCCAAACTTTGGGGTGGCTGTGTCTTTTTGATTTTAATTTCCCTAAGCTATAGGACCATAAGTGGCAGTGCCCTAGGCTCTGTTGCTTTGTTTTTTAGATGTTTCAGGAAACACCATACACTTCTCCCGAGTGTCTGTTGGCAATTTACATCCCGCCCATCAGCATAACAAGGCTCCCAGTTCTCCATGGCCTGTCCTGCCTTTCTGGATTTTACACTTTTTTCAGATGGCCCTTTTGACCGGGGGGAAGTGAGACTTCATTGTAGTGCAGATTTCCTTTGCAAGCTTGCTTGGTTGGCCAAAAAGGGCGTATGCGTTTTTTCCTGAATATATTCAGGAAAAAATGCATACGCCCTTTTTGGCCAAGTGCATCATTGTGGACGTTCTGCCTCTTTTCCTCTGCTTTCAATGCAATTCCAGTCTACCTCCTGAAATCGGTTTCCTGCAATTCTGCCCCGCTTTCAAGTCCTCTTGGCAGCCTTACTTCAGTCTATTTTTGGACGATAGCTGTCATTTATAACTCTGCAGGTTTGTGAATTACAGTGCCCCTGAGCTCCTTTCTTCAACTCGCTTTCTTGTGACCTGGCCGCAACACCGCAGGATGGCTTCAGGCCCTAATCTGGTTCCGGCACGGCACGTTGAGCCTTTGGTTAATTCTTCTTCCTGGTGGGAAATGAGAGTTAAATTTGCCCGTCCAGACACCTCCAGCTAGTCTCTCATTGGTTCTCGCTATTCCTGTTCATCATCCGCAGAAATTGCAAACTGGGCCAAACAGGAGGTTAAAGGGACTGACTCTCCAAGTCGGGAGAGTGTTAGTAAAGCGTCTGGAATGTTGCACCCGAGTACCAGGGGAGGAAAACTGAGACATATTTGAACACGTCTCCCGTTCACATGGTTGATCATACTCTGGGTTCCACATGCATGTTTTAGCTGAAGGAAGAATACCTTAAACCTGGAGAGTTGAAACCCGTGGAATGGGTACCATGCAATATGACTTCAAAGGGTCTTCATTTGCTCACCGAACCTCTCCAATCCTATCACTGCTGCGTTTATGCCCCTGTACACATGCTTGATTCTCTTTCGGAGACATAGCAATCCATAGGTTTTAAGATACTTACTAGTCAGGTACATTCTTAGGCGTTTAATATGCGGTGTTGAGTCCATTTCGTTGAGCAAGGAGTAGCTCTTGTCTATTCCATATTTGACTTAAGGAACTTTATCTGTGCTCATTTCAATCTCTGGTTTTATGCAGCACCCCAACTCACCTTTACCCTTAAGCAAGGATAAGTTGCTTTTTTAAATTTGAGACCCTGTTCTGTTTTGGAATTCATTTCCTGTGTAGCCAAGTTTACATTCCGTGTATTAGTGATATCTTATGATGTTTCTTTTTCTGTGTGACTTATTTCAGTTAGAATCATCATACCTGAATCCACTCATTGTGCTGCTAAGGGCCTGATGACATAGATTTCATTGCTGAGTGATATTGCTTTGTAAGTAAATACCACAACTTCTTTATCCATTTTTCACTTTCTGCGATGTTGAACTTGTACTGTAAACGAGGTTCTTGTAAACAGAGCCGTTCCAAACTTTGGGGTGGCTGTGTCTTTTTGATTTTAATTTCCCTAAGCTATAGGACCATAAGTGGAAGTGCCCTAGGTTCTGTTGCTTTGTTTTTTAGATGTTTCAGGAAACACCATATACTTCTCCCGAGTGGTTGTTGGCAATTTACATCCCGCCCGTCAGCATAACAAGGCTCCCAGTTCTCCATGGCCTGTCCTGCCTTTCTGGATTTTACACTTTTTTCAGATGGCCCTTTTGACCGGGGGGAAGTGAGACTTCATTGTAGTGCAGATTTCCTTTGCAAGCTTGCTTGGTTGGCCAAAAAGGGCGTATGCGTTTTTTCCTGAATATATTCAGGAAAAAACGCATACGCCCTTTTTGGCCAAGTGCATCATTGTGGACGTTCTGCCTCTTTTCCTATGCTTTCAATGCAATTCCAGTCTACCTCCTGAAATCGGTTTCCTGCAATTCTGCCCCGCTTTCAAGTCCTCTTGGCAGCCTTACTTCAGTCTATTTTTGGACGATAGCTGTCATTTATAACTCTGCAGGTTTGTGAATTACAGTGCCCCTGGGCTCCTTTCTTCAACTCGCTTTCTTGTGACCTGGCCGCAACACCGCAGGATGGCTTCAGGCCCTAATCTGGTTCCGGTACGGCACGCTGAGCCTTTGGTTATTTCCTCTTCCTGGTGGGAAATGAGAGTTAAATTTGCCCGTCCAGATACCTCCAGCTAGCCTCTCATTGGTTCTCGCTATTCCTGTTCATCTTCCGCAGAAATTGCAAACTGGGCCAAACAGGAGGTTAAAGGGACTGACTCTCCAAGTCGGGAGAGTGTTAGTAAAGCATCTGGAATGTTGCACCCGAGTACCAGGGGAGGAAAACTGAGACATATTTGAACACGTCTCCCGTTCACATGGTTGATCATACTCTGGGTTCCACATGCATGTTTTAGCTGAAGGAAGCATACCTTAAACCTGGAGAGTTGAGACCCGTGTAATGGGTACCATGCAATATGACTTCAAAGGGTCTTCATTTGCTCACCGAACCTCTCCAATCCTATCACTGCTGCGTTTATTCCCCTGTACACACGCTTGATTCTCTTTTGGAGACATAGCAATCCATAGGTTTTAAGATACTTACTAGTCAGGTACATTCTTAGGGGTTTAATATGGGGTTTTGAGACCATTTCGTTGAGCAAGGAGTAGCTCTTGTCTATTCCATATTTGGCTTAAGGAACTTTATCTGTGCTCATTTCAATCTCTGGTTTTATGCAGCACCCCAACTCACCTTTCCCCTTAAGCAAGCATAAGTTGGTTTTCTAAATTTGAGACCCTGTTCTGTTCTGTAATTCAGTTCCTGTGTAGGCAAGTTTACATTCCGTGTATTAGTGATATCTTATGATGTTTCTTTTTCTGTGTGACTTATTTCAGTTAGAATCATCGTACCTGAATCCACTCATTATGCTGCTACGGGCCTGATGACATAGATTTCATTGCTGAGTGATACTGCATTGTACGTAAGTACCACAAGTTCTTTATCCATTTTTCACTTTCTGCGATGTTGAACTTGTACTGTAAACGAGGTTCTTGTAAACAGAGGCGTCCCAAACTTTGGGGTGGCTGTGTCTTTTTGATTTTAATTTCCCTAAGCTATAGGACCATAAGTGGCAGTGCCCTAGGCTCTGTTGCTTTGTTTTTTAGATGTTTCAGGAAACACCATACACTTCTCCTGAGTGTCTGTTGGCAATTTACATCCCGCCCATCAGCATAACAAGGCTCCCAGTTCTCCATGGCCTGTCCTGCCTTTCTGGATTTTACACTTTTTTCAGATGGCCCTTTTGACCGGGGGGAAGTGAGACTTCATTGTAGTGCAGATTTCCTTTGCAAGCTTGCTTGGTTGGCCAAAAAGGGCGTATGCGTTTTTTCCTGAATATATTCAGGAAAAAACGCATACGCCCTTTTTGGCCAAGTGCATCATTGTGGACGTTCTGCCTCTTTTCCTATGCTTTCAATGCAATTCCAGTCTACCTCCTGAAATCGGTTTCCTGCAATTCTGCCCCGCTTTCAAGTCCTCTTGGCAGCCTTACTTCAGTCTATTTTTGGACGATAGCTGTCATTTATAACTCTGCAGGTTTGTGAATTACAGTGCCCCTGGGCTCCTTTCTTCAACTCGCTTTCTTGTGACCTGGCCGCAACACCGCAGGATGGCTTCAGGCCCTAATCTGGTTCCGGCACGGCACGCTGAGCCTTTGGTTAATTCCTCTTCCTGGTGGGAAATGAGAGTTAAATTTGCCCGTCCAGACACCTCCAGCTAGTCTCTCATTGGTTCTCGCTATTCCTGTTCATCTTCCGCAGAAATTGCAAACTGGGCCAAACAGGAGGTTAAAGGGACTGACTCTCCAAGTCAGGAGAGTGTTAGTAAAGCGTCTGGAATGTTGCACCCGAATACCAGGGTACGAAAACTGACATATTTGAACACGTCTCCCGATCACATGGTTGATCATAATCTAGGTTCCACATGCATGTTTTAGCTGAAGGAAGAATACCTTAAACCTGGGTAGTTGAAACCTGTGGAATGGGTACCATGCAATATGACTTCAAAGGGTCTTCATTTGCTCACCGAACCTCTCCAATCCTATCACTGCTGCGTTTATGCCCCTGTACACATGCTTGATTCTCTTTCGGAGACATAGCAATCCATAGGTTTTAAGATACTTACTAGTCAGGTACATTCTTAGGCGTTTAATATGCGGTGTTGAGTCCATTTCGTTGAGCAAGGAGTAGCTCTTGTCTATTCCATATTTGACTTAAGGAACTTTATCTGTGCTCATTTCAATCTCTGGTTTTATGCAGCACCCCAACTCACCTTTACCCTTAAGCAAGCATAAGTTGGTTTTCTAAATTTGAGACCCTGTTCTGTTTTGGAATGCAGTTCCTGTGTAGCCAAGTTTACATTCCGTGTATTACTGATATCTTATGATGTTTCTTTTTCTGTGTGACTTACTTCAGTTAGAATCATCATACCTGAATCCACTCATTGTGCTGCTAAGGGCCTGATGACACAGATTTCATTGCTGAGTGATATTGCTTTGTAAGTAAATACCACATCTTCTTTATCCATTTTTCACTTTCCGCGATGTTGAACTTGTACTCTAAACGAGGTTCTTGTAAACAGAGCCGTTCCAAACTTTGGGGTGGCTGTGTCTTTTTGATTTTAATTTCCCTAAGCTATAGGACCATAAGTGGAAGTGCCCTAGGTTCTGTTGCTTTGTTTTTTAGATGTTTCAGGAAACACCATACACTTCTCCCGAGTGGTTGTTGGCAATTTACATCCCGCCCATCAGCATAACAAGGCTCCCAGTTCTCCATGGCCTGTCCTGCCTTTCTGGATTTTACACTTTTTTCAGATGGCCCTTTTGACCGGGGGGAAGTGAGACTTCATTGTAGTGCAGATTTCCTTTGCAAGCTTGCTTGGTTGGCCAAAAAGGGCGTATGCGTTTTTTCCTGAATATATTCAGGAAAAAACGCATACGCCCTTTTTGGCCAAGTGCATCATTGTGGACGTTCTGCCTCTTTTCCTATGCTTTCAATGCAATTCCAGTCTACCTCCTGAAATCGGTTTCCTGCAATTCTGCCCCGCTTTCAAGTCCTCTTGGCAGCCTTACTTCAGTCTATTTTTGGACGATAGCTGTCATTTATAACTCTGCAGGTTTGTGAATTACAGTGCCCCTGAGCTCCTTTCTTCAACTCGCTTTCTTGTGAGCTGGCCGCAACACCGCAGGATGGCTTCAGGCCCTAATCTGGTTCCGGCACGGCATGCTGAGCCTTTGGTTAATTCCTCTTCCTGGTGGGAAATGAGAGTTAAATTTGCCCGTCCAGACACCTCCAGCTAGTCTCTCATTGGTTCTCGCTATTCCTGTTCATCTTCCGCAGAAATTGCAAACTGGGCCAAACAGGAGGTTAAAGGCGCTGACTCTCCAAGTGGGGAGAGTGTTAGTAAAGCGTCTGGAATGTTGCACCCGAGTACCAGGGGAGGAAAACTGAGACATATTTGGACACGTCTCCCGTTCACATGGTTGATCATACTTGGGTTCCACATGCATGTTTTAGCTGAAGGAAGAATACCTTAAACCTGGAGAGTTGAGACCCGTGTAATGCGTACCATGCAATATGACTTCAAAGGGTCTTCATTTGCTCACCAAACCTCTCCAATCCTATCACTGCTGCGTTTATGCCCCTGTACACATGCTTGATTCTCTTTTGGAGACATAACAATCCATAGGTTTTCCGATACTTACTAGTCAGGTACATTCTTAGGCGTTTAATATGCGGTGTTGAGTCCATTTCGTTGAGCAAGGAGTAGCTCTTGTCTATTCCATATTTGACTTAAGGAACTTTATCTGTGCTCATTTCAATCTCTGGTTTTATGCAGCACCCCAACTCACCTTTCCCCTTAAGCAAGCATAAGTTGGTTTTCTAAATTTGAGACCCTGTTCTGTTCTGTAATTCAGTTCCTGTGTAGCCAAGTTTACATTCCGTGTATTACTGATATATTTTGATGTTTCTTTTCTGTGTGACTTATTTCAGTTAGAATCATCATACCTGAATCCACTCATTGTGCTGCTATGGGCCTGATGACACAGATTTCATTGCTGAGTGATATTGCTTTGTAAGTAAATACCACAATTTCTTTATCCATTTTTCACTTTCTGCGATGTTGAACTTGTACTGTAAACGAGGTTCTTGTAAACAGAGCCGTTCCAAACTTTGGGGTGGCTGTGTCTTTTTGATTTTAATTTCCCTAAGCTATAGGACCATAAGTGGAAGTGCCCTAGGCTCTGTTGCTTTGTTTTTTAGATGTTTCAGGAAACACCATACACTTCTCCCGAGTGGTTGTTGGCAATTTACATCCCGCCCATCAGCATAACAAGGCTCCCAGTTCTCCATGGCCTGTCCTGCCTTTCTGGATTTTACACTTTTTTCAGATGGCCCTTTTGACCGGGGGGAAGTGAGACTTCATTGTAGTGCAGATTTCCTTTGCAAGCTTGCTTGGTTGGCCAAAAAGGGCGTATGCGTTTTTTCCTGAATATATTCAGGAAAAAACGCATACACCCTTTTTGGCCAAGTGCATCATTGTGGACGTTCTGCCTCTTTTCCTATGCTTTCAATGCAATTCCAGTCTACCTCCTGAAATCGGTTTCCTGCAATTCTGCCCCGCTTTCAAGTCCTCTTGGCAGCCTTACTTCAGTCTATTTTTGGACGATAGCTGTCATTTATAAGTCTGCAGGTTTGTGAATTACAGTGCCCCTGAGCTCCTTTCTTCAACTCGCTTTCTTGTGACCTGGCCGCAACACCGCAGGATGGCTTCAGGCCCTAATCTGGTTCCGGCACGGCACGCTGAGCCTTTGGTTAATTCCTCTTCCTGGTGGGAAATGAGAGTTAAATTTGCCCGTCCAGACACCTCCAGCTAGTCTCTCATTGGTTCTCGCTATTCCTGTTCATCTTCCGCAGAAATTGCAAACTGGGCCAAACAGGAGGTTAAAGGGACTGACTCTCCAAGTCGGAAGAGTGTTAGTAAAGCGTCTGGAATGTTGCACCCGAGTACCAGGGGAGGAAAACTGAGACATATTTGAACACGTCTCCCGTTCACATGGTTGATCATACTCTGGGTTCCACATGCATGTTTTAGCTGAAGGAAGAATACCTTAAACCTGGAGAGTTGAGACCCGTGGAATGGGTACCATGCAATATGACTTCAAAGGGTCTTCATTTGATCACCGAACCTCTCCAATCCTATCACTGCTGCGTTTATGCCCCTGTACACATGCTTGATTCTCTTTTGGAGACATAGCAATCCATAGGTTTTCCGATACTTACTAGTCAGGTACATTCTTAGGCGTTTAATATGGGGTGTTGAGTCCATTTCGTTGAGCAAGGAGTAGCTCTTGTCTATTCCATATTTGGCCTAAGGAACTTTATCTGTGCTCATTTCAATCTCTGGTTTTATGCAGCACCCCAACTCACCTTTACCCTTAAGCAAGCATAGGTTGGTTTTCTAAATTTGAGACCCTGTTCTGTTCTGCAATTCAGTTCCTGTGTAGCCAAGTTTACATTCCGTGTATTACTGATATCTTATGATGTTTCTTTTTCTGTGTGACTTACTTCAGTTAGAATCTTCATACCTGAATCCACTCATTGTGCTGCTAAGGGCCTGATGACACAGATTTCATTGCTGAGTGATATTGCTTTGTAAGTAAATACCACAACTTCTTTATCCATTTTTCACTTTCTGCGATGTTGAACTTGTACTGTAAACGAGGTTCTTGTAAACAGAGCCGTTCCAAACTTTGGGGTGGCTGTGTCTTTTTGATTTTAATTTCCCTAAGCTATAGGACCATAAGTGGAAGTGCCCTAGGTTCTGTTGCTTTGTTTTTTAGATGTTTCAGGAAACACCATACACTTCTCCCGAGTGGTTGTTGGCAATTTACATCCCGCCCATCAGCATAACAAGGCTCCCAGTTCTCCATGGCCTGTCTTGCCTTTCTGGATTTTACACTTTTTTCAGATGGCCCTTTTGACCGGGGGGAAGTGAGACTTCATTGTAGTGCAGATTTCCTTTGCAAGCTTGCTTGGTTGGCCAAAAAGGGCGTATGCGTTTTTTCCTGAATATATTCAGGAAAAAATGCATACGCCCTTTTTGGCCAAGTGCATCATTGTGGACGTTCTGCCTCTTTTCCTATGCTTTCAATGCAATTCCAGTCTACCTCCTGAAATCGGTTTCCTGCAATTCTGCCCCGCTTTCAAGTCCTCTTGGCAGCCTTACTTCAGTCTATTTTTGGACGATAGCTGTCATTTATAAGTCTGCAGGTTTGTGAATTACAGTGCCCCTGAGCTCCTTTCTTCAACTCGCTTTCTTGTGACCTGGCCGCAACACCGCAGGATGGCTTCAGGCCCTAATCTGGTTCTGGCACGGCCCGCTGAGCCTTTGGTTAATTCCTCTTCCTGGTGGGAAATGAGAGTTAAATTTGCCCGTCCAGACACCTCCAGCTAGTCTCTCATTGGTTCTCGCTATTCCTGTTCATCTTCCGCAGAAATTGCAAACTGGGCCAAACAGGAGGTTAAAGACGCTTACTCTCCAAGTGGGGAGAGTGTTAGTAAAGCGTCTGGAATGTTGCACCCGAGTACCAGGGGAGGAAAACTAAGACATATTTGAACACGTCTCCCGTTCACATGGTTGATCATACTTGGGTTCCACATGCATGTTTTAGCTGAAGGAAGAATACCTTAAACCTGGAGAGTTGAGACCCGTGTAATGGGTACCATGCAATATGACTTCAAAGGGTCTTCATTTGCTCACCGAACCTCTCCAATCCTATCACTGCTGCGTTTATGCCCCTGTACACATGCTTGATTCTCTTTTGGAGACATAGCAATCCATAGGTTTTCCGATACTTACTAGTCAGGTACATTCTTAGGCGTTTAATATGCGGTGTTGAGTCCATTTCGTTGAGCAAGGAGTAGCTCTTGTCTATTCCATATTTGGCCTAAGGAACTTTATCTGTGCTCATTTCAATCTCTGGTTTTATGCAGCACCCCAACTCACCTTTACCCTTAAGCAAGCATAGGTTGGTTTTCTAAATTTGAGACCCTGTTCTGTTCTGCAATTCAGTTCCTGTGTAGCCAAGTTTACATTCCGTGTATTACTGATATCTTATGATGTTTCTTTTTCTGTGTGACTTACTTCAGTTAGAATCATCATACCTGAATCCACTCATTGTGCTGCTAAGGGCCTGATGACACAGATTTCATTGCTGAGTGATATTGCTTTGTAAGTAAATACCACAACTTCTTTATCCATTTTTCACTTTCTGCGATGTTGAACTTGTACTGTAAACGAGGTTCTTGTAAACAGAGCCGTTCGAAAGTTTGGGGTGGCTGTGTCTTTTTGATTTTAATTTCCCTAAGCTATAGGACCATAAGTGGCAGTGCCCTAGGCTCTGTTGCTTTGTTTTTTAGATGTTTCAGGATACACCATACACTTCTCCCGAGTGTCTGTTGGCAATTTACATCTCGCCCATCAGCATAACAAGGCTCCCAGTTCTCCATGGCCTGTCCTGCCTTTCTGGATTTTAAACTTTTTTCAGATGGCCCTTTTGACCGGGGGGAAGTGAGACTTCATTGTAGTGCAGATTTCCTTTGCAAGCTTGCTTGGTTGGCCAAAAAGGGCGTATGCGTTTTTTCCTGAATATATTCAGGAAAAAACGCATACGCCCTTTTTGGCCAAGTGCATCATTGTGGACGTTCTGCCTCTTTTCCTATGCTTTCAATGCAATTCCAGTCTACCTCCTGAAATCGGTTTCCTGCAATTCTGCCCCGCTTTCAAGTCCTCTTGGCAGCCTTACTTCAGTCTATTTTTGGACGATAGCTGTCATTTATAACTCTGCAGGTTTGTGAATTACAGTGCCCCTGAGCTCCTTTGTTCAACTCGCTTTCTTTTGAGCTGGCCGCAACACCGCAGGATGGCTTCAGGCCCTAATCTGGTTCCGGTACGGCACGCTGAGCCTTTGGTTATTTCCTCTTCCTGGTGGGAAATGAGAGTTAAATTTGCCCGTCCAGACACCTCCAGCTAGCCTCTCATTGGTTCTCGCTATTCCTGTTCATCTTCCGCAGAAATTGCAAACTGGGCCAAACAGGAGGTTAAAGGCGCTGACTCTCCAAGTGGGGAGAGTGTTAGTAAAGCGTCTGGAATGTTGCACCCGAGTACCAGGGGAGGAAAACTGAGACATATTTGAACACGTCTCCCGTTCACATGGTTGATCATACTTGGGTTCCACATGCATGTTTTAGCTGAAGGAAGAATACCTAAAACCTGGGTAGTTGAAACCCTTGGAATGGGTACCATGAAATATGACTTCAAAGGGTCTTCATTTGCTCACCGAACCTCTCCAATCCTATCACTGCTGCGTTTATTCCCCTGTACACATGCTTGATTCTCTTTCGGAGACATAGCAATCCATAGGTTTTAAGATATTTACTAGTCAGGTACATTCTTAGGTATTTAATATGCGGTGTTGAGTCCATTTCGTTGAGCAAGGAGTAGCTCTTGTCTATTCCATATTTGGCTTAAGGAACTTTATCTGTGCTCATTTCAATCTCTGGTTTTATGCAGCAACCCAACTCACCTTTCCCCTTAAGCAAGCATAAGTTGGTTTTCTAAATTTGAGAACCTGTTCTGTTTTGGAATTCAGTTCCTGTGTAGCCAAGTTTACATTCCGTGTATTAGTGATATCTTATGATGTTTCTTTTTCTGTGTGACTTATTTCAGTTAGAATCATCGTACCTGAATCTACTCACTATGCTGCTACGGGCCTGATGACATAGATTTCATTGCTGAGTGATACTGCATTGTACGTAAGTACCACAAGTTCTTTATCCATTTTTCACTTTCTGCGATGTTGAACTTGTACTGTAAACGAGGTTCTTGTAAACAGAGCCGTTCCAAACTTTGGGGTGGCTGTGTGTTTTTGATTTTAATTTCCCTAAGCTATAGGACCATAAGTGGAAGTGCCCTAGGCTCTGTTGCTTTGTTTTTTAGATGTTTCAGGAAACACCATACACTTCTCCAGAGTGTCTGTTGGCAATTTACATCCCGCCCATCAGCATAACAAGGCTCCCAGTTCTCCATGGCCTGCCCTGCCTTTCTGGATTTTACACTTTTTTCAGATGGCCCTTTTGACCGGGGGGAAGTGTGACTTCATTGTAGTGCAGATTTCCTTTGCAAGCTTGCTTGGTTGGCC
The DNA here is from genome assembly GCF_951394435.1 of Stenella coeruleoalba. Taxonomy (NCBI): domain Eukaryota; kingdom Metazoa; phylum Chordata; class Mammalia; order Artiodactyla; family Delphinidae; genus Stenella; species Stenella coeruleoalba. Next base: position 1,452,057 of record NW_027645992.1, on the reverse strand, counting down.
AAAAAGGGCGTATGCGTTTTTTCCTGAATATATTCAGGAAAAAACGCATACGCCCTTTTTGGCCAAGTGCATCATTGTGGACGTTCTGCCTCTTTTCCTATGCTTTCAATGCAATTCCAGTCTACCTCCTGAAATCGGTTTCCTGCAATTCTGCCCCGCTTTCAAGTCCTCTTGGCAGCCTTACTTCAGTCTATTTTTGGACGATAGCTGTCATTTATAACTCTGCAGGTTTGTGCATTACAGTGCCCCTGAGCTCCTTTCTTCAAGTTGCTTTCTTGTGACCTGGCCGCAACACCGCTGGATGGCTTCAGGCCCTAATCTGGTTGCGGCCCGGCACGCTGAGCCTTTGGTTATTTCCTCTTCCTGGTGGGAAATGAGAGTTAAATTTGCCCGTCCAGACACCTCCAGCTAGTCTCTCATTGGTTCTCGCTATTCCTGTTCATCTTCCGCAGAAATTGCAAACTGGGCCAAACAGGAGGTTAAAGGCGCTGACTCTCCAAGTCGGGAGAGTGTTAGTAAAGCGTCTGGAATGTTGCACCCGAGTACCAGGGGAGGAAAACTGAGACATATTTGAACACGTCTCCCGTTCACATGGTTGATCATACTTGGGTTCCACATGCATGTTTTAGCTGAAGGAAGAATACCTTAAACCTGGAGAGTTAAGACCCGTGTAATGAGTACCATGCAATATGACTTCAAAGGGTCTTCATTTGCTCACCGAACCTCTCCAATCCTATCACTGCTGCGTTTATGCCCCTGTACACATGCTTGATTCTCTTTCGGAGACATAGCAATCCATAGGTTTTTAAGATACTTACTAGTCAGGTACATTCTTAGGCGTTTAATATGCGGTGTTGAGTCCATTTCGTTGAGCAAGGAGTAGCTCTTGTCTATTCCATATTTGGCTTAAGGAACTTTATCTGTGCTCATTTCAATCTCTGGTTTTATGCAGCACCCCACCTCACCTTTACCCTTAAGCAAGCATAAGTTGGTTTTCTAAATTTGAGACCCTGTTCTGTTCTGTAATTCAGTTCCTGTGTAGCCAAGTTTACATTCCGTGTATTACTGATATTTTATGATGTTTCTTTTTCTGTGTGACTTACTTAAGTTAGAATCATCATACCTGAATCCACTCATTGTGCTGCTAAGGGCCTGATGACACAGATTTCATTGCTGAGTGATATTGCTTTGTAAGTAAATACCACAACTTCTTTATCCATTTTTCACTTTCTGCGATGTTGAACTTGTACTGTAAACGAGGTTAATGTAAACAGAGCCATTCCAAACTTTGGGGTGGCTGTGTCTTTTTGATTTTAATTTCCCTAAGCTATAGGACCATAAGTGGAAGTGCCCTAGGCTCTGTTGCTTTGTTTTTTAGATGTTTCAGGAAACACCATACACTTCTCCTGAGTGGTTGTTGGCAATTTACATCCCGCCCATCAGCATAACAAGGCTCCCAGTTCTCCATGGCCTGTCCTGCCTTTCTGGATTTTACACTTTTTTCAGATGGCCCTTTTGACCGGGGGGAAGTGAGACTTCATTGTAGTGCAGATTTCCTTTGCAAGCTTGCTTGGTTGGCCAAAAAGGGCGTATGCGTTTTTTCCTGAATATATTCAGGAAAAAACGCATATGCCCTTTTTGGCCAAGTGCATCATTGTGGACGTTCTGCCTCTTTTCCTATGCTTTCAATGCAATTCCAGTCTACCTCCTGAAATCGGTTTCCTGCAATTCTGCCCCGCTTTCAAGTCCTCTTGACAGCCTTACTTCAGTCTATTTTTGGACGATAGCTGTCATTTATAACTCTGCAGGTTTGTGAATTACAGTGCCCCTGAGCTCCTTTCTTCAACTCGCTTTCTTGTGACCTGGCCGCAACACCGCAGGATGGCTTCAGGCCCTAATCTGGTTCCGGCCCGGCATGCTGAGCCTTTGGTTAATTCCTCTTCCTGGTGGGAAATGAGAGTTAAATTTGCCCGTCCAGACACCTCCAGCTAGTCTCTCATTGGTTCTCGCTATTCCTGTTCATCTTCTGCAGAAATTGCAAACTGGGCCAAACAGGAGGTTAAAGGGACTGACTCTCCAAGTCGGGAGAGTGTTAGTAAAGCGTCTGGAATGTTGCACCCGAGTACCAGGGTACGAAAACTGAGACATATTTGAACACGTCTCCCGATCACATGGTTGATCATACTCTAGGTTCCACATGCATGTTTTAGCTGAAGGAAGAATACCTTAAACCTGGGTAGTTGAAACCCGTGGAATGGGTACCATGCAATATGACTTCAAAGGGTCTTCATTTGCTCACCGAACCTCTCCAATCCTATCACTGCTGCGTTTATGCCCCTGTACACATGCTTGATTCTCTTTCGGAGACATAGCAATCCATAGGTTTTAAGATACTTACTAGTCAGGTACATTCTTAGGCGTTTAATATGTGGTGTTGAGTCCATTTCGTTGAGCAAGGAGTAGCTCTTGTCTATTCCATATTTGGCTTAAGGAACTTTATCTGTGCTCATTTCAATCTCTGGTTTTATGCAGCACCCCAACTCACCTTTACCCTTAAGCAAGCATAAGTTGGTTTTCTAAATTTGAGACCATGTTCTGTTCTGTAATTCAGTTCCTGTGTAGCCAAGTTTACATTCCGTGTATTAGTGATATCTTATGATGTTTCTTTTTCTGTGTGACTTATTTCAGTTAGAATCATCGTACCTGAATCCACTCATTGTGATGCTAAGGGCCTGATGACATAGATTTCATTGCTGAGTGATATTGCTTTGTAAGTGAATACCACAACTTCTTTATCCATTTTTCACTTTCTGCGATGTTGAACTTGTACTGTAAACGAGGTTCTTGTAAACAGAGCTGTTCCAAACTTTGGGGTGGCTGTGTCTTTTTGATTTTAATTTCCCTAAGCTATAGGACCATAAGTGGAAGTGCCCTAGGCTCTGTTGCTTTGTTTTTTAGATGTTTCAGGAAACACCATACACTTCTCCCGAGTGTCTGTTGGCAATTTACATCCCGCCCATCAGCATAACAAGGCTCCCAGTTCTCCATGGCCTGTTGCCTTTCTGGATTTTACACTTTTTTCAGATGGCCCTTTTGACCGGGGGGAAGTGAGACTTCATTGTAGTGCAGATTTCCTTTGCAAGCTTGCTTGGTTGGCCAAAAAGGGCGTATGCGTTTTTTCCTGAATATATTCAGGAAAAAACGCATACGCCCTTTTTGGCCAAGTGCATCATTGTGGACGTTCTGCCTCTTTTCCTATGCTTTCAATGCAATTCCAGTCTACCTCCTGAAATCGGTTTCCTGCAATTCTGCCCCGCTTTCAAGTCCTCTTGGCAGCCTTACTTCAGTCTATTTTTGGACGATAGCTGTCATTTATAAGTCTGCAGGTTTGTGAATTACAGTGCCCCTGAGCTCCTTTCTTCAACTCGCTTTCTTGTGACCTGGCCGCAACACTGCAGGATGGCTTCAGGCACTAATCTGGTTCCGGCACGGCATGCTGAGCCTTTGGTTAATTCCTCTTCCTTGTGGGAAATGAGAGTTAAATTTGCCCGTCCAGACACCTCCAGCTAGCCTCTCATTGGTTCTCGCTATTCCTGTTCATCTTCCGCAGAAATTGCAAACTGGGCCAAACAGGAGGTTAAAGGGACTGACTCTCCAAGTCGGGAGAGTGTTAGTAAAGCGTCTGGAATGCTGCACCCGAGTACCAGGGGTGGAAATCTGAGACATATTTGAACACGTCTCCCGTTCACATGGTTGATCATACTCTGGGTTCCACATGCATGTTTTAGCTGAAGGAAGAATACCTTAAACCTGGAGTGTTGAGACCCGTGGAATGGGTACCATGCAATATGACTTCAAAGGGTCTTCATTTGCTCACCGAACCTCTCCAGTCCTATCACTGCTGCGTTTATTCCCCTGTACACACGCTTGATTCTCTTTTGGAGACATAGCAATCCATAGGTTTTAAGATACTTCCTAGTCAGGTACATTCTTAGGGGTTTAATATGGGGTTTTGAGTCCATTTTGTTGAGCAAGGAGTAGCTCTTGACTATTCCATATTTGGCTTAAGTAACTTTATCTGTGCTCATTTCAATCTCTGGTTTTATGCAGCACCCCAACTCACCTTTCCCCTTAAGCAAGCATAAGTTGGTTTTCTAAATTTGAGACCCTGTTCTGTTCTGTAATTCAGTTCCTGTGTAGCCAAGTTTACATTCCGTGTATTACTGATATCTTATGATGTTTCTTTTTCTCTGTGACTTATTTCAGTTAGAATCATCATACCTGAATCCACTCATTGTGATGCTAATGGCCTGATGACATAGAATTCATTGCTGAGTGATATTGCTTTGTAAGTAAATACCACAACTTCTTTATCCATTTTTCACTTTCTGCGATGTTGAACTTGTACTGTAAACGAGGTTCTTGTAAACAGAGGCGTCCCAAACATTGGGGTGGCTGTGTCTTTTTGATTTTAATTTCCCTAAGCTATAGGACCATAAGTGGCAGTGCCCTAGGCTCTGTTGCTTTGTTTTTTAGATGTTTCAGGAAACACCATACACTTCTCCCGAGTGTCTGTTGGCAATTTACATCCCGCCCATCAGCATAACAAGGCTCCCAGTTCTCCATGGCCTGTCCTGCCTTTCTGGATTTTACACTTTTTTCAGATAGCCCTTTTGACCGGGGGGAAGTGAGACTTCATTGTAGTGCAGATTTCCTTTGCAAGCTTGCTTGGTTGGCCAAAAAGGGCGTATGCGTTTTTTCCTGAATATATTCAGGAAAAAACGCATACGCCCTTTTTGGCCAAGTGCATCATTGTGGACGTTCTGCCTCTTTTCCTATGCTTTCAATGCAATTCCAGTCTACCTCCTGAAATCGGTTTCCTGCAATTCTGCCCCGCTTTCAAGTCCTCTTGGCAGCCTTACTTCAGTCTATTTTTGGACGATAGCTGTCATTTATAAGTCTGCAGGTTTGTGAATTACAGTGCCCCTGAGCTCCTTTCTTCAACTCGCTTTCTTGTGACCTGGCCGCAACACTGCAGGATGGCTTCAGGCACTAATCTGGTTCCGGCACGGCATGCTGAGCCTTTGGTTAATTCCTCTTCCTTGTGGGAAATGAGAGTTAAATTTGCCCGTCCAGACACCTCCAGCTAGCCTCTCATTGGTTCTCGCTATTCCTGTTCATCTTCCGCAGAAATTGCAAACTGGGCCAAACAGGAGGTTAAAGGGACTGACTCTCCAAGTCGGGAGAGTGTTAGTAAAGCGTCTGGAATGCTGCACCCGAGTACCAGGGGTGGAAATCTGAGACATATTTGAACACGTCTCCCGTTCACATGGTTGATCATACTCTGGGTTCCACATGCATGTTTTAGCTGAAGGAAGAATACCTTAAACCTGGAGTGTTGAGACCCGTGGAATGGGTACCATGCAATATGACTTCAAAGGGTCTTCATTTGCTCACCGAACCTCTCCAGTCCTATCACTGCTGCGTTTATTCCCCTGTACACACGCTTGATTCTCTTTTGGAGACATAGCAATCCATAGGTTTTAAGATACTTCCTAGTCAGGTACATTCTTAGGGGTTTAATATGGGGTTTTGAGTCCATTTTGTTGAGCAAGGAGTAGCTCTTGACTATTCCATATTTGGCTTAAGTAACTTTATCTGTGCTCATTTCAATCTCTGGTTTTATGCAGCACCCCAACTCACCTTTCCCCTTAAGCAAGCATAAGTTGGTTTTCTAAATTTGAGACCCTGTTCTGTTCTGTAATTCAGTTCCTGTGTAGCCAAGTTTACATTCCGTGTATTACTGATATCTTATGATGTTTCTTTTTCTCTGTGACTTATTTCAGTTAGAATCATCATACCTGAATCCACTCATTGTGATGCTAATGACCTGATGACATAGAATTCATTGCTGAGTGATATTGCTTTGTAAGTAAATACCACAACTTCTTTATCCATTTTTCACTTTCTGCGATGTTGAACTTGTACTGTAAACGAGGTTCTTGTAAACAGAGGCGTCCCAAACATTGGGGTGGCTGTGTCTTTTTGATTTTAATTTCCCTAAGCTATAGGACCATAAGTGGCAGTGCCCTAGGCTCTGTTGCTTTGTTTTTTAGATGTTTCAGGAAACACCATACACTTCTCCCGAGTGTCTGTTGGCAATTTACATCCCGCCCATCAGCATAACAAGGCTCCCAGTTCTCCATGGCCTGTCCTGCCTTTCTGGATTTTACACTTTTTTCAGATAGCCCTTTTGACCGGGGGGAAGTGAGACTTCATTGTAGTGCAGATTTCCTTTGCAAGCTTGCTTGGTTGGCCAAAAAGGGCGTATGCGTTTTTTCCTGAATATATTCAGGAAAAAACGCATACGCCCTTTTTGGCCAAGTGCATCATTGTGGACGTTCTGCCTCTTTTCCTATGCTTTCAATGCAATTCCAGTCTACCTCCTGAAATCGGTTTCCTGCAATTCTGCCCCGCTTTCAAGTCCTCTTGGCAGCCTTACTTCAGTCTATTTTTGGACGATAGCTGTCATTTGTAACTCTGCAGGTTTGTGAATTACAGTGCCCCTGAGCTCCTTTCTTCAACTCGCTTTCTTTTGAGCTGGCCGCAACACCGCAGGATGGCTTCAGGCCCTAATCTGGTTCCGGCACGGCACGCTGAGCCTTTGGTTATTTCCTCTTCCTGGTGGGAAATGAGAGTTAAATTTGCCCGTCCAGACACCTCCAGCTAGCCTCTCATTGGTTCTCGCTATTCCTGTTCATCTTCCGCAGAAATTGCAATCTGGGCCAAACAGGAGGTTAAAGGGACTGACTCTCCAAGTCGGGAGAGTGTTAGTAAAGCGTCTGGAATGTTGCACCCGAGTAAAAGGGGAGGAAAACTGAGACATATTGAACACGTCTCCCGTTCACATGGTTGATCATACTCTGGGTTCCACATGCATGTTTTAGCTGAAGGAAGAATACCTTACACCTGGAGAGTTGAGACCCGTGGAATGGGTACCATGCAATATGACTTCAAAGGGTCTTCATTTGCTCACCGAACCTCTCCAATCCTATCACTGCTGCGTTTATGCCCCTGTACACAAGCTTGATTCTCTTTTGGAGACATAGCAATCCATAGGTTTTAAGATACTTACTAGTCAGGTACATTCTTAGGCGTTTAATATGGGGTGTTGAGTCCATTTCGTTGAGCAAGGAGTAGCTCTTGTCTATTCCATATTTGACTTAAGGAACTTTATCTGTGCTCATTTCAATCTCTGGTTTTATGCAGCACCCCAACTCACCTTTCCCCTTAAGCAAGCATAAGTTGGTTTTCTAAATTTGAGACCCTGTTCTGTTTTGGAATGCAGTTCCTGTGTAGCCAAGTTTACATTCCGTGTATTAGTGATATCTTATGATGTTTCTTTTTCTGTGTGACTTATTTCAGTTAGAATCATCGTACCTGAATCCACTCATTATGCTGCTACGGGCCTGATGACATAGATTTCATTGCTGAGTGATACTGCATTGTACGTAAGTACCACAACTTCTTTATCCATTTTTCACTTTCTGTGATATTGAACTTGTACTGTAAACGAGGTTCTTGTAAACGGAGGCGTTCCAAACTTTGGGGTGGCTGTGTCTTTTTGATTTTAATTTCCCTAAGCTATAGGACCATAAGTGGAAGTGCCCTAGGCTCTGTTGCTTTGTTTTTTAGATGTTTCAGGAAACACCATACACTTCTCCCAAGTGTCTGTTGGCAATTTACATCCCGCCCATCAGCATAACAAGGCTCCCAGTTCTCCATGGCCTGTCCTGCCTTTCTGGATTTTACACTTTTTTCAGATGGCCCTTTTGACCGGGGGGAAGTGAGACTTCATTGTAGTGCAGATTTCCTTTGCAAGCTTGCTTGGTTGGCCAAAAAGGACGTATGCGTTTTTTCCTGAATATATTCAGGAAAAAACGCATACGCCCTTTTTGGCCAAGTGCATCATTGTGGACGTTCTGCCTCTTTTCCTATGCTTTCAATGCAATTCCAGTCTACCTCCTGAAATCGGTTTCCTGCAATTCTGCCCCGCTTTCAAGTCCTCTTGGCAGCCTTACTTCAGTCTATTTTTGGACGATAGCTGTCATTTATAACTCTGCAGGTTTGTGAATTACAGTGCCCCTGAGCTCCTTTCTTCAACTTGCTTTCTTGTGACCTGGCCGCAACACCGCAGGATGGCTTCAGGCCCTAATCTGGTTCCGGCACGACACGCTGAGCCTTTGGTTATTTCCTCTTCCTGGTGGGAAATGAGAGTTAAATTTGCCCGTCCAGACACCTCCAGCTAGTCTCTCATTGGTTCTCGCTATTCCTGTTCATCTTCCGCAGAAATTGCAAACTGGGCCAAACAGGAGGTTAAAGGGACTGACTCTCCAAGTCGGGAGAGTGTTAGTAAAGCGTCTGGAATGTTGCACCCGAGTACCAGGGTACGAAAACTGAGACATATTTGAACACGTCTCCCGATCACATGGTTGATCATACTCTGGGTTCCACATGCGTGTTTTAGCTAGAGGAAGAATACCTAAAACCTGGGTAGTTGAAACCCGTGGAATGGGTACCATGCAATATGACTTCAAAGGGTCTTCATTTGCTCACGAACCTCTCCAATCCTATCACTGCTGCGTTTATGCCCCTGTACACATGCTTGATTCTCTTCCGGAGACATAGCAATCCATAGGTTTTAAGATACTTACTAGTCAGGTACATTCTTAGGCGTTTAATATGGGGTGTTGAGTCCATTTCGTTGAGCAAGGAGTAGCTCTTGTCTATTCCATATTTGGCTTAAGGAACTTTATCTGTGCTCATTTCAATCTCTGGTTTTATGCAGCACCCCAACTCACCTTTCCCCTTCAGCAAGCATAAGTTGGTTTTCTAAATTTGAGACCCTGTTCTGTTCTGTAATTCAGTTCCTGTGTAGCCAAGTTTACATTCCGTGTATTACTGATATCTTATGATGTTTCTTTTTCTGTGTGACTTATTTCAGTTACAATCATCATACCTGAATCCACTCATTGTGCTGCTAAGGGCCTGATGACATAGATTTCATTGCTGAGTGATATTGCTTTGTAAGTAAATACCACAACTTCTTTATCCATTTTTCACTTTCTGCGATGTTGAACTTGTACTGTAAACGAGGTTCTTGTAAACAGAGCCGTTCCAAACATTGGGGTGGCTGTGTCTTTTTGATTTTAATTTCCCTAAGCTATAGGACCATAAGTGGCAGTGCCCTAAGCTCTGTTGCTTTGTTTTTTAGATGTTTCAGGAAACACCATACACTTCTCCCGAGTGGTTGTTGGCAATTTACATCCCGCCCATCAGCATAACAAGGCTCCCAGTTCTCCATGGCCTGTCCTGCCTTTCTGGATTTTACACTTTTTTCAGATGGCCCTTTTGACCGGGGGGAAGTGAGACTTCATTGTAGTGCAGATTTCCTTTGCAAGCTTGCTTGGTTGGCCAAAAAGGGCGTATGCGTTTTTTCCTGAATATATTCAGGAAAAAACGCATACGCCCTTTTTGGCCAAGTGCATCATTGTGGACGTTCTGCCTCTTTTCCTATGCTTTCAATGCAATTCCAGTCTACCTCCTGAAATCGGTTTCCTGCAATTCTGCCCCGCTTTCAAGTCCTCTTGGCAGCCTTACTTCAGTCTATTTTTGGACGATAGCTGTCATTTATAACTCTGCAGGTTTGTAAATTACAGTGCCCCTGGGCTCCTTTCTTCAACTCGCTTTCTTTTGAGTTGGCCGCAACACCGCAGGATGGCTTCAGGCCCTAATCTGGTTCCGGTACGGCACGCTGAGCCTTTGGTTAATTCCTCTTCCTGGTGGGAAATGAGAGTTAAATTTGCCCGTCCAGACACCTCCAGCTAGTCTCTCATTGGTTCTCGCTATTCCTGTTCATCTTCCGCAGAAATTGCAAACTGGGCCAAACAGGAGGTTAAAGGGACTGACTCTCCAAGTCGGGAGAGTGTTAGTAAAGCGTCTGGAATTTTGCACCCGAGTACCAGGGTACGAAAACTGAGACATATTTGAACACGTCTCCCGATCACATGGTTGATCATACTCTGGGTTCCACATGCGTGTTTTAGCTAGAGGAAGAATACCTAAAACCTGGGTAGTTGAAACCCGTGGAATGGGTACCATGCAATATGACTTCAAAGGGTCTTCATTTGCTCACGCACCTCTCCAATCCTATCACTGCTGCGTTTATGCCCCTGTACACATGCTTGATTCTCTTCCGGAGACATAGCAATCCATAGGTTTTAAGATACTTACTAGTCAGGTACATTCTTAGGCGTTTAATATGGGGTGTTGAGTCCATTTCATTGAGCAAGGAGTAGCTCTTGTCTATTCCATATTTGGCTTAAGGAACTTTATCTGTGCTCATTTCAATCTCTGGTTTTATGCAGCACCCCAACTCACCTTTCCCCTTCAGCAAGCATAAGTTGGTTTTCTAAATTTGAGACCCTGTTCTGTTCTGTAATTCAGTTCCTGTGTAGCCAAGTTTACATTCCGTGTATTACTGATATCTTATGATGTTTCTTTTTCTGTGTGACTTATTTCAGTTACAATCATCATACCTGAATCCACTCATTGTGCTGCTAAGGGCCTGATGACATAGATTTCATTGCTGAGTGATATTGCTTTGTAAGTAAATACCACAACTTCTTTATCCATTTTTCACTTTCTGCGATGTTGAACTTGTACTGTAAACGAGGTTCTTGTAAACAGAGCCGTTCCAAACATTGGGGTGGCTGTGTCTTTTTGATTTTAATTTCCCTAAGCTATAGGACCATAAGTGGCAGTGCCCTAAGCTCTGTTGCTTTGTTTTTTAGATGTTTCAGGAAACACCATACACTTCTCCCGAGTGGTTGTTGGCAATTTACATCCCGCCCATCAGCATAACAAGGCTCCCAGTTCTCCATGGCCTGTCCTGCCTTTCTGGATTTTACACTTTTTTCAGATGGCCCTTTTGACCGGGGGGAAGTGAGACTTCATTGTAGTGCAGATTTCCTTTGCAAGCTTGCTTGGTTGGCCAAAAAGGGCGTATGCGTTTTTTCCTGAATATATTCAGGAAAAAACGCATACGCCCTTTTTGGCCAAGTGCATCATTGTGGACGTTCTGCCTCTTTTCCTATGCTTTCAATGCAATTCCAGTCTACCTCCTGAAATCGGTTTCCTGCAATTCTGCCCCGCTTTCAAGTCCTCTTGGCAGCCTTACTTCAGTCTATTTTTGGACGATAGCTGTCATTTATAACTCTGCAGGTTTGTGAATTACAGTGCCCCTGGGCTCCTTTCTTCAACTCGCTTTCTTTTGAGTTGGCCGCAACACCGCAGGATGGCTTCAGGCCCTAATCTGGTTCCGGTACGGCACGCTGAGCCTTTGGTTAATTCCTCTTCCTGGTGGGAAATGAGAGTTAAATTTGCCCGTCCAGACACTTCCAGCTAGTCTCTCGTTGGTTTTCGCTATTCCTGTTCATCTTCCACAGAAATTGCAAACTGGGCCAAACAGGAAGTTAAAGGGACTGACTCTCCAAGTGGGGCGAGTGTTAGTAAAGCGTCTGGAATTTTGCACCGGAGTACCAGGGGAGGAAAACTGAGACATATTTGAACACGTCTCCCGTTCACATGGTTGATCATACTTGGGTTCCACATGCATGTTTTAGCTGAAGGAAGAATACCTTAAACCTGTGTATTTGAAACCCGTGGAATGGGTACCATGCAATATGACTTCAAAGGGTCTTCATTTGCTCACCGAACCTCTCCAATCCTATCACTGCTGCGTTTATGTATCTGTACACATTCTTGATTCTCTTTCGGAGACATAGCAATCCATAGGTTTTAAGATACTTACTAGTCAGGTACATTCTTAGGCGTTTAATATGCGGTGTTGAGTCCATTTCGTTGAGCAAGGAGTAGCTCTTGTCTATTCCATATTTGGCTTAAGGAACTTTATCTGTGCTCATTTCAATCTCTGGGTTTATGCAGCACCCCAACTCACCTTTACCCTTAAGCAAGCATAAGTTGGTTTTCTAAATTTGAGACCCTGTTCTGTTCTGTAATTCAGTTCCTGTGTAGCCAAGTTTACATTCCGTGTATTACTGATATCTTATGATGTTTCTTTTTCTGTGTGACTTATTTCAGTTAGAATCATCATATCTGAATCCACTCATTGTGATGCTAAGGGCCTGATGACATAGATTTCATTGCTGAGTGATATTGCTTTATAAGTAAATACCACAACTTCTTTATCCATTTTTCACTTTCTGCGATGTTGAACTTGTACTGTAAACGAGGTTCTTGTAAACAGAGGCGTCCCAAACTTTGGGGTGGCTGTGTCTTTTTGATTTTAATTTCCCTAAGCTATAGGACCATAAGTGGCAGTGCCCTAGGCTCTGTTGCTTTGTATTTTAGATGTTTCAGGAAACACCATACACTTCTCCCGAGTGTCTGTTGGCAATTTACATCCCGCCCATCAGCATAACAAGGCTCCCAGTTCTCCATGGCCTGTCCTGCCTTTCTGGATTTTACACTTTTTTCAGATGGCCCTTTTGACCGGGGGGAAGTGAGACTTCATTGTAGTGCAGATTTCCTTTGCAAGCTTGCTTGGTTGGCCAAAAAGGGCGTATGCGTTTTTTCCTGAATATATTCAGGAAAAAACGCATACGCCCTTTTTGGCCAAGTGCATCATTGTGGACGTTCTCCCTCTTTTCCTATGCTTTCAATGCAATTCCAGTCTACCTCCTGAAATCGGTTTCCTGCAATTCTGCCCCGCTTTCAAGTCCTCTTGGCAGCCTTACTTCAGTCTATTTTTGGACGATAGCTGTCATTTATAAGTCTGCAGGTTTGTGAATTACAGTGCCCCTGAGCTCCTTTCTTCAAGTTGCTTTCTTGTGACCTGGCCGCAACACCGCTGGATGGCTTCAGGCCCTAATCTGGTTCCGGCAGGGCACGCTGAGCCTTTGGTTATTTCCTCTTCCTGGTGGGAAATGAGAGTTAAATTTGCCCGTCCAGACACCTCCAGCTAGTCTCTCATTGGTTCTCGCTATTCCTGTTCATCTTCCGCAGAAATTGCAAACTGGGCCAAACAGGAGGTTAAAGGCGCTGACTCTCCAAGTGGGGAGAGTGTTAGTAAAGCGTCTGGAATGTTGCACCCGAGTACCAGGGGAGGAAAACTGAGACATATTTGAACACGTCTCCCGTTCACATGGTTGATCATACTTGGGTTCCACATGCATGTTTTAGCTGAAGGAAGAATACCTTAAACCTGGAGAGTTGAGCCCCGTGTAATGCGTACCATGCAATATGACTTAAAAGGGTCTTCATTTGCTCACCGAACCTCTCCAATCCTATCACTGCTGCGTTTATGCCCCTGTACACATGCTTGATTCTCTTTTGGAGACATAGCAATCCATAGGTTTTCCGATACTTACTAGTCAGGTACATTCTTAGGCGTTTAATATGCGGTGTTGAGTCCATTTCGTTGAGCAAGGAGTAGCTCTTGTCTATTCCATATTTGACTTAAGGAACTTTATCTGTGCTCATTTCAATCTCTGGTTTTATGCAGCACCCCAACTCACCTTTACCCTTAAGCAAGCATAAGTTGGTTTTCTAAATTTGAGACCCTGTTCTGTTCTGTAATTCAGTTCCTGTGTAGCCAACTTTACATTCCGTGTATTACTGATATCTTATGATGTTTCTTTTCTGTGTGACTTATTTCAGTTAGAATCATCATACCTGAATCCACTCATTGTGCTGTTATGGGCCTGATGACACAGATTTCATTGCTGAGTGATATTGCTTTGTAAGTAAATACCACAATTTCTTTATCCATTTTTCACTTTCTGCGATGTTGAACTTGTACTGTAAACGAGGTTCTTGTAAACAGAGCCGTTCGAAAGTTTGGGGTGGCTGTGTCTTTTTGATTTTAATTTCCCTAAGCTATAGGACCATAAGTGGCAGTGCCCTAGGCTCTGTTGCTTTGTTTTTTAGATGTTTCAGGATACACCATACACTTCTCCCGAGTGTCTGTTGGCAATTTACATCCCGCCCATCAGCATAACAAGGCTCCCAGTTCTCCATGGCCTGTCCTGCCTTTCTGGATTTTACACTTTTTTCAGATGGCCCTTTTGACCGGGGGGAAGTGAGACTTCATTGTAGTGCAGATTTCCTTTGCAAGCTTGCTTGGTTGGCCAAAAAGGGCGTATGCGTTTTTTCCTGAATATATTCAGGAAAAAACGCATACGCCCTTTTTGGCCAAGTGCATCATTGTGGACGTTCTGCCTCTTTTCCTATGCTTTCAATGCAATTCCAGTCTACCTCCTGAAATCGGTTTCCTGCAATTCTGCCCCGCTTTCAAGTCCTCTTGGCAGCCTTACTTCAGTCTATTTTTGGACGATAGCTGTCATTTATAACTCTGCAGGTTTGTGAATTACAGTGCCCCTGAGCTCATTTCTTCAACTCGCTTTCTTTTGAGCTGGCCGCAACACCGCAGGATGGCTTCAGGCCCTAATCTGGTTCCGGTACGGCACGCTGAGCCTTTGGTTATTTCCTCTTCCTGGTGGGAAATGAGAGTTAAATTTGCCCGTCCAGACACCTCCAGCTAGCCTCTCATTGGTTCTCGCTATTCCTGTTCATCTTCCGCAGAAATTGCAAACTGGGCCAAACAGGAGGTTAAAGGCGCTGACTCTCCAAGTGGGGAGAGTGTTAGTAAAGCGTCTGGAATGTTGCACCCGAGTACCAGGGGAGGAAAACTGAGACATATTTGAACACGTCTCCCGTTCACATGGTTGATCATACTTGGGTTCCACATGCATGTTTTAGCTGAAGGAAGAATACCTAAAACCTGGGTAGTTGAAACCCTTGGAATGCGTACCATGCAATATGACTTCAAAGGGTCTTCATTTGCTCACCGAACCTCTCCAATCCTATCACTGCTGCGTTTATGCCCCTGTACACATGCTTGATTCTCTTTCGGAGACATAGCAATCCATAGGTTTTAAGATATTTACTAGTCAGGTACATTCTTAGGCATTTAATATGCGGTGTTGAGTCCATTTCGTTGAGCAAGGAGTAGCTCTTGTCTATTCCATATTTGGCTTAAGGAACTTTATCTGTGCTCATTTCAATCTCTGGTTTTATGCAGCAACCCAACTCACCTTTCCCCTTAAGCAAGCATAAGTTGGTTTTCTAAATTTGAGAACCTGTTCTGTTTTGGAATTCAGTTCCTGTGTAGCCAAGTTTACATTCCGTGTATTAGTGATATCTTATGATGTTTCTTTTTCTGTGTGACTTATTTCAGTTAGAATCATCGTACCTGAATCTACTCACTATGCTGCTACGGGCCTGATGACATAGATTTCATTGCTGAGTGATACTGCATTGTACGTAAGTACCACAAGTTCTTTATCCATTTTTCACTTTCTGCGATGTTGAACTTGTACTGTAAACGAGGTTCTTGTAAACAGAGCCGTTCCAAACTTTGGGGTGGCTGTGTCTTTTTGATTTTAATTTCCCTAAGCTATAGGACCATAAGTGGCAGTGCCCTAGGCTCTGTTGCTTTGTTTTTTAGATGTTTCAGGAAACACCATACACTTCTCCCGAGTGGTTGTTGGCAATTTACATCCCGCCCATCAGCATAACAAGGCTCCCAGTTCTCCATTGCCTGTCCTGCCTTTCTGGATTTTACACTTTTTTCAGATGGCCCTTTTGACCGGGGGGAAGTGTGACTTCATTGTAGTGCAGATTTCCTTTGCAAGCTTGCTTGGTTGGCCAAAAAGGGCGTATGCGTTTTTTCCTGAATATATTCAGGAAAAAACGCATACGCCCTTTTTGGCCAAGTGCATCATTGTGGACGTTCTGCCTCTTTTCCTATGCTTTCAATGCAATTCCAGTCTACCTCCTGAAATCGGTTTCCTGCAATTCTGCCCCGCTTTCAAGTCCTCTTGGCAGCCTTACTTCAGTCTATTTTTGGACGATAGCTGTCATTTATAACTCTGCAGGTTTGTGCATTACAGTGCCCCTGAGATCCTTTCTTCAAGTTGCTTTCTTGTGACCTGGCCGCAACACCGCTGGATGGCTTCAGGCCCTAATCTGGTTGTGGCCCGGCATGCTGAGCCTTAGGTTATTTCCTCTTCCTGTTGGGAAATGAGAGTTAAATTTGCCCGTCCAGACACCTCCAGCTAGTCTCTCATTGGTTCTCGCTATTCCTGTTCATCTTCCGCAGAAATTGCAAACTGGGCCAAACAGGAGGTTAAAGGCGCTGACTCTCCAAGTGGGGAGAGTGTTAGTAAAGCGTCTGGAATGTTGCACCCGAGTACCAGGGGAGGAAAACTGAGACATATTTGAACACGTCTCCCGTTCACATGGTTGATCATACTTGGGTTCCACATGCATGTTTTAGCTGAAGGAAGAATACCTTAAACCTGGAGAGTTAAGACCCGTGTAATGAGTACCATGCAATATGACTTCAAAGGGTCTTCATTTGCTCACCGAACCTCTCCAATCCTATCACTGCTGCGTTTATGCCCCTGTACACATGCTTGATTCTCTTTCGGAGACATAGCAATCCATAGGTTTTTAAGATACTTACTAGTCAGGTACATTCTTAGGCGTTTAATATGCGGTGTTGAGTCCATTTCGTTGAGCAAGGAGTAGCTCTTGTCTATTCCATATTTGGCTTAAGGAACTTTATCTGTGCTCATTTCAATCTCTGGTTTTATGCAGCACCCCAACTCACCTTTACCCTTAAGCAAGCATAAGTTGGTTTTCTAAATTTGAGACCCTGTTCTGTTCTGTAATTCAGTTCCTGTGTAGCCAAGTTTACATTCCGTGTATTACTGATATATTATGATGTATCTTTTTCTGTGTGACTTACTTAAGTTAGAATCATCATACCTGAATCCACTCATTGTGCTGCTAAGGGCCTGATGACACAGATTTCATTGCTGAGTGATATTGCTTTGTAAGTAAATACCACAACTTCTTTATCCATTTTTCACTTTCTGCGATGTTGAACTTGTACTGTAAACGAGGTTAATATAAACAGAGCCATTCCAAACTTTGGGGTGGCTGTGTCTTTTTGATTTTAATTTCCCTAAGCTATAGGACCATAAGTGGAAGTGCCCTAGGCTCTGTTGCTTTGTTTTTTAGATGTTTCAGGAAACACCATACACTTCTCCTGAGTGGTTGTTGGCAATTTACATCCCGCCCATCAGCATAACAAGGCTCCCAGTTCTCCATGGCCTGTCCTGCCTTTCTGGATTTTACACTTTTTTCAGATGGCCCTTTTGACCGGGGGGAAGTGAGACTTCATTGTAGTGCAGATTTCCTTTGCAAGCTTGCTTGGTTGGCCAAAAAGGGCGTATGCGTTTTTTCCTGAATATATTCAGGAAAAAACGCATATGCCCTTTTTGGCCAAGTGCATCATTGTGGACGTTCTGCCTCTTTTCCTATGCTTTCAATGCAATTCCAGTCTACCTCCTGAAATTGGTTTCCTGCAATTCTGCCCCGCTTTCAAGTCCTCTTGGCAGCCTTACTTCAGTCTATTTTTGGACGATAGCTGTCATTTATAACTCTGCAGGTTTGTGAATTACAGTGCCCCTGAGCTCCTTTCTTCAACTCGCTTTCTTGTGACCTGGCCGCAACACCGCAGGATGGCTTCAGACCCTAATCTGGTTCCGGCCCGGCATGCTGAGCCTTTGGTTAATTCCTCTTCCTGGTGGGAAATGAGAGTTAAATTTGCCCGTCCAGACACCTCCAGCTAGTCTCTCATTGGTTCTCGCTATTCCTGTTCATCTTCTGCAGAAATTGCAAACTGGGCCAAACAGGAGGTTAAAGGGACTGACTCTCCAAGTCGGGAGAGTGTTAGTAAAGCGTCTGGAATGTTGCACCCGAGAACCAGGGTACGAAAACTGAGACATATTTGAACACGTCTCCCGATCACATGGTTGATCATACTCTAGGTTCCACATGCATGTTTTAGCTGAAGGAAGAATACCTTAAACCTGGGTAGTTGAAACCCGTGGAATGGGTACCATGCAATATGACTTCAAAGGGTCTTCATTTGCTCACCGAACATCTCCAATCCTATCACTGCTGCGTTTATGCCCCTGTACACATGCTTGATTCTCTTTTGGAGACATAGCAATCCATAGGTTTTAAGATACTTACTAGTCAGGAACATTCTTAGGCGTTTAATATGGGGTGTTGAGTCCATTTCGTTGAGCAAGGAGTAGCTCTTGTCTATTCCATATTTTCTTAAGGAACTTTATCTGTGCTCATTTCAATCTCTGGTTTTATGCAGCACCCTAACTCACCTTTACCCTTAAGCAAGCATAAGTTGGTTTTCTAAATTTGAGACCCTGTTCTGTTCTGTAATTCAGTTCCTGTGTAGCCAAGTTTACATTCCGTGTATTACTGATATCTTATGATGTTTCTTTTTCTGTGTGACTTATTTCAGTTAGAATCATCGTACCTGAATCCACTCATTGTGCTGCTAAGGGCCTGATGACATAGATTTCATTGCTGAGTGATATTGCTTTGTAAGTGAATACCACAACTTCTTTATCCATTTTTCACTTTCTGCGATGTTGAACTTGTACTGTAAACGAGGTTCTTGTAAACAGAGCTGTTCCAAACTTTGGGGTGGCTGTGTCTTTTTGATTTTAATTTCCCTAAGCTATAGGACCATAAGTGGAAGTGCCCTAGGCTCTGTTGCTTTGTTTTTTAGATGTTTCAGGAAACACCATACACTTCTCCCAAGTGTCTGTTGGCAATTTACATCCCGCCCATCAGCATAACAAGGCTCCCAGTTCTCCATGGCCTGTTGCCTTTCTGGATTTTACACTTTTTTCAGATGGCCCTTTTGACCGGGGGGAAGTGAGACTTCATTGTAGTGCAGATTTCCTTTGCAAGCTTGCTTGGTTGGCCAAAAAGGGCGTATGCGTTTTTTCCTGAATATATTCAGGAAAAAATGCATACGCCCTTTTTGGCCAAGTGCATCATTGTGGACGTTCTGCCTCTTTTCCTATGCTTTCAATGCAATTCCAGTCTACCTCCTGAAATCGGTTTCCTGCAATTCTGCCCCGCTTTCAAGTCCTCTTGGCAGCCTTACTTCAGTCTATTTTTGGACGATAGCTGTCATTTATAACTCTGCAGGTTTGTGAATTACAGTGCCCCTGAGCTCCTTTCTTCAACTCGCTTTCTTGTGAGCTGGCCGCAACACCGCAGGATGGCTTCAGGCGCTAATCTGGTTGCGGCACGGCATGCTGAGCCTTTGGTTAATTCCTCTTCCTGGTGGGAAATGAGAGTTAAATTTGCCCGTCCAGACACCTCCAGCTAGCCTCTCATTGGTTCTCGCTATTCCTGTTCATCTTCCGCAGAAATTGCAAACTGGGCCAAACAGGAGGTTAAAGGGACTGACTCTCCAAGTCGGGAGAGTGTTAGTAAAGCGTCTGGAATGCTGCACCCGAGTACCAGGGGAGGAAATCTGAGACATATTTGAACACGTCTCCCGTTCACATGGTTGATCATACTCTGGGTTCCACATGCATGTTTTAGCTGAAGGAAGAATACCTTAAACCTGGAGTGTTGAGACCCGTGTAATGGGTACCATGCAATATGACTTCAAAGGGTCTTCATTTGCTCACCGAACCTCTCCAGTCCTATCACTGCTGTGTTTATTCCCCTGTACACACGCTTGATTCTCTTTTGGAGACATAGCAATCCATAGGTTTTAAGATACTTCCTAGTCAGGTACATTCTTAGGGGTTTAATATGGGGTTTTGAGTCCATTTCGTTGAGCAAGGAGTAGCTCTTGTCTATTCCATATTTGGCTTAAGGAACTTTATCTGTGCTCATTTCAATCTCTGGTTTTATGCAGCACCCCAACTCACCTTTCCCCTTAAGCAAGCATAAGTGGGTTTTCTAACTTTGAGACCCTGTTCTGTTCTGTAATTCAGTTCCTGTGTAGCCAAGTTTACATTCCGTGTATTACTGATATCTTATGATGTTTCTTTTTCTCTGTTACTTATTTCAGTTAGAATCATCATACCTGAATCCACTCATTGTGATGCTAATGGCCTGATGACATAGAATTCATTGCTGAGTGATATTGCTTTGTAAGTAAATACCACAACTTCTTTATCCATTTTTCACTTTCTGCGATGTTGAACTTGTACTGTAAACGAGGTTCTTGTAAACAGAGGCGTCCCAAACTTTGGGGTGGCTGTGTCTTTTTGATTTTAATTTCCCTAAGCTATAGGACCATAAGTGGCAGTGCCCTAGGCTCTGTTGCTTTGTTTTTTAGATGTTTCAGGAAACACCATACACTTCTCCCGAGTGTCTGTTGGCAATTTACATCCCGCCCATCAGCATAACAAGGCTCCCAGTTCTCCATGGCCTGTCCTGCCTTTCTGGATTTTACACTTTTTTCAGATGGCCCTTTTGACCGGGGGGAAGTGAGACTTCATTGTAGTGCAGATTTCCTTTGCAAGCTTGCTTGGTTGGCCAAAAAGGGCGTATGCGTTTTTTCCTGAATATATTCAGGAAAAAACGCATACGCCCTTTTTGGCCAAGTGCATCATTGTGGACGTTCTGCCTCTTTTCCTATGCTTTCAATGCAATTCCAGTCTACCTCCTGAAATCGGTTTCCTGCAATTCTGCCCCGCTTTCAAGTCCTCTTGGCAGCCTTACTTCAGTCTATTTTTGGACGATAGCTGTCATTTGTAACTCTGCAGGTTTGTGAATTACAGTGCCCCTGAGCTCCTTTCTTCAACTCGCTTTCTTTTGAGCTGGCCGCAACACCGCAGGATGGCTTCAGGCCCTAATCTGGTTCCGGCACGGCACGCTGAGCCTTTGGTTAATTCCTCTTCCTGGTGGGAAATGAGAGTTAAATTTGCCCGTCCAGACACCTCCAGCTAGCCTCTCATTGGTTCTCGCTATTCCTGTTCATCTTCCGCAGAAATTGCAATCTGGGCCAAACAGGAGGTTAAAGGGACTGACTCTCCAAGTCGGGAGAGTGTTAGTAAAGCGTCTGGAATGTTGCACCCGAGTAAAAGGGGAGGAAAACTGAGACATATTGAACACGTCTCCCGTTCACATGGTTGATCATACTCTGGGTTCCACATGCATGTTTTAGCTGAAGGAAGAATACCTTACACCTGGAGAGTTGAGACCCGTGGAATGGGTACCATGCAATATGACTTCAAAGGGTCTTCATTTGCTCACCGAACCTCTCCAATCCTATCACTGCTGCGTTTATGCCCCTGTACACACGCTTGATTCTCTTTTGGAGACATAGCAATCCATAGGTTTTAAGATACTTACTAGTCAGGTACATTCTTAGGCGTTTAATATGGGGTGTTGAGTCCATTTCGTTGAGCAAGGAGTAGCTCTTGTCTATTCCATATTTGGCTTAAGGAACTTTATCTGTGCTCATTTCAATCTCTGGTTTTATGCAGCACCCCAACTCACCTTTCCCCTTAAGCAAGCATAAGTTGGTTTTCTAACTTTGAGACCCTGTTCTGTTCTGTAATTCAGTTCCTGTGTAGCCAAGTTTACATTCCGTGTATTACTGATATCTTATGATGTTTCTTTTTCTCTGTTACTTATTTCAGTTAGAATCATCATACCTGAATCCACTCATTGTGATGCTAATGGCCTGATGACATAGAATTCATTGCTGAGTGATATTGCTTTGTAAGTAAATACCACAACTTCTTTATCCATTTTTCACTTTCTGCGATGTTGAACTTGTACTGTAAACGAGGTTCTTGTAAACAGAGGCGTCCCAAACTTTGGGGTGGCTGTGTCTTTTTGATTTTAATTTCCCTAAGCTATAGGACCATAAGTGGCAGTGCCCTAGGCTCTGTTGCTTTGTTTTTTAGATGTTTCAGGAAACACCATACACTTCTCCCGAGTGGCTGTTGGCAATTTACATCCCGCCCATCAGCATAACAAGGCTCCCAGTTCTCCATGGCCTGTCCTGCCTTTCTGGATTTTACACTTTTTTCAGATGGCCCTTTTGACCGGGGGGAAGTGAGACTTCATTGTAGTGCAGATTTCCTTTGCAAGCTTGCTTGGTTGGCCAAAAAGGGCGTATGCGTTTTTTCCTGAATATATTCAGGAAAAAACGCATACGCCCTTTTTGGCCAAGTGCATCATTGTGGACGTTCTGCCTCTTTTCCTATGCTTTCAATGCAATTCCAGTCTACCTCCTGAAATCGGTTTCCTGCAATTCTGCCCCGCTTTCAAGTCCTCTTGGCAGCCTTACTTCAGTCTATTTTTGGACGATAGCTGTCATTTATAACTCTGCAGGTTTGTGAATTACAGGGCCCCTGAGCTCCTTTCTTCAACTCGCTTTCTTTTGAGCTGGCCGCAACACCGCAGGATGGCTTCAGGCCCTAATCTGATTCTGGTACGCAACGCTGAGCCTTTGGTTATTTCCTCTTCCTGGTGGGAAATGAGAGTTAAATTTGCCCGTCCAGACACCTCCAGCTAGTCTCTCATTGGTTCTCGCTATTCCTGTTCATCTTCCGCAGAAATTGCAAACTGGGCCAAACAGGAGGTTAAAGGGACTGACTCTCCAAGTCGGGAGAGTGTTAGTAAAGCGTCTGGAATTTTGCACCCAAGTACCAGGGTACGAAAACTGAGACATATTTGAACACGTCTCCCGATCACATGGTTGATCATACTCTAGGTTCCACATGCATGTTTTACCTGAAGGAAGAATACCTTAAACCTGGGTAGTTGAAACCCGTGGAATGGGTACCATGCAATATGACTTCAAAGGGTCTTCATTTGCTCACCGAACATCTCCAATCCTATCACTGCTGCATTTATGCCCCTGTACACATGCTTGATTCTCTTTCGGAGACATAGCAATCCATAGGTTTTAAGATACTTACTAGTCAGGTACATTCTTAGGCGTTTAATATGCGGTTTTGAGTCCATTTCGTTGAGCAAGGAGTAGCTCTTGTCTATTCCATATTTGGCTTAAGGAACTTTATCTGTGCTCATTTCAATCTCTGGTTTTATGCAGCAATCCAACTCACATTTCCCCTTAAGCAAGCATAAGTTGGTTTTCTAAATTTGAGAACATGTTCTGTTCTGTCATTCAGTTCCTGTGTAGCCAAGTTTACAATCCGTGTATTAGTGATATCTTATGATGTTTCTTTTTCTGTGTGACTTATTTCAGTTAGAATCATCATACCTGAATCCACTCATTGTGCTGCAAAGGGCCTGATGACACAGATTTCATTGCTGAGTGATATTGCTTTGTAAGTAAATACCACAACTTCTTTATCCATTTTTCACTTTCTGCGATGTTGAACTTGTACTGTAAACGAGGTTCTTGTAAACAGAGCCGTTCCAAACTTTGGGGTGGCTGTGTCTTTTTGATTTTAATTTCCCTAAGCTATAGGACCATAAGTGGCAGTGCCCTAGGCTCTGTTGCTTTGTTTCTTAGATGTTTAAGGAAACACCATACACTTCTCCCGAGTGTCTGTTGGCAATTTACATCCCGCCCATCAGCATAACAAGGCTCCCAGTTCTCCATGGCCTGTCCTGCCTTTCTGGATTTTACACTTTTTTCAGATGGCCCTTTTGACCAGGGAGAAGTGAGACTTCATTGTAGTGCAGATTTCCTTTGCAAGCTTGCTTGGTTGGCCAAAAAGGGCGTATGCGTTTTTTCCTGAATATATTCAGGAAAAAACGCATACGCCCTTTTTGGCCAAGTGCATCATTGTGGACGTTCTGCCTCTTTTCCTATGCTTTCAATGCAATTCCAGTCTACCTCCTGAAATCGGTTTCCTGCAATTCTGCCCCGCTTTCAAGTCCTCTTGGCAGCCTTACTTCAGTCTATTTTTGGACGATAGCTGTCATTTATAACTCTGCAGGTTTGTGAATTACAGTGCCCCTGAGCTCCTTTCTTCAACTCGCTTTCTTTTGAGCTGGCCGCAACACCGCAGGATGGCTTCAGGCCCTAATCTGGTTCCGGTACGGCACGCTGAGCCTTTGGTTAATTCCTCTTCCTGGTGGGAAATGAGAGTTAAATTTGCCCGTCCAGACACCTCCAGCTAGTCTCTCATTGGTTTTCGCTATTCCTGTTCATCTTCCACAGAAATTGCAAACTGGGCCAAACAGGAAGTTAAAGGGACTGACTCTCCAAGTGGGGAGAGTGTTAGTAAAGCGTCTGGAATTTTGCACCCGAGTACCAGGGGAGGAAAACTGAGACATATTTGAACACGTCTCCCGTTCACATGGTTGATCATACTTGGGTTCCACATGCATGTTTTAGCTGAAGGAAGAATACCTTAAACCTGTGTATTTGAAACCCGTGGAATGGGTACCATGCAATATGACTTCAAAGGTTCTTCATTTGCTCACCGAACATCTCCAATCCTATCACTGCTGCGTTTATGTATCTGTACACATGCTTGATTCTCTTTCGGAGACATAGCAATCCATAGGTTTTAAGATACTTACTAGTCAGGTACATTCTTAGGCTTTTAATATGCGGTGTTGAGTCCATTTCGTTGAGCAAGGAGTAGCTCTTGTCTATTCCATATTTGGCTTAAGGAACTTTATCTGTGCTCATTTCAATCTCTGGGTTTATGCAGCACCCCAACTCACCTTTACCCTTAAGCAAGCATAAGTTGGTTTTCTAAATTTGAGACCCTGTTCTGTTCTGTAATTCAGTTCCTGTGTAGCCAAGTTTACATTCCGTGTATTACTGATATCTTATGATGTTTCTTTTTCTGTGTGACTTATTTCAGTTAGAATCATCATACCTGAATCCACTCATTGTGATGCTAAGGGCCTGATGACATAGATTTCATTGCTGAGTGATATTGCTTTATAAGTAAATACCACAACTTCTTTATCCATTTTTAACTTTCTGCGATGTTGAACTTGTACTGTAAACGAGGTTCTTGTAAACAGAGGCGTCCCAAACTTTGGGGTGGCTGTGTCTTTTTGATTTTAATTTCCCTAAGCTATAGGACCATAAGTGGCAGTGCCCTAGGCTCTGTTGCTTTGTATTTTAGATGTTTCAGGAAACACCATACACTTCTCCCGAGTGTCTGTTGGCAATTTACATCCCGCCCATCAGCATAACAAGGCTCCCAGTTCTCCATGGCCTGTCCTGCCTTTCTGGATTTTACACTTTTTTCAGATGGCCCTTTTGACCGGGGGGAAGTGAGACTTCATTGTAGTGCAGATTTCCTTTGCAAGCTTGCTTGGTTGGCCAAAAAGGGTGTATGCGTTTTTTCCTGAATATATTCTGGAAAAATCGCATACACCCTTTTTGGCCAAGTGCATCATTGTGGACGTTCTGCCTCTTTTCCTATGCTTTCAATGCAATTCCAGTCTACCTCCTGAAATCGGTTTCCTGCAATTCTGCCCCGTTTTCAAGTCCTCTTGGCAGCCTTACTTCAGTCTATTTTTGGACGATAGCTGTCATTTATAACTCTGCAGGTTTGTGAATTACAGTGCCCCTGAGCTCCTTTCTTCAACTCGCTTTCTTTTGAGCTGGCCGCAACACCACAGGATGGCTTCAGGCCCTAATCTGGTTCCGGCACGGCACGCTGAGCCTTTGGTTAATTCCTCTTCCTGGTGGGAAATGAGAGTTAAATTTGCCCGTCCAGACACCTTCAGCTAGCCTCTCATTGGTTCTCGCTATTCCTGTTCATCTTCCGCAGAAATTGCAAACTGGGCCAAACAGGAGGTTAAAGGGACTGACTCTCCAAGTCGGGAGAGTGTTAGTAAAGCGTCTGGAATGTTGCACCCGAGTACCAGGGTACGAAAACTGGGACATATTTGAACACGTCTCCCGATCACATGGTTGATCATACTCTAGGTTCCACATGCATGTTTTAGCTGAAGGAAGAATACCTTAAACCTGGGTAGTTGAAACCCGTGGAATGGGTACCATGCAATATGACTTCAAAGGGTCTTCATTTGCTCACCGAACCTCTCCAATCCTATCACTGCTGCGTTTATGCCCCTGTTCACATGCTTGACTCTCTTTCGGAGACATAGCAATCCATAGGTTTTAAGATACTTACTAGTCAGGTACATTCTTAGGCGTTTAATATGCGGTGTTGAGTCCATTTCGTTGAGCAAGGAGTAGCTCTTGTCTATTCCATATTTGGCTTAAGGAACTTTATCTGTGCTCATTTCAATCTCTGGTTTTATGCAGCAATCCAACTCACCTTTCCCCTTAAGCAAGCATAAGTTGGTTTTCTAAATTTGAGAACCTGTTCTGTTTTGGAATTCAGTTCCTGTGTAGCCAAGTTTACATTCCGTGTATTAGTGATATCTTATGATGTTTCTTTTTCTGTGTGACTTATTTCAGTTAGAATCATCGTACCTGAATCCACTCATGATGCTGCTACGGGCCTGATGACATAGATTTCATTGCTGAGTGATACTGCATTGTACGTAAGTACCACAAGTTCTTTATCCATTTTTCACTTTCTGTGATATTGAACTTGTACGGTAAACGAGGTTCTTGTAAACAGAGGCGTCCCAAACTTTGGGGTGGCTGTGTCTTTTTGATTTTAATTTCCCTAAGCTATAGGACCATAAGTGGAAGTGCCCTAGGCTCTGTTGCTTTGTTTTTTAGATGTTTCAGGAAACACCATACACTTCTCCTGAGTGTCTGTTGGTAATTTACATCCCGCCCATCAGCATAACAAGGCTCCCAGTTCTCCATGGCCTGTCCTGCCTTTCTGGATTTTACACTTTTTTCAGATGGCCCTTTTGACCGGGGGGAAGTGAGACTTCATTGTAGTGCAGATTTCCTTTGCAAGCTTGCTTGGTTGGCCAAAAAGGGCGTATGCGTTTTTTCCTGAATATATTCAGGAAAAAACGCATACACCCTTTTTGGCCAAGTGCATCATTGTGGACGTTCTGCCTCTTTTCCTATGCTTTCAATGCAATTCCAGTCTACCTTCTGAAATCGGTTTCCTGCAATTCTGCCCCGCTTTCAAGTCCTCTTGGCAGCCTTACTTCAGTCTATTTTTGGACGATAGCTGTCATTTATAACTCTGCAGGTTTGTGAATTACAGTGCCCCTGAGCTCCTTTCTTCAACTCGCTTTCTTTTGAGCTGGCCGCAACACCGCAGGATGGCTTCAGGCCCTAATCTGTTTCTGGTACGGCACGCTGAGCCTTTGCTTATTTCCTCTTCCTGGTGGAAAATGACAGTTAAATTTGCCCGTCCAGACACCTCCAGCTAGTCTCTCATTGGTTCTCGCTATTCCTGTTCATCTTCCGCAGAAATTGCAAACTGGGCCAAACAGGAGGTTAAAGGGACTGACTCTCCAAGTCGGGAGAGTGTTAGTAAAGCGTCTGGAATGTTGCACCCAAGTACCAGGGTACGAAAACTGAGACATATTTGAACACGTCTCCCGATCACATGGTTGATCATACTCTAGGTTCCACATGCATGTTTTAGCTGAAGGAAGAATACCTTAAACCTGGGTATTTGAAACCCGTGGAATGGGTACCATGCAATATGACTTCAAAGGGTCTTCATTTGCTCACCGAACATCTCCAATCCTATCACTGCTGCGTTTATGCCCCTGTACACATGCTTGATTCTCTTTCGGAGACATAGCAATCCATAGGTTTTAAGATACTTACTAGTCAGGTACATTCTTAGGCGTTTAATATGCGGTGTTGAGTCCATTTCGTTGAGCAAGGAGTAGCTCTTGTCTATTCCATATTTGGCTTAAGGAACTTTATCTGTGCTCATTTCAATCTCTGGTTTTATGCAGCAATCCAACTCACCTTTCCCCTTAAGCAAGCATAAGTTGGTTTTCTAAATTTGAGAACCTGTTCTGTTTTGGAATTCAGTTCCTGTGTAGCCAAGTTTACATTCCGTGTATTAGTGATATCTTATGATGTTTCTTTTTCTGTGTGACTTATTTCAGTTAGAATCATCGTACCTGAATCCACTCATGATGCTGCTACGGGCCTGATGACATAGATTTCATTGCTGAGTGATACTGCATTGTACGTAAGTACCACAAGTTCTTTATCTATTTTTCACTTTCTCTGATATTGAACTTGTACGGTAAACGAGGTTCTTGTAAACAGAGGCGTCCCAAACTTTGGGGTGGCTGTGTCTTTTTGATTTTAATTTCCCTAAGCTATAGGACCATAAGTGGAAGTGCCCTAGGCTCTGTTGCTTTGTTTTTTAGATGTTTCAGGAAACACCATACACTTCTCCTGAGTGTCTGTTGGTAATTTACATCCCGCCCATCAGCATAACAAGGCTCCCAGTTCTCCATGGCCGGTCCTGCCTTTCTGGATTTTACACTTTTTTCAGATGGCCCTTTTGACCGGGGGGAAGTGAGACTTCATTGTAGTGCAGATTTCCTTTGCAAGCTTGCTTGGTTGGCCAAAAAGGGCGTATGCGTTTTTTCCTGAATATATTCAGGAAAAAACGCATACACCCTTTTTGGCCAAGTGCATCATTGTGGACGTTCTGCCTCTTTTCCTATGCTTTCAATGCAATTCCAGTCTACCTTCTGAAATCGGTTTCCTGCAATTCTGCCCTGCTTTCAAGTCCTCTTGGCAGCCTTACTTCAGTCTATTTTTGGATGATAGCTGTCATTTATAACTCTGCAGGTTTGTGAATTACAGTGCCCCTGAGCTCCTTTCTTCAACTCGCTTTCTTTTGAGCTGGCCGCAACACCGCAGGATGGCTTCAGGCCCTAATCTGGTTCCGGCACGGCACGCTGAGCCTTTGGTTAATTCCTCTTCCTGGTGGGAAATGAGAGTTAAATTTGCCCGTCCAGACACCTCCAGCTAGCCTCTCATTGGTTCTCGCTATTCCTGTTCATCTTCCGCAGAAATTGCAAACTGGGCCAAACAGGAGGTTAAAGGGACTGACTCTCCAAGTCGGGAGAGTGTTAGTAAAGCGTCTGGAATGTTGCACCCGAGTACCAGGGTACGAAAACTGGGACATATTTGAACACGTCTCCCGATCACATGGTTGATCATACTCTAGTTTCCACATGCATGTTTTAGCTGAAGGAAGAATACCTTAAACCTGGGTAGTTGAAACCCGTGGAATGGGTACCATGCAATATGACTTCAAAGGGTCTTCATTTGCTCACCGAACCTCTCCAATCCTATCACTGCTGCGTTTATGCCCCTGTACACATGCTTGATTCTCTTTCGGAGACATAGCAATCCATAGGTTTTAAGATACTTACTAGTCAGGTACATTCTTAGGCGTTTAATATGGGGTGTTGAGTCCATTTCGTTGAGCAAGGAGTAGCTCTTGTCTATTCCATATTTGGCTTAAGGAACTTTATCTGTGCTCATTTCAATCTCTGGTTTTATGCAGCACCCCAACTCACCTTTACCCTTAAGCAAGCATAAGTTGGTTTTCTAAATTTGAGACCCTGTTCTGTTCTGTAATTCAGTTCCTGTGTAGCCAACTTTACATTCCGTGTATTACTGATATCTTATGATGTTTCTTTTTCTGTGTGACTTATTTCAGTTAGAATCATCATACCTGAATCCACTCATTGTGCTGCTAAGGGCCTGATGACACAGATTTCATTGCTGAGTGATACTGCTTTGTAAGTAAATACCACAAGTTCTTTATCCATTTTTCACTTTCTGCGATGTTGAACTTGTACTGTAAACGAGGTTCTTGTAAACAGAGCTGATCCAAATGTTGGGGTGGCTGTGTCTTTTTGATTTTAATTTCCCTAAGCTATAGGACCATAAGTGGAAGTGCCCTAGGTTCTGTTGCTTTGTTTTTTAGATGTTTCAGGAAACACCATACACTTCTCCTGAGTGGTTGTTGGCAATTTACATCCCGCCCATCAGCATAACAAGGCTCCCAGTTCTCCATGGCCTGTCCTGCTTTTCTGGATTTTACACTTTTTTCAGATGGCCCTTTTGACCGGGGGGAAGTGAGACTTCATTGTAGTGCAGATTTCCTTTGCAAGCTTGCTTGGTTGGCCAAAAAGGGCGTATGCGTTTTTTCCTGAATATATTCAGGAAAAAACGCATACGCCCTTTTTGGCCAAGTGCATCATTGTGGACGTTCTGCCTCTTTTCCTATGCTTTCAATGCAATTCCAGTCTACCTCCTGAAATCGGTTTCCTGCAATTCTGCCCCGCTTTCAAGTCCTCTTGGCAACCTTACTTCAGTCTATTTTTGGACGATAGCTGTCATTTATAACTCTGCAGGTTTGTGAATTACAGTGCCCCTGAGCTCCTTTCTTCAACTCGCTTTCTTGTGACCTGGCAGCAACACCGCAGGATGGCTTCAGGCCCTAATCTGGTTCCGGCACGGCACGCTGAGCCTTTGGTTAATTCCTCTTCCTGGTGGGAAATGAGAGTTAAATTTGCCCGTTCAGACAACTCCAGGTAGTCTCTCATTTGTTCTCGCTATTCCTGTTCATCTTCCGCAGAAATTGCAAACTGGGCCAAACAGGAGGTTAAAGGGACTGACTCTCCAAGTCGGGAGTGTGTTAGTAAAGCGTCTGGAATGTTGCACCCGAGTACCAGGGTACGAAAACTGAGACATATTTGAACACGTCTCCCGATGACATGGTTGATCATACTCTAGGTTCCACATGCATGTTTTACCTGAAGGAAGAATACCTTAAACCTGGGTAGGTGAAACCCGTGGAATGGGTACCATGCAATATGACTTCAAAGGGTCTTCATTTGCTCACCGAACCTCTCCAATCCTATCACTGCTGCGTTTATGCCCCTGTACACATGCTTGATTCTCTTTCGGAGACATAGCAATCCATAGGTTTTAAGATACTTACTAGTCAGGTACATTCTTAGGCGTTTAATATGCGGTGTTGAGTCCATTTCGTTGAGCAAGGAGTAGCTCTTGTCTATTCCATATTTGGCTTAAGGAACTTTATCTGTGCTCATTTCAATCTCTGGTTTTATGCAGCACCCCAACTCACCTTTACCCTTAAGCAAGCATAAGTTGGTTTTCTAAATTTGAGACCCTGTTCTGTTCTGTAATTCAGTTCCTGTGTAGCCAACTTTACATTCCGTGTATTACTGATATCTTATGATGTTTCTTTTTCTGTGTGACTTATTTCAGTTAGAATCATCATACCTGAATCCACTCATTGTGCTGCTAAGGGCCTGATGACACAGATTTCATTGCTGAGTGATATTGCTTTGTAAGTAAATACCACAAGTTCTTTATCCATTTTTCACTTTCTGCGATGTTGAACTTGTACTGTAAACGATGTTCTTGTAAACAGAGCCGATCCAAACGTTGGGGTGGCTGTGTCTTTTTGATTTTAATTTCCCTAAGCTATAGGACCATAAGTGGAAGTGCCCTAGGTTCTGTTGCTTTGTTTTTTAGATGTTTCAGGAAACACCATACACTTCTCCCGAGTGGTTGTTGGCAATTTACATCCCGCCCATCAGCATAACAAGGCTCCCAGTTCTCCATGGCCTGTCCTGCCTTTCTGGATTTTACACTTTTTTCAGATGGCCCTTTTGACCGGGGGGAAGTGAGACTTCATTGTAGTGCAGATTTCCTTTGCAAGCTTGCTTGGTTGGCCAAAAAGGGCGTATGCGTTTTTTCCTGAATATATTCAGGAAAAAACGCATACGCCCTTTTTGGCCAAGTGCATCATTGTGGACGTTCTGCCTCTTTTCCTATGCTTTCAATGCAATTCCAGTCTACCTCCTGAAATCGGTTTCCTGCAATTCTGCCCTGCTTTCAAGTCCTCTTGGCAGCCTTACTTCAGTCTATTTTTGGACGATAGCTGTCATTTATAACTCTGCAGGTTTGTGAATTACAGTGCCCCTGAGCTCCTTTCTTCAACTCGCTTTCTTTTGAGGTGGCCGCAACACCGCAGGATGGCTTCAGGCCCTAATCTGATTCTGGTACGGCATGCTGAGCCTTTGCTTATTTCCTCTTCCTGGTGGAAAATGAGAGTTAAACTTGCCCGTCCAGACACCTCCAGCTAGTCTCTCATTGGTTCTCGCTATTCCTGTTCATCTTCCGCAGAAATTGCAAACTGGGCCAAACAGGAGGTTAAAGGGACTGACTCTCCAAGTCGGGAGAGTGTTAGTAAAGCGTCTGGAATGTTGCACCCAAGTACCAGGGTACGAAAACTGAGACATATTTGAACACGTCTCCCGATCACATGGTTGATCATACTCTAGGTTCCACATGCATGTTTTACCTGAAGGAAGAATACCTTAAACCTGGGTATTTGAAACCCGTGGAATGGGTACCATGCAATATGACTTCAAAGGGTCTTCATTTGCTCACCGAACCTCTCCAATCCTATCACTGCTGCGTTTATGCCCCTGTACACATGCTTGATTCTCTTTCGGAGACATAGCAATCCATAGGTTTTAAGATACTTACTAGTCAGGTACATTCTTAGGCGTTTAATATGCGGTGTTGAGTCCATTTCGTTGAACAAGGAGTAGCTCTTGTCTATTCCATATTTGGTTTAAGGAACTTTATCTGTGCTCATTTCAATCTCTGGTTTTATGCAGCAATCCAACTCACATTTCCCCTTAAGCAAGCATAAGTTGGTTTTCTAAATTTGAGAACCTGTTCTGTTTTGGAATTCAGTTCCTGTGTAGCCAAGTTTACATTCCGTGTATTAGTGATATCTTATGATGTTTCTTTTTCTGTGTGACTTATTTCAGTTAGAATCATCGTACCTGAATCCACTCATGATGCTGCTACGGGCATGATGACATAGATTTCATTGCTGAGTGATACTGCATTGTACGTAAGTACCACAAGTTCTTTATCCATTTTTCACTTTCTGTGATATTGAACTTGTACGGTAAACGAGGTTCTTGTAAACAGAGGCGTCCCAAACTTTGGGGTGGCTGTGTCTTTTTGATTTTAATTTCCCTAAGCTATAGGACCATAAGTGGAAGTGCCCTAGGCTCTGTTGCTTTGTTTTTTAGATGTTTCAGGAAACACCATACACTTCTCCCGAGTGGTTGTTGGCAATTTACATCCCGCCCATCAGCATAACAAGACTCCCAGTTCTCCATGGCCTGTCCTGCCTTTCTGGATTTTACACTTTTTTCAGATGGCCCTTTTGACCGGGGGGAAGTGAGACTTCATTGTAGTGCAGATTTCCTTTGCAAGCTTGCTTGGTTGGCCAAAAAGGGCGTATGCGTTTTTTCCTGAATATATTCAGGAAAAAACGCATATGCCCTTTTTGGCCAAGTGCATCATTGTGGACGTTCTGCCTCTTTTCCTATGCTTTCAATGCAATTCCAGTCTACCTCCTGAAATCGGTTTCCTGCAATTCTGCCCCGCTTTCAAGTCCTCTTGGCAGCCTTACTTCAGTCTATTTTTGGACGATAGCTGTCATTTATAACTCTGCAGGTTTGTGAATTACAGTGCCCCTGAGCTCCTTTCTTCAACTCGCTTTCTTTTGAGCTGGCCGCAACACCGCAGGATGGCTTCAGGCCCTAATCTGATTCTGGTACGGCATGCTGAGCCTTTGGTTATTTCCTCTTCCTGGTGGGAAATGAGAGTTAAATTTGCCCGTCCAGACACCTCCAGCTAGTCTCTCATTGGTTCTCACTATTCCTGTTCATCTTCCGCAGAAATTGCAAACTGGGCCAAACAGGAGGTTAAAGGGACTGACTCTCCAAGTCGGGAGAGTGTTAGTAAAGCGTCTGGAATGTTGCACCCAAGTACCAGGGTACGAAAACTGAGACATATTTGAACACGTCTCCCGATCACATGGTTGATCATACTCTAGGTTCCACATGCATGTTTTAGCTGAAGGAAGAATACCTTAAACCTGGGTATTTGAAACCCGTGGAATGGGTACCATGCAATATGACTTCAAAGGGTCTTCATTTGCTCACCGAACATCTCCAATCCTATCACTGCTGCGTTTATGCCCCTGTACACATGCTTGATTCTCTTTCGGAGACATAGCAATCCATAGGTTTTAAGATACTTACTAGTCAGGTACATTCTTAGGCGTTTAATATGCGGTGTTGAGTCCATTTCGTTGAGCAAGGAGTAGCTCTTGTCTATTCCATATTTGGCTTAAGGAACTTTATCTGTGCTCATTTCAATCTCTGGTTTTATGCAGCAATCCAACTCACCTTTCCCCTTAAGCAAGCATAAGTTGGTTTTCTAAATTTGAGAACCTGTTCTGTTTTGGAATTCAGTTCCTGTGTAGCCAAGTTTACATTCCGTGTATTAGTGATATCTTATGATGTTTCTTTTTCTGTGTGACTTATTTCAGTTAGAATCATCGTACCTGAATCCACTCATGATGCTGCTACGGGCCTGATGACATAGATTTCATTGCTGAGTGATACTGCATTGTACGTAAGTACCACAAGTTCTTTATCCATTTTTCACTTTCTGTGATATTGAACTTGTACGGTAAACGAGGTTCTTGTAAACAGAGGCGTCCCAAACTTTGGGGTGGCTGTGTCTTTTTGATTTTAATTTCCCTAAGCTATAGGACCATAAGTGGAAGTGCCCTAGGCTCTGTTGCTTTGTTTTTTAGATGTTTCAGGAAACACCATACACTTCTCCTGAGTGTCTGTTGGTAATTTACATCCCGCCCATCAGCATAACAAGGCTCCCAGTTCTCCATGGCCTGTCCTGCCTTTCTGGATTTTACACTTTTTTCAGATGGCCCTTTTGACCGGGGGGAAGTGAGACTTCATTGTAGTGCAGATTTCCTTTGCAAGCTTGCTTGGTTGGCCAAAAAGGGCGTATGCGTTTTTTCCTGAATATATGCACGAAAAAACGCATACGCCCTTTTTGGCCAAGTGCATCATTGTGGACGTTCTGCCTCTTTTCCTATGCTTTCAATGCAATTCCAGTCTACCTTCTGAAATCGGTTTCCTGCAATTCTGCCCCGTTTTCAAGTCCTCTTGGCAGCCTTACTTCAGTCTATTTTTGGACGATAGCTGTCATTTATAACTCTGCAGGTTTGTGAATTACAGTGCCCCTGAGCTCCTTTCTTCAACTCGCTTTCTTTTGAGCTGGCCGCAACACCGCAGGATGGCTTCAGGCCCTAATCTGGTTCCGGCACGGCACGCTGAGCCTTTGGTTAATTCCTCTTCCTGGTGGGAAATGAGAGTTAAATTTGCCCGTCCAGACACCTCCAGCTAGCCTCTCATTGGTTCTCGCTATTCCTGTTCATCTTCCGCAGAAATTGCAAACTGGGCCAAACAGGAGGTTAAAGGGACTGACTCTCCAAGTCGGGAGAGTGTTAGTAAAGCGTCTGGAATGTTGCACCCGAGTACCAGGGTACGAAAACTGGGACATATTTGAACACGTCTCCCGATCACATGGTTGATCATACTCTAGTTTCCACATGCATGTTTTAGCTGAAGGAAGAATACCTTAAACCTGGGTAGTTGAAACCCGTGGAATGGGTTACATGCAATATGACTTCAAAGGGTCTTCATTTGCTCACCGAACCTCTCCAATCCTATCACTGCTGCGTTTATGCCCCTGTACACATGCTTGATTCTCTTTCGGAGACATAGCAATCCATAGGTTTTAAGATACTTACTAGTCAGGTACATTCTTAGGGGTTTAATATGGGGTGTTGAGTCCATTTCGTTGAGCAAGGAGTAGCTCTTGTCTATTCCATATTTGGCTTAAGGAACTTTATCTGTGCTCATTTCAATCTCTGGTTTTATGCAGCACCCCAACTCACCTTTACCCTTAAGCAAGCATAAGTTGGTTTTCTAAATTTGAGACCCTGTTCTGTTCTGTAATTCAGTTCCTGTGTAGCCAACTTTACATTCCGTGTATTACTGATATCTTAT
The DNA here is from genome assembly GCF_951394435.1 of Stenella coeruleoalba. Taxonomy (NCBI): domain Eukaryota; kingdom Metazoa; phylum Chordata; class Mammalia; order Artiodactyla; family Delphinidae; genus Stenella; species Stenella coeruleoalba. The sequence continues at coordinate 1,416,234 of NW_027645992.1, read as the reverse complement.
GATGTTTCTTTTTCTGTGTGACTTATTTCAGTTAGAATCATCATACCTGAATCCACTCATTGTGCTGCTAAGGGCCTGATGACACAGATTTCATTGCTGAGTGATATTGCTTTGTAAGTAAATACCACAACTTCTTTATCCATTTTTCACTTTCTGCGATGTTGAACTTGTACTGTAAACGAGGTTCTTGTAAACAGAGCCGATCCAAACGTTGGGGTGGCTGTGTCTTTTTGATTTTAATTTCCCTAAGCTATAGGACCATAAGTGGAAGTGCCCTAGGTTCTGTTGCTTTGTTTTTTAGATGTTTCAGGAAACACCATACACTTCTCCCGAGTGGTTGTTGGCAATTTACATCCCGCCCATCAGCATAACAAGGCTCCCAGTTCTCCATGGCCTGTCCTGCCTTTCTGGATTTTACACTTTTTTCAGATGGCCCTTTTGACCGGGGGGAAGTGAGACTTCATTGTAGTGCAGATTTCCTTTGCAAGCTTGCTTGGTTGGCCAAAAAGAGCGTATGCGTTTTTTCCTGAATATATTCAGGAAAAAACGCATACGCCCTTTTTGGCCAAGTGCATCATTGTGGACGTTCTGCCTCTTTTCCTATGCTTTCAATGCAATTCCAGTCTACCTCCTGAAATCGGTTTCCTGCAATTCTGCCCCGCTTTTAAGTCCTCTTGGCAACCTTACTTCAGTCTATTTTTGGACGATAGCTGTCATTTATAACTCTGCAGGTTTGTGAATTACAGTGCCCCTGAGCTCCTTTCTTCAACTCGCTTTCTTTTGAGGTGGCCGCAACACCGCAGGATGGCTTCAGGCCCTAATCTGATTCTGGTACGGCACGCTGAGCCTTTGCTTATTTCCTCTTCCTGGTGGAAAATGAGAGTTAAATTTGCCCGTCCAGACACCTCCAGCTAGTCTCTCATTGGTTCTCGCTATTCCTGTTCATCTTCCGCAGAAATTGCAAACTGGGCCAAACAGGAGGTTAAAGGGACTGACTCTCCAAGTCGGGAGAGTGTTAGTAAAGCGTCTGGAATGTTGCACCCAAGTACCAGGGTACGAAAACTGAGACATATTTGAACACGTCTCCCGATCACATGGTTGATCATACTCTAGGTTCCACATGCATGTTTTAGCTGAAGGAAGAATACCTTAAACCTGGGTATTTGAAACCCGTGGAATGGGTACCATGCAATATGACTTCAAAGGGTCTTCATTTGCTCACCGAACATCTCCAATCCTATCACTGCTGCGTTTATGCCCCTGTACACATGCTTGATTCTCTTTCGGAGACATAGCAATCCATAGGTTTTAAGATACTTACTAGTCAGGTACATTCTTAGGCGTTTAATATGCGGTGTTGAGTCCATTTCGTTGAGCAAGGAGTAGCTCTTGTCTATTCCATATTTGGCTTAAGGAACTTTATCTGTGCTCATTTCAATCTCTGGTTTTATGCAGCAATCCAACTCACCTTTCCCCTTAAGCAAGCATAAGTTGGTTTTCTAAATTTGAGAACCTGTTCTGTTTTGGAATTCAGTTCCTGTGTAGCCAAGTTTACATTCCGTGTATTAGTGATATCTTATGATGTTTCTTTTTCTGTGTGACTTATTTCAGTTAGAATCATCGTACCTGAATCCACTCATGATGCTGCTACGGGCTTGATGACATAGATTTCATTGCTGAGTGATACTGCATTGTACGTAAGTACCACAAGTTCTTTATCCATTTTTCACTTTCTGTGATATTGAACTTGTACGGTAAACGAGGTTCTTGTAAACAGAGGCGTCCCAAACTTTGGGGTGGCTGTGTCTTTTTGATTTTAATTTCCCTAAGCTATAGGACCATAAGTGGAAGTGCCCTAGGCTCTGTTGCTTTGTTTTTTAGATGTTTCAGGAAACACCATACACTTCTCCCGAGTGTCTGTTGGCAATTTACATCCCGCCCATCAGCATAACAAGGCTCCCAGTTCTCCATGGCCTGTCCTGCCTTTCTGGATTTTACACTTTTTTCAGATGGCCCTTTTGACCGGGGGGAAGTGAGACTTCATTGTAGTGCAGATTTCCTTTGCAAGCTTGCTTGGTTGGCCAAAAAGGGCGTATGCGTTTTTTCCTGAATATATTCAGGAAAAAACGCATACGCCCTTTTTGGCCAAGTGCATCATTGTGGACGTTCTGCCTCTTTTCCTATGCTTTCAATGCAATTCCAGTCTACCTCCTGAAATCGGTTTCCTGCAATTCTGCCCCGCTTTCAAGTCCTCTTGGCAGCCTTACTTCAGTCTATTTTTGGACGATAGCTGTCATTTATAACCCTGCAGGTTTGTGAATTACAGTGCCCCTGAGCTCCTTTCTTCAACTCGCTTTCTTTTGAGCTGGCCGCAACACCACAGGATGGCTTCAGGCCCTAATCTGGTTCCGGCACGGCACGCTGAGCCTTTGGTTAATTCCTCTTCCTGGTGGGAAATGAGAGTTAAATTTGCCCGTTCAGACAACTCCAGGTAGTCTCTCATTTGTTCTCGCTATTCCTGTTCATCTTCCGCAGAAATTGCAAACTGGGCCAAACAGGAGGTTAAAGGGACTGACTCTCCAAGTCGGGAGTGTGTTAGTAAAGCGTCTGGAATGTTGCACCCGAGTACCAGGGTACGAAAACTGAGACATATTTGAACACGTCTCCCGATGACATGGTTGATCATACTCTAGGTTCCACATGCATGTTTTAGCTGAAGGAAGAATACCTTAAACCTGGGTAGGTGAAACCCGTGGAATGGGTACCATGCAATATGACTTCAAAGGGTCTTCATTTGCTCACCGAACCTCTCCAATCCTATCACTGCTGCGTTTATGCCCCTGTACACATGCTTGATTCTCTTTCGGAGACATAGCAATCCATAGGTTTTAAGATACTTACTAGTCAGGTACATTCTTAGGCGTTTAATATGGGGTGTTGTGTCCATTTCGTTGAGCAAGGAGTAGCTCTTGTCTATTCCATATTTGGCTTAAGGAACTTTATCTGTGCTCATTTCAATCTCTGGTTTTATGCAGCACCCCAACTCACCTTTACCCTTAAGCAAGCATAAGTTGGTTTTCTAAATTTGAGACCCTGTTCTGTTCTGTAATTCAGTTCCTGTGTAGCCAACTTTACATTCCGTGTATTACTGATATCTTATGATGTTTCTTTTTCTGTGTGACTTATTTCAGTTAGAATCATCATACCTGAATCCACTCATTGTGCTGCTAAGGGCCTGATGACACAGATTTCATTGCTGAGTGATATTGCTTTGTAAGTAAATACCACAACTTCTTTATCCATTTTTCACTTTCTGCGATGTTGAACTTGTACTGTAAACGAGGTTCTTGTAAACAGAGCCGATCCAAACGTTGGGGTGGCTGTGTCTTTTTGATTTTAATTTCCCTAAGCTATAGGACCATAAGTGGAAGTGCCCTAGGTTCTGTTGCTTTGTTTTTTAGATGTTTCAGGAAACACCATACACTTCTCCCGAGTGGTTGTTGGCAATTTACATCCCGCCCATCAGCATAACAAGGCTCCCAGTTCTCCATGGCCTGTCCTGCCTTTCTGGATTTTACACTTTTTTCAGATGGCCCTTTTGACCGGGGGGAAGTGAGACTTCATTGTAGTGCAGATTTCCTTTGCAAGCTTGCTTGGTTGGCCAAAAAGAGCGTATGTGTTTTTTCCTGAATATATTCAGGAAAAAACGCATACGCCCTTTTTGGCCAAGTGCATCATTGTGGACGTTCTGCCTCTTTTCCTATGCTTTCAATGCAATTCCAGTCTACCTCCTGAAATCGGTTTCCTGCAATTCTGCCCCGCTTTCAAGTCCTCTTGGCAACCTTACTTCAGTCTATTTTTGGACGATAGCTGTCATTTATAACTCTGCAGGTTTGTGAATTACAGTGCCCCTGAGCTCCTTTCTTCAACTCGCTTTCTTTTGAGGTGGCCGCAACACCGCAGGATGGCTTCAGGCCCTAATCTGATTCTGGTACGGCACGCTGAGCCTTTGCTTATTTCCTCTTCCTGGTGGAAAATGAGAGTTAAATTTGCCCGTCCAGACACCTCCAGCTAGTCTCTCATTGGTTCTCGCTATTCCTGTTCATCTTCCGCAGAAATTGCAAACTGGGCCAAACAGGAGGTTAAAGGGACTGACTCTCCAAGTCGGGAGAGTGTTAGTAAAGCGTCTGGAATGTTGCACCCAAGTACCAGGGTACGAAAACTGAGACATATTTGAACACGTCTCCCGATCACATGGTTGATCATACTCTAGGTTCCACATGCATGTTTTAGCTGAAGGAAGAATACCTTAAACCTGGGTATTTGAAACCCGTGGAATGGGTACCATGCAATATGACTTCAAAGGGTCTTCATTTGCTCACCGAACATCTCCAATCCTATCACTGCTGCGTTTATGCCCCTGTACACATGCTTGATTCTCTTTCGGAGACATAGCAATCCATAGGTTTTAAGATACTTACTAGTCAGGTACATTCTTAGGCGTTTAATATGCGGTGTTGAGTCCATTTCGTTGAGCAAGGAGTAGGTCTTGTCTATTCCATATTTGGCTTAAGGAACTTTATCTGTGCTCATTTCAATCTCTGGTTTTATGCAGCAATCCAACTCACATTTCCCCTTAAGCAAGCATAAGTTGGTTTTCTAAATTTGAGAACCTGTTCTGTTTTGGAATTCAGTTCCTGTGTAGCCAAGTTTACATTCCGTGTATTAGTGATATCTTATGATGTTTCTTTTTCTGTGTGACTTATTTCAGTTAGAATCATCGTACCTGAATCCACTCATGATGCTGCTACGGGCTTGATGACATAGATTTCATTGCTGAGTGATACTGCATTGTACGTAAGTACCACAAGTTCTTTATCCATTTTTCACTTTCTGTGATATTGAACTTGTACGGTAAACGAGGTTCTTGTAAACAGAGCCGTTCGAAACTTTGGGGTGGCTGTGTCTTTTTGATTTTAAATTCCCTAAGCTATAGGACCATAAGTGGAAGTGCCCTAGGCTCTGTTGCTTTGTTTTTTAGATGTTTCAGGAAACACCATACACTTCTCCCGAGTGTCTGTTGGCAATTTACATCCCGCCCATCAGCATAACAAGGCTCCCAGTTCTCCATGGCCTGTCCTGCCTTTCTGGATTTTACACTTTATTCAGATGGCCCTTTTGACCGGGGGGAAGTGAGACTTCATTGTAGTGCAGATTTCCTTTGCAAGCTTGCTTGGTTGGCCAAAAAGGGCGTATGCGTTTTTTCCTGAATATATTCAGGAAAAAACGCATACGCCCTTTTTGGCCAAGTGCATCATTGTGGACGTTCTGCCTCTTTTCCTATGCTTTCAATGCAATTCCAGTCTACCTCCTGAAATCGGTTTCCTGCAATTCTGCCCCGCTTTCAAGTCCTCTTGGCAGCCTTACTTCAGTCTATTTTTGGACGATAGCTGTCATTTATAACTCTGCAGGTTTGTGAATTACAGTGCCCCTGAGCTCCTTTCTTCAACTCTCTTTCTTGTGACCTGGCCGCAACACCGCAGGATGGCTTCAGGCCCTAATCTGGTTCCGGCCCGGCATGCTGAGCCTTTGGTTAATTCCTCTTCCTGGTGGGAAATGAGAGTTAAATTTGCCCGTCCAGACACCTGCAGCTAGCCTCTCATTGGTTCTCGCTATTCCTGTTCAGCTTCCGCAGAAATTGCAAACTGGGCCAAACAGGAGGTTAAAGGGACTGACTCTCCAAGTCGGGAGAGTGTTAGTAAAGCGTCTGGAATGTTGCACCCGAGTACCAGGGGAGGAAAACTGAGACATATTTGAACACGTCTCCCGATCACATGGTTGATCATACTCTAGGTTCCACATGCATGTTTTAGCTGAAGGAAGAATACCTTAAACCTGGGTAGTTGAAACCCGTGGAATGGGTACCATGCAATATGACTTCAAAGGGTCTTCATTTGCTCACCGAACCTCTCCAATCCTATCACTGCTGCGTTTATGCCCCTGTACACATGCTTGATTCTCTTTCGGAGACATAGCAATCCATAGGTTTTAAGATACTTACTAGTCAGGTACATTCTTAGGCGTTTAATATGGGGTGTTGAGTCCATTTCGTTGAGCAAGGAGTAGCTCTTGTCTATTCCATATTTGGCTTAAGGAACTTTATCTGTGCTCATTTCAATCTCTGGTTTTATGCAGCACCCCAACTCACCTTTACCCTTAAGCAAGCATAAGTTGGTTTTCTAAATTTGAGACCCTGTTCTGTTCTGTAATTCAGTTCCTGTGTAGCCAACTTTACATTCCGTGTATTACTGATATCTTATGATGTTTCTTTTTCTGTGTGACTTATTTCAGTTAGAATCATCATACCTGAATCCACTCATTGTGCTGCTAAGGGCCTGATGACACAGATTTCATTGCTGAGTGATATTGCTTTGTAAGTAAATACCACAACTTCTTTATCCATTTTTCACTTTCTGCGATGTTGAACTTGTACTGTAAACGAGGTTCTTGTAAACAGAGCCGATCCAAACGTTGGGGTGGCTGTGTCTTTTTGATTTTAATTTCCCTAAGCTATAGGACCATAAGTGGAAGTGCCCTAGGTTCTGTTGCTTTGTTTTTTAGATGTTTCAGGAAACACCATACACTTCTCCCGAGTGGTTGTTGGCAATTTACATCCCGCCCATCAGCATAACAAGGCTCCCAGTTCTCCATGGCCTGTCCTGCCTTTCTGGATTTTACACTTTTTTCAGATGGCCCTTTTGACCGGGGGGAAGTGAGACTTCATTGTAGTGCAGATTTCCTTTGCAAGCTTGCTTGGTTGGCCAAAAAGAGCGTATGTGTTTTTTCCTGAATATATTCAGGAAAAAACGCATACGCCCTTTTTGGCCAAGTGCATCATTGTGGACGTTCTGCCTCTTTTCCTATGCTTTCAATGCAATTCCAGTCTACCTCCTGAAATCGGTTTCCTGCAATTCTGCCCCGCTTTCAAGTCCTCTTGGCAACCTTACTTCAGTCTATTTTTGGACGATAGCTGTCATTTATAACTCTGCAGGTTTGTGAATTACAGTGCCCCTGAGCTCCTTTCTTCAACTCGCTTTCTTTTGAGGTGGCCGCAACACCGCAGGATGGCTTCAGGCCCTAATCTGATTCTGGTACGGCACGCTGAGCCTTTGCTTATTTCCTCTTCCTGGTGGAAAATGAGAGTTAAATTTGCCCGTCCAGACACCTCCAGCTAGTCTCTCATTGGTTCTCGCTATTCCTGTTCATCTTCCGCAGAAATTGCAAACTGGGCCAAACAGGAGGTTAAAGGGACTGACTCTCCAAGTCGGGAGAGTGTTAGTAAAGCGTCTGGAATGTTGCACCCAAGTACCAGGGTACGAAAACTGAGACATATTTGAACACGTCTCCCGATCACATGGTTGATCATACTCTAGGTTCCACATGCATGTTTTAGCTGAAGGAAGAATACCTTAAACCTGGGTATTTGAAACCCGTGGAATGGGTACCATGCAATATGACTTCAAAGGGTCTTCATTTGCTCACCGAACATCTCCAATCCTATCACTGCTGCGTTTATGCCCCTGTACACATGCTTGATTCTCTTTCGGAGACATAGCAATCCATAGGTTTTAAGATACTTACTAGTCAGGTACATTCTTAGGCGTTTAATATGCGGTGTTGAGTCCATTTCGTTGAGCAAGGAGTAGCTCTTGTCTATTCCATATTTGGCTTAAGGAACTTTATCTGTGCTCATTTCAATCTCTGGTTTTATGCAGCAATCCAACTCACATTTCCCCTTAAGCAAGCATAAGTTGGTTTTCTAAATTTGAGAACCTGTTCTGTTTTGGAATTCAGTTCCTGTGTAGCCAAGTTTACATTCCGTGTATTAGTGATATCTTATGATGTTTCTTTTTCTGTGTGACTTATTTCAGTTAGAATCATCGTACCTGAATCCACTCATGATGCTGCTACGGGCTTGATGACATAGATTTCATTGCTGAGTGATACTGCATTGTACGTAAGTACCACAAGTTCTTTATCCATTTTTCACTTTCTGTGATATTGAACTTGTACGGTAAACGAGGTTCTTGTAAACAGAGGCGTCCCAAACTTTGGGGTGGCTGTGTCTTTTTGATTTTAATTTCCCTAAGCTATAGGACCATAAGTGGAAGTGCCCTAGGCTCTGTTGCTTTGTTTTTTAGATGTTTCAGGAAACACCATACACTTCTCCCGAGTGTCTGTTGGCAATTTACATCCCGCCCATCAGCATAACAAGGCTCCCAGTTCTCCATGGCCTGTCCTGCCTTTCTGGATTTTACACTTTTTTCAGATGGCCCTTTTGACCGGGGGGAAGTGAGACTTCATTGTAGTGCAGATTTCCTTTGCAAGCTTGCTTGGTTGGCCAAAAAGGGCGTATGCGTTTTTTCCTGAATATATTCAGGAAAAAACGCATACGCCCTTTTTGGCCAAGTGCATCATTGTGGACGTTCTGCCTCTTTTCCTATGCTTTCAATGCAATTCCAGTCTACCTCCTGAAATCGGTTTCCTGCAATTCTGCCCCGCTTTCAAGTCCTCTTGGCAGCCTTACTTCAGTCTATTTTTGGACGATAGCTGTCATTTATAACCCTGCAGGTTTGTGAATTACAGTGCCCCTGAGCTCCTTTCTTCAACTCGCTTTCTTGTGACCTGGCAGCAACACCGCAGGATGGCTTCAGGCCCTAATCTGGTTCCGGCACGGCACGCTGAGCCTTTGGTTAATTCCTCTTCCTGGTGGGAAATGAGAGTTAAATTTGCCCGTTCAGACAACTCCAGGTAGTCTCTCATTTGTTCTCGCTATTCCTGTTCATCTTCCGCAGAAATTGCAAACTGGGCCAAACAGGAGGTTAAAGGGACTGACTCTCCAAGTCGGGAGTGTGTTAGTAAAGCGTCTGGAATGTTGCACCCGAGTACCAGGGTACGAAAACTGAGACATATTTGAACACGTCTCCTGATCACATGGTTGATCATACTCTAGGTTCCACATGCATGTTTTAGCTGAAGGAAGAATACCTTAAACCTGGGTAGGTGAAACCCGTGGAATGGGTACCATGCAATATGACTTCAAAGGGTCTTCATTTGCTCACCGAACCTCTCCAATCCTATCACTGCTGCGTTTATGCCCCTGTACACATGCTTGATTCTCTTTCGGAGACATAGCAATCCATAGGTTTTAAGATACTTACTAGTCAGGTACATTCTTAGGCGTTTAATATGCGGTGTTGAGTCCATTTCGTTGAGCAAGGAGTAGCTCTTGTCTATTCCATATTTGGCTTAAGGAACTTTATCTGTGCTCATTTCAATCTCTGGTTTTATGCAGCACCCCAACTCACCTTTCCCCTTAAGCAAGCATAAGTTGGTTTTCTAAATTTGAGACCCTGTTCTGTTCTGTAATTCAGTTCCTGTGTAGCCAAGTTTACATTCCGTGTATTACTGATATCTTATGATGTTTCTTTTTCTGTGTCACTTATTTCAGTTAGAATCATCATACCTGAATCCACTCATTGTGCTGCTAAGGGCCTGATGACACAGATTTCATTGCTGAGTGATATTGCTTTGTAAGTAAATACCACAACTTTTTTATCCATTTTTAACTTTCTTCGATGTTGAACTTGTACTGTAAACGAGGTTCTTGTAAACAGAGCCGTTCGAAACTTTGGGGTGGCTGTGTCTTTTTGATTTTAAATTCCCTAAGCTATAGGACCATAAGTGGAAGTGCCCTAGGCTCTGTTGCTTTGTTTTTTAGATGTTTCAGGAAACACCATACACTTCTCCCGAGTGTTTGTTGGCAATTTACATCCCGCCCTTCAGCATAACAAGGCTCCCAGTTCTCCATGGCCTGTCCTGCCTTTCTGGATTTTACACTTTATTCAGATGGCCCTTTTGACCGGGGGGAAGTGAGACTTCATTGTAGTGCAGATTTCCTTTGCAAGCTTGCTTGGTTGGCCAAAAAGGGCGTATGCGTTTTTTCCTGAATATATTCTGGAAAAAACGCATACACCCTTTTTGGCCAAGTGCATCATTGTGGACGTTCTGCCTCTTTTCCTATGCTTTCAATGCAATTCCAGTCTACCTCCTGAAATCGGTTTCCTGCAATTCTGCCCCGCTTTCAAGTCCTCTTGGCAGCCTTACTTCAGTCTATTTTTGGACGATAGCTGTCATTTATAACTCTGCAGGTTTGTGAATTACAGTGCCCCTGAGCTCCTTTCTTCAACTCTCTTTCTTGTGACCTGGCCGCAACACCGCAGGATGGCTTCAGGCCCTAATCTGGTTCCGGCCCGGCATGCTGAGCCTTTGGTTAATTCCTCTTCCTGGTGGGAAATGAGAGTTAAATTTGCCCGTCCAGACACCTCCAGCTAGTCTCTCATTGGTTCTCGCTATTCCTGTTCAGCTTCCGCAGAAATTGCAAACTGGGCCAAACAGGAGGTTAAAGGGACTGACTCTCCAAGTCGGGAGAGTGTTAGTAAAGCGTCTGGAATGTTGCACCCGAGTACCAGGGGAGGAAAACTGAGACATATTTGAACACGTCTCCCGATCACATGGTTGATCATACTCTAGGTTCCACATGCATGTTTTAGCTGAAGGAAGAATACCTTAAACCTGGGTAGTTGAAACCCGTGGAATGGGTACCATGCAATATGACTTCAAAGGGTCTTCATTTGCTCACCGAACCTCTCCAATCCTATCACTGCTGCGTTTATGCCCCTGTACACATGCTTGATTCTCTTTCGGAGACATAGCAATCCATAGGTTTTAAGATACTTACTAGTCAGGTACATTCTTAGGCGTTTAATATGGGGTGTTGAGTCCATTTCGTTGAGCAAGGAGTAGCTCTTGTCTATTCCATATTTGGCTTAAGGAACTTTATCTGTGCTCATTTCAATCTCTGGTTTTATGCAGCACCCCAACTCACCTTTACCCTTAAGCAAGCATAAGTTGGTTTTCTAAATTTGAGACCCTGTTCTGTTCTGTAATTCAGTTCCTGTGTAGCCAACTTTACATTCCGTGTATTACTGATATCTTATGATGTTTCTTTTTCTGTGTGACTTATTTCAGTTAGAATCATCATACCTGAATCCACTCATTGTGCTGCTAAGGGCCTGATGACACAGATTTCATTGCTGAGTGATATTGCTTTGTAAGTAAATACCACAACTTCTTTATCCATTTTTCACTTTCTGCGATGTTGAACTTGTACTGTAAACGAGGTTCTTGTAAACAGAGCCGATCCAAACGTTGGGGTGGCTGTGTCTTTTTGATTTTAATTTCCCTAAGCTATAGGACCATAAGTGGAAGTGCCCTAGGTTCTGTTGCTTTGTTTTTTAGATGTTTCAGGAAACACCATACACTTCTCCCGAGTGGTTGTTGGCAATTTACATCCCGCCCATCAGCATAACAAGGCTCCCAGTTCTCCATGGCCTGTCCTGCCTTTCTGGATTTTACACTTTTTTCAGATGGCCCTTTTGACCGGGGGGAAGTGAGACTTCATTGTAGTGCAGATTTCCTTTGCAAGCTTGCTTGGTTGGCCAAAAAGAGCGTATGTGTTTATTCCTGAATATATTCAGGAAAAAACGCATACGCCCTTTTTGGCCAAGTGCATCATTGTGGACGTTCTGCCTCTTTTCCTATGCTTTCAATGCAATTCCAGTCTACCTCCTGAAATCGGTTTCCTGCAATTCTGCCCCGCTTTCAAGTCCTCTTGGCAACCTTACTTCAGTCTATTTTTGGACGATAGCTGTCATTTATAACTCTGCAGGTTTGTGAATTACAGTGCCCCTGAGCTCCTTTCTTCAACTCGCTTTCTTGTGACCTGGCAGCAACACCGCAGGATGGCTTCAGGCCCTAATCTGGTTCCGGCACGGCACGCTGAGCCTTTGGTTAATTCCTCTTCCTGGTGGGAAATGAGAGTTAAATTTGCCCGTTCAGACAACTCCAGGTAGTCTCTCATTTGTTCTCGCTATTCCTGTTCATCTTCCGCAGAAATTGCAAACTGGGCCAAACAGGAGGTTAAAGGGACTGACTCTCCAAGTCGGGAGTGTGTTAGTAAAGCGTCTGGAATGTTGCACCCGAGTACCAGGGTACGAAAACTGAGACATATTTGAACACGTCTCCCGATCACATGGTTGATCATACTCTAGGTTCCACATGCATGTTTTAGCTGAAGGAAGAATACCTTAAACCTGGGTAGGTGAAACCCGTGGAATGGGTACCATGCAATATGACTTCAAAGGGTCTTCATTTGCTCACCGAACCTCTCCAATCCTATCACTGCTGCGTTTATGCCCCTGTACACATGCTTGATTCTCTTTCGGAGACATAGCAATCCATAGGTTTTAAGATACTTACTAGTCAGGTACATTCTTAGGCGTTTAATATGCGGTGTTGAGTCCATTTCGTTGAGCAAGGAGTAGCTCTTGTCTATTCCATATTTGACTTAAGGAACTTTATCTGTGCTCATTTCAATCTCTGGTTTTATGCAGCACCCCAACTCACCTTTACCCTTAAGCAAGCATAAGTTGGTTTTCTAAATTTGAGACCCTGTTCTGTTCTGTAATTCAGTTCCTGTGTAGCCAAGTTTACATTCCGTGTATTACTGATATCTTATGATGTTTCTTTTTCTGTGTCACTTATTTCAGTTAGAATCATCATACCTGAATCCACTCATTGTGCTGCTAAGGGCCTGATGACACAGATTTCATTGCTGAGTGATATTGCTTTGTAAGTAAATACCACAACTTTTTTATCCATTTTTAACTTTCTTCGATGTTGAACTTGTACTGTAAACGAGGTTCTTGTAAACAGAGCCGTTCGAAACTTTGGGGTGGCTGTGTCTTTTTGATTTTAAATTCCCTAAGCTATAGGACCATAAGTGGAAGTGCCCTAGGCTCTGTTGCTTTGTTTTTTAGATGTTTCAGGAAACACCATACACTTCTCCCGAGTGTTTGTTGGCAATTTACATCCCGCCCTTCAGCATAACAAGGCTCCCAGTTCTCCATGGCCTGTCCTGCCTTTCTGGATTTTACACTTTATTCAGATGGCCCTTTTGACCGGGGGGAAGTGAGACTTCATTGTAGTGCAGATTTCCTTTGCAAGCTTGCTTGGTTGGCCAAAAAGGGCGTATGCGTTTTTTCCTGAATATATTCAGGAAAAAACGCATACGCCCTTTTTGGCCAAGTGCATCATTGTGGACGTTCTGCCTCTTTTCCTATGCTTTCAATGCAATTCCAGTCTACCTCCTGAAATCGGTTTCCTGCAATTCTGCCCCGCTTTCAAGTCCTCTTGGCAGCCTTACTTCAGTCTATTTTTGGACGATAGCTGTCATTTATAACTCTGCAGGTTTGTGAATTACAGTGCCCCTGAGCTCCTTTCTTCAACTCTCTTTCTTGTGACCTGGCCGCAACACCGCAGGATGGCTTCAGGCCCTAATCTGGTTCCGGCCCGGCATGCTGAGCCTTTGGTTAATTCCTCTTCCTGGTGGGAAATGAGAGTTAAATTTGCCCGTCCAGACACCTCCAGCTAGTCTCTCATTGGTTCTCGCTATTCCTGTTCAGCTTCCGCAGAAATTGCAAACTGGGCCAAACAGGAGGTTAAAGGGACTGACTCTCCAAGTCGGGAGAGTGTTAGTAAAGCGTCTGGAATGTTGCACCCGAGTACCAGGGGAGGAAAACTGAGACATATTTGAACACGTCTCCCGATCACATGGTTGATCATACTCTAGGTTCCACATGCATGTTTTAGCTGAAGGAAGAATACCTTAAACCTGGGTAGTTGAAACCCGTGGAATGGGTACCATGCAATATGACTTCAAAGGGTCTTCATTTGCTCACCGAACCTCTCCAATCCTATCACTGCTGCGTTTATGCCCCTGTACACATGCTTGATTCTCTTTCGGAGACATAGCAATCCATAGGTTTTAAGATACTTACTAGTCAGGTACATTCTTAGGCGTTTAATATGGGGTGTTGAGTCCATTTCGTTGAGCAAGGAGTAGCTCTTGTCTATTCCATATTTGGCTTAAGGAACTTTATCTGTGCTCATTTCAATCTCTGGTTTTATGCAGCACCCCAACTCACCTTTACCCTTAAGCAAGCATAAGTTGGTTTTCTAAATTTGAGACCCTGTTCTGTTCTGTAATTCAGTTCCTGTGTAGCCAACTTTACATTCCGTGTATTACTGATATCTTATGATGTTTCTTTTTCTGTGTGACTTATTTCAGTTAGAATCATCATACCTGAATCCACTCATTGTGCTGCTAAGGGCCTGATGACACAGATTTCATTGCTGAGTGATATTGCTTTGTAAGTAAATACCACAACTTCTTTATCCATTTTTCACTTTCTGCGATGTTGAACTTGTACTGTAAACGAGGTTCTTGTAAACAGAGCCGATCCAAACGTTGGGGTGGCTGTGTCTTTTTGATTTTAATTTCCCTAAGCTATAGGACCATAAGTGGAAGTGCCCTAGGTTCTGTTGCTTTGTTTTTTAGATGTTTCAGGAAACACCATACACTTCTCCCGAGTGGTTGTTGGCAATTTACATCCCGCCCATCAGCATAACAAGGCTCCCAGTTCTCCATGGCCTGTCCTGCCTTTCTGGATTTTACACTTTTTTCAGATGGCCCTTTTGACCGGGGGGAAGTGAGACTTCATTGTAGTGCAGATTTCCTTTGCAAGCTTGCTTGGTTGGCCAAAAAGAGCGTATGTGTTTATTCCTGAATATATTCAGGAAAAAACGCATACGCCCTTTTTGGCCAAGTGCATCATTGTGGACGTTCTGCCTCTTTTCCTATGCTTTCAATGCAATTCCAGTCTACCTCCTGAAATCGGTTTCCTGCAATTCTGCCCCGCTTTCAAGTCCTCTTGGCAACCTTACTTCAGTCTATTTTTGGACGATAGCTGTCATTTATAACTCTGCAGGTTTGTGAATTACAGTGCCCCTGAGCTCCTTTCTTCAACTCGCTTTCTTTTGAGGTGGCCGCAACACCGCAGGATGGCTTCAGGCCCTAATCTGATTCTGGTACGGCACGCTGAGCCTTTGCTTATTTCCTCTTCCTGGTGGAAAATGAGAGTTAAATTTGCCCGTCCAGACACCTCCAGCTAGTCTCTCATTGGTTCTCGCTATTCCTGTTCATCTTCCGCAGAAATTGCAAACTGGGCCAAACAGGAGGTTAAAGGGACTGACTCTCCAAGTCGGGAGAGTGTTAGTAAAGCGTCTGGAATGTTGCACCCAAGTACCAGGGTACGAAAACTGAGACATATTTGAACACGTCTCCCGATCACATGGTTGATCATACTCTAGGTTCCACATGCATGTTTTAGCTGAAGGAAGAATACCTTAAACCTGGGTATTTGAAACCCGTGGAATGGGTACCATGCAATATGACTTCAAAGGGTCTTCATTTGCTCACCGAACATCTCCAATCCTATCACTGCTGCGTTTATGCCCCTGTACACATGCTTGATTCTCTTTCGGAGACATAGCAATCCATAGGTTTTAAGATACTTACTAGTCAGGTACATTCTTAGGCGTTTAATATGCGGTGTTGAGTCCATTTCGTTGAGCAAGGAGTAGCTCTTGTCTATTCCATATTTGGCTTAAGGAACTTTATCTGTGCTCATTTCAATCTCTGGTTTTATGCAGCAATCCAACTCACCTTTCCCCTTAAGCAAGCATAAGTTGGTTTTCTAAATTTGAGAACCTGTTCTGTTTTGGAATTCAGTTCCTGTGTAGCCAAGTTTACATTCCGTGTATTAGTGATATCTTATGATGTTTCTTTTTCTGTGTGACTTATTTCAGTTAGAATCATCATACCTGAATCCACTCATGATGCTGCTACGGGCTTGATGACATAGATTTCATTGCTGAGTGATACTGCATTGTACGTAAGTACCACAAGTTCTTTATCCATTTCTCACTTTCTGTGATATTGAACTTGTACGGTAAACGAGGTTCTTGTAAACAGAGGCGTCCCAAACTTTGGGGTGGCTGTGTCTTTTTGATTTTAATTTCCCTAAGCTATAGGACCATAAGTGGAAGTGCCCTAGGCTCTGTTGCTTTGTTTTTTAGATGTTTCAGGAAACACCATACACTTCTCCCGAGTGTCTGTTGGCAATTTACATCCTGCCCATCAGCATAACAAGGCTCCCAGTTCTCCATGGCCTGTCCTGCCTTTCTGGATTTTACACTTTTTTCAGATGGCCCTTTTGACCGGGGGGAAGTGAGACTTCATTGTAGTGCAGATTTCCTTTGCAAGCTTGCTTGGTTGGCCAAAAAGGGCGTATGCGTTTTTTCCTGAATATATTCAGGAAAAAACGCATACGCCCTTTTTGGCCAAGTGCATCATTGTGGACGTTCTGCCTCTTTTCCTATGCTTTCAATGCAATTCCAGTCTACCTCCTGAAATCGGTTTCCTGCAATTCTGCCCCGCTTTCAAGTCCTCTTGGCAGCCTTACTTCAGTCTATTTTTGGACGATAGCTGTCATTTATAACCCTGCAGGTTTGTGAATTACAGTGCCCCTGAGCTCCTTTCTTCAACTCGCTTTCTTGTGACCTGGCAGCAACACCGCAGGATGGCTTCAGGCCCTAATCTGGTTCCGGCACGGCACGCTGAGCCTTTGGTTAATTCCTCTTCCTGGTGGGAAATGAGAGTTAAATTTGCCCGTTCAGACAACTCCAGGTAGTCTCTCATTTGTTCTCGCTATTCCTGTTCATCTTCCGCAGAAATTGCAAACTGGGCCAAACAGGAGGTTAAAGGGACTGACTCTCCAAGTCGGGAGTGTGTTAGTAAAGCGTCTGGAATGTTGCACCCGAGTACCAGGGTACGAAAACTGAGACATATTTGAACACGTCTCCCGATCACATGGTTGATCATACTCTAGGTTCCACATGCATGTTTTAGCTGAAGGAAGAATACCTTAAACCTGGGTAGGTGAAACCCGTGGAATGGGTACCATGCAATATGACTTCAAAGGGTCTTCATTTGCTCACCGAACCTCTCCAATCCTATCACTGCTGCGTTTATGCCCCTGTACACATGCTTGATTCTCTTTCGGAGACATAGCAATCCATAGGTTTTAAGATACTTACTAGTCAGGTACATTCTTAGGCGTTTAATATGCGGTGTTGAGTCCATTTCGTTGAGCAAGGAGTAGCTCTTGTCTATTCCATATTTGGCTTAAGGAACTTTATCTGTGCTCATTTCAATCTCTGGTTTTATGCAGCACCCCAACTCACCTTTCCCCTTAAGCAAGCATAAGTTGGTTTTCTAAATTTGAGACCCTGTTCTGTTCTGTAATTCAGTTCCTGTGTAGCCAAGTTTACATTCCGTGTATTACTGATATCTTATGATGTTTCTTTTTCTGTGTCACTTATTTCAGTTAGAATCATCATACCTGAATCCACTCATTGTGCTGCTAAGGGCCTGATGACACAGATTTCATTGCTGAGTGATATTGCTTTGTAAGTAAATACCACAACTTTTTTATCCATTTTTAACTTTCTTCGATGTTGAACTTGTACTGTAAACGAGGTTCTTGTAAACAGAGCCGTTCGAAACTTTGGGGTGGCTGTGTCTTTTTGATTTTAAATTCCCTAAGCTATAGGACCATAAGTGGAAGTGCCCTAGGCTCTGTTGCTTTGTTTTTTAGATGTTTCAGGAAACACCATACACTTCTCCCGAGTGTTTGTTGGCAATTTACATCCCGCCCTTCAGCATAACAAGGCTCCCAGTTCTCCATGGCCTGTCCTGCCTTTCTGGATTTTACACTTTATTCAGATGGCCCTTTTGACCGGGGGGAAGTGAGACTTCATTGTAGTGCAGATTTCCTTTGCAAGCTTGCTTGGTTGGCCAAAAAGGGCGTATGCGTTTTTTCCTGAATATATTCAGGAAAAAACGCATACGCCCTTTTTGGCCAAGTGCATCATTGTGGACGTTCTGCCTCTTTTCCTATGCTTTCAATGCAATTCCAGTCTACCTCCTGAAATCGGTTTCCTGCAATTCTGCCCCGCTTTCAAGTCCTCTTGGCAGCCTTACTTCAGTCTATTTTTGGACGATAGCTGTCATTTATAACTCTGCAGGTTTGTGAATTACAGTGCCCCTGAGCTCCTTTCTTCAACTCTCTTTCTTGTGACCTGGCCGCAACACCGCAGGATGGCTTCAGGCCCTAATCTGGTTCCGGCCCGGCATGCTGAGCCTTTGGTTAATTCCTCTTCCTGGTGGGAAATGAGAGTTAAATTTGCCCGTCCAGACACCTGCAGCTAGCCTCTCATTGGTTCTCGCTATTCCTGTTCAGCTTCCGCAGAAATTGCAAACTGGGCCAAACAGGAGGTTAAAGGGACTGACTCTCCAAGTCGGGAGAGTGTTAGTAAAGCGTCTGGAATGTTGCACCCGAGTACCAGGGGAGGAAAACTGAGACATATTTGAACACGTCTCCCGATCACATGGTTGATCATACTCTAGGTTCCACATGCATGTTTTAGCTGAAGGAAGAATACCTTAAACCTGGGTAGTTGAAACCCGTGGAATGGGTACCATGCAATATGACTTCAAAGGGTCTTCATTTGCTCACCGAACCTCTCCAATCCTATCACTGCTGCGTTTATGCCCCTGTACACATGCTTGATTCTCTTTCGGAGACATAGCAATCCATAGGTTTTAAGATACTTACTAGTCAGGTACATTCTTAGGCGTTTAATATGGGGTGTTGAGTCCATTTCGTTGAGCAAGGAGTAGCTCTTGTCTATTCCATATTTGGCTTAAGGAACTTTATCTGTGCTCATTTCAATCTCTGGTTTTATGCAGCACCCCAACTCACATTTACCCTTAAGCAAGCATAAGTTGGTTTTCTAAATTTGAGACCCTGTTCTGTTCTGTAATTCAGTTCCTGTGTAGCCAAGTTTACATTCCGTGTATTACTGATATCTTATGATGTTTCTTTTTCTGTGTGACTTATTTCAGTTAGAATCATCATACCTGAATCCACTCATTGTGCTGCTAAGGGCCTGATGACACAGATTTCATTGATTGGTGATATTGCTTTGTAAGTAAATACCACAACTTCTTTATCCATTTTTCACTTTCTGCGATGTTGAACTTGTACTGTAAACGAGGTTCTTGTAAACAGAGCCGTTCCAAACTTTGGGGTGGCTGTGTCTTTTTGATTTTAATTTCCCTAAGCTATAGGACCATAAGTGGAAGTGCCCTTGGTTCTGTTGCTTTGTTTTTTAGATGTTTCAGGAAACACCATACACTTCTCCTGAGTGGTTGTTGACAATTTACATCCCGCCCATCAGCATAACAAGGCTCCCAGTTCTCCATGGCCTGTCCTGCCTTTCTGGATTTTACCCTTTTTTCAGATGGCCCTTTTGACCGGGGGGAAGTGAGACTTCATTGTAGTGCAGATTTCCTTTGCAAGCTTGCTTGGTTGTCCAAAAAGGACGTATGCGTTTTTTCCTGAATATATTCAGGAAAAAACGCATACGCCCTTTTTGGCCAAGTGCATCATTGTGGACGTTCTGCCTCTTTTCCTATGCTTTCAATGCAATTCCAGTCTACCTCCTGAAATCGGTTTCCTGCAATTCTGCCCCGCTTTCAAGTCCTCTTGGCAGCCTTACTTCAGTCTATTTTTGGACGATAGCTGTCATTTGTAACTCTGCAGGTTTGTGAATTACAGTGCCCCTGAGCTCCTTTCTTCAACTCGCTTTCTTGTGACCTGGCCGCAACACCACAGGATGGCTTCAGGCCCTAATCTGGTTCCGGCACGGCACGCTGAGCCTTTGGTTATTTCCTCTTCCTGGTGGGAAATGAGAGTTAAATTTGCCCGTCCAGACACCTCCAGCTAGTCTCTCATTGGTTCTCGCTATTCCTGTTCATCTTCCGCAGAAATTGCAAACTGGGCCAAACAGGAGGTTAAAGGGACTGACTCTCCAAGTCGGGAGAGTGTTAGTAAAGCGTCTGGAATGTTGCACCCAAGTACCAGGGTACGAAAACTGAGACATATTTGAACACGTCTCCCGATCACATGGTTGATCATACTCTAGGTTCCACATGCATGTTTTAGCTGAAGGAAGAATACCTTAAACCTGGGTATTTGAAACCCGTGGAATGGGTACCATGCAATATGACTTCAAAGGGTCTTCATTTGCTCACCGAACATCTCCAATCCTATCACTGCTGCGTTTATGCCCCTGTACACATGCTTGATTCTCTTTCGGAGACATAGCAATCCATAGGTTTTAAGATACTTACTAGTCAGGTACATTCTTAGGCGTTTAATATGCGGTGTTGAGTCCATTTCGTTGAGCAAGGAGTAGCTCTTGTCTATTCCATATTTGGCTTAAGGAACTTTATCTGTGCTCATTTCAATCTCTGGTTTTATGCAGCAATCCAACTCACCTTTCCCCTTAAGCAAGCATAAGTTGGTTTTCTAAATTTGAGAACCTGTTCTGTTTTGGAATTCAGTTCCTGTGTAGCCAAGTTTACATTCCGTGTATTAGTGATATCTTATGATGTTTCTTTTTCTGTGTGACTTATTTCAGTTAGAATCATCGTACCTGAATCCACTCATGATGCTGCTACGGGCCTGATGACATAGATTTCATTGCTGAGTGATACTGCATTGTACGTAAGTACTACAAGTTCTTTATCCATTTTTCACTTTCTGTGATATTGAACTTGTACGGTAAACGAGGTTCTTGTAAACAGAGGCGTCCCAAACTTTGGGGTGGCTGTGTCTTTTTGATTTTAATTTCCCTAAGCTATAGGACCATAAGTGGAAGTGCCCTAGGCTCTGTTGCTTTGTTTTTTAGATGTTTCAGGAAACACCATACACTTCTCCCGAGTGTCTGTTGGCAATTTACATCCCGCCCATCAGCATAACAAGGCTCCCAGTTCTCCATGGCCTGTCCTGCCTTTCTGGATTTTACACTTTTTTCAGATGGCCCTTTTGACCGGGGGGAAGTGAGACTTCATTGTAGTGCAGATTTCCTTTGCAAGCTTGCTTGGTTGGCCAAAAAGGGCGTATGCGTTTTTTCCTGAATATATTCAGGAAAAAACGCATACGCCCTTTTTGGCCAAGTGCATCATTGTGGACGTTCTGCCTCTTTTCCTATGCTTTCAATGCAATTCCAGTCTACCTCCTGAAATCGGTTTCCTGCAATTCTGCCCCGCTTTCAAGTCCTCTTGGCAGCCTTACTTCAGTATATTTTTGGACGATAGCTGTCATTTATAACTCTGCAGGTTTGTGAATTACAGTGCCCCTGAGCTCCTTTCTTCAACTCGCTTTCTTTTGAGCTGGCCGCAACACCGCATGATGGCTTCAGGCCCTAATCTGATTCTGGTACGGCACGCTGAGCCTTTGGTTATTTCCTCTTCTTGGTGGGAAATGAGAGTTAAATTTGCCCGTCCAGACACCTCCAGCTAGTCTCTCATTGGTTCTCGCTATTCCTGTTCATCTTCCGCAGAAATTGCAAACTGGGCCAAACAGGAGGTTAAAGGGACTGACTCTCCAAGTCGGGAGAGTGTTAGTAAAGCGTCTGGAATGTTGCACCCAAGTACCAGGGTACGAAAACTGAGACATATTTGAACACGTCTCCCGATCACATGGTTGATCATACTCTAGGTTCCACATGCATGTTTTAGCTGAAGGAAGAATACCTTAAACCTGGGTATTTGAAACCCGTGGAATGGGTACCATGCAATATGACTTCAAAGGGTCTTCATTTGCTCACCGAACCTCTCCAATCCTATCACTGCTGCGTTTATGCCCCTGTACACATGCTTGATTCTCTTTCGGAGACATAGCAATCCATAGGTTTTAAGATACTTACTAGTCAGGTACATTCTTAGGCGTTTAATATGCGGTGTTGAGTCCATTTCGTTGAGCAAGGAGTAGCTCTTGTCTATTCCATATTTGGCTTAAGGAACTTTATCTGTGCTCATTTCAATCTCTGGTTTTATGCAGCACCCCACCTCACCTTTACCCTTAAGCAAGCATAAGTTGGTTTTCTAAATTTGAGACCCTGTTCTGTTCTGTAATTCAGTTCCTGTGTAGCCAAGTTTACATTCCGTGTATTACTGATATCTTATGATGTTTCTTTTTCTGTGTCACTTATTTCAGTTAGAATCATCATACCTGAATCCACTCATTGTGCTGCTAAGGGCCTGATGACACAGATTTCATTGCTGAGTGATATTGCTTTGTAAGTAAATACCACAACTTTTTTATCCATTTTTAACTTTCTTCGATGTTGAACTTGTACTGTAAACGAGGTTCTTGTAAACAGAGCCGTTCGAAACTTTGGGGTGGCTGTGTCTTTTTGATTTTAAATTCCCTAAGCTATAGGACCATAAGTGGAAGTGCCCTAGGCTCTGTTGCTTTGTTTTTTAGATGTTTCAGGAAACACCATACACTTCTCCCGAGTGGTTGTTGGCAATTTACATCCCGCCCTTCAGCATAACAAGGCTCCCAGTTCTCCATGGCCTGTCCTCCCTTTCTGGATTTTACACTTTATTCAGATGGCCCTTTTGACCGGGGGGAAGTGAGACTTCATTGTAGTGCAGATTTCCTTTGCAAGCTTGCTTGGTTGGCCAAAAAGGGCGTATGCGTTTTTTCCTGAATATATTCTGGAAAAAACGCATACGCCCTTTTTGGCCAAGTGCATCATTGTGGACGTTCTGCCTCTTTTCCTATGCTTTCAATGCAATTCCAGTCTACCTCCTGAAATCGGTTTCCTGCAATTCTGCCCCGCTTTCAAGTCCTCTTGGCAGCCTTACTTCAGTCTATTTTTGGACGATAGCTGTCATTTATAACTCTGCAGGTTTGTGAATTACAGTGCCCCTGAGCTCCTTTCTTCAACTCTCTTTCTTGTGACCTGGCCGCAACACCGCAGGATGGCTTCAGGCCCTAATCTGGTTCCGGCCCGGCATGCTGAGCCTTTGGTTAATTCCTCTTCCTGGTGGGAAATGAGAGTTAAATTTGCCCGTCCAGACACCTGCAGCTAGCCTCTCATTGGTTCTCGCTATTCCTGTTCATCTTCCGCAGAAATTGCAAACTGGGCCAAACAGGAGGTTAAAGGGACTGACTCTCCAAGTCGGGAGAGTGTTAGTAAAGCGTCTGGAATGTTGCACCCGAGTACCAGGGGAGGAAAACTGAGACATATTTGAACACGTCTCCCGATCACATGGTTGATCATACTCTAGGTTCCACATGCATGTTTTAGCTGAAGGAAGAATACCTTAAACCTGGGTAGTTGAAACCCGTGGAATGGGTACCATGCAATATGACTTCAAAGGGTCTTCATTTGCTCACCGAACCTCTCCAATCCTATCACTGCTGCGTTTATGCCCCTGTACACATGCTTGATTCTCTTTCGGAGACATAGCAATCCATAGGTTTTAAGATACTTACTAGTCAGGTACATTCTTAGGCGTTTAATATGGGGTGTTGAGTCCATTTCGTTGAGCAAGGAGTAGCTCTTGTCTATTCCATATTTGGCTTAAGGAACTTTATCTGTGCTCATTTCAATCTCTGGTTTTATGCAGCACCCCAACTCACATTTACCCTTAAGCAAGCATAAGTTGGTTTTCTAAATTTGAGACCCTGTTCTGTTCTGTAATTCAGTTCCTGTGTAGCCAAGTTTACATTCCGTGTATTACTGATATCTTATGATGTTTCTTTTTCTGTGTGACTTATTTCAGTTAGAATCATCATACCTGAATCCACTCATTGTGCTGCTAAGGGCCTGATGACACAGATTTCATTGATTGGTGATATTGCTTTGTAAGTAAATACCACAACTTCTTTATCCATTTTTCACTTTCTGCGATGTTGAACTTGTACTGTAAACGAGGTTCTTGTAAACAGAGCCGTTCCAAACTTTGGGGTGGCTGTGTCTTTTTGATTTTAATTTCCCTAAGCTATAGGACCATAAGTGGAAGTGCCCTAGGTTCTGTTGCTTTGTTTTTTAGATGTTTCAGGAAACACCATACACTTCTCCTGAGTGGTTGTTGACAATTTACATCCCGCCCATCAGCATAACAAGGCTCCCAGTTCTCCATGGCCTGTCCTGCCTTTCTGGATTTTACCCTTTTTTCAGATGGCCCTTTTGACCGGGAGGAAGTGAGACTTCATTGTAGTGCAGATTTCCTTTGCAAGCTTGCTTGGTTGTCCAAAAAGGACATATGCGTTTTTTCCTGAATATATTCAGGAAAAAACGCATACGCCCTTTTTGGCCAAGTGCATCATTGTGGACGTTCTGCCTCTTTTCCTATGCTTTCAATGCAATTCCAGTCTACCTCCTGAAATCGGTTTCCTGCAATTCTGCCCCGCTTTCAAGTCCTCTTGGCAGCCTTACTTCAGTCTATTTTTGGACGATAGCTGTCATTTGTAACTCTGCAGGTTTGTGAATTACAGTGCCCCTGAGCTCCTTTCTTCAACTCGCTTTCTTGTGACCTGGCCGCAACACCACAGGATGGCTTCAGGCCCTAATCTGGTTCCGGCACGGCACGCTGAGCCTTTGGTTATTTCCTCTTCCTGGTGGGAAATGAGAGTTAAATTTGCCCGTCCAGACACCCCCAGCTAGTCTCTCATTGGTTCTCGCTATTCCTGTTCATCTTCCGCAGAAATTGCAAACTGGGCCAAACAGGAGGTTAAAGGGACTGACTCTCCAAGTCGGGAGAGTGTTAGTAAAGCGTCTGGAATGTTGCACCCAAGTACCAGGGTACGAAAACTGAGACATATTTGAACACGTCTCCCGATCACATGGTTGATCATACTCTAGGTTCCACATGCATGTTTTAGCTGAAGGAAGAATACCTTAAACCTGGGTATTTGAAACCCGTGGAATGGGTACCATGCAATATGACTTCAAAGGGTCTTCATTTGCTCACCGAACATCTCCAATCCTATCACTGCTGCGTTTATGCCCCTGTACACATGCTTGATTCTCTTTCGGAGACATAGCAATCCATAGGTTTTAAGATACTTACTAGTCAGGTACATTCTTAGGCGTTTAATATGCGGTGTTGAGTCCATTTCGTTGAGCAAGGAGTAGCTCTTGTCTATTCCATATTTGGCTTAAGGAACTTTATCTGTGCTCATTTCAATCTCTGGTTTTATGCAGCAATCCAACTCACCTTTCCCCTTAAGCAAGCATAAGTTGGTTTTCTAAATTTGAGAACCTGTTCTGTTTTGGAATTCAGTTCCTGTGTAGCCAAGTTTACATTCCATGTATTAGTGATATCTTATGATGTTTCTTTTTCTGTGTCACTTATTTCAGTTAGAATCATCATACCTGAATCCACTCATTGTGCTGCTAAGGGCCTGATGACACAGATTTCATTGCTGAGTGATATTGCTTTGTAAGTAAATACCACAACTTTTTTATCCATTTTTAACTTTCTTCGATGTTGAACTTGTACTGTAAACGAGGTTCTTGTAAACAGAGCCGTTCCAAACTTTGGGGTGGCTGTGTCTTTTTGATTTTAATTTCCCTAAGCTATAGGACCATAAGTGGAAGTGCCCTAGGTTCTGTTGCTTTGTTTTTTAGATGTTTCAGGAAACACCATACACTTCTCCTGAGTGGTTGTTGACAATTTACATCCCGCCCATCAGCATAACAAGGCTCCCAGTTCTCCATGGCCTGTCCTGCCTTTCTGGATTTTACACTTTATTCAGATGGCCCTTTTGACCGGGGGGAAGTGAGACTTCATTGTAGTGCAGATTTCCTTTGCAAGCTTGCTTGGTTGGCCAAAAAGGGCGTATGCGTTTTTTCCTGAATATATTCAGGAAAAAACGCATACGCCCTTTTTGGCCAAGTGCATCATTGTGGACGTTCTGCCTCTTTTCCTATGCTTTCAATGCAATTCCAGTCTACCTCCTGAAATCGGTTTCCTGCAATTCTGCCCCGCTTTCAAGTCCTCTTGGCAGCCTTACTTCAGTCTATTTTTGGACGATAGCTGTCATTTATAACTCTGCAGGTTTGTGAATTACAGTGCCCCTGAGCTCCTTTCTTCAACTCTCTTTCTTGTGACCTGGCCGCAACACCGCAGGATGGCTTCAGGCCCTAATCTGGTTCCGGCCCGGCATGCTGAGCCTTTGGTTAATTCCTCTTCCTGGTGGGAAATGAGAGTTAAATTTGCCCGTCCAGACACCTGCAGCTAGCCTCTCATTGGTTCTCGCTATTCCTGTTCATCTTCCGCAGAAATTGCAAACTGGGCCAAACAGGAGGTTAAAGGGACTGACTCTCCAAGTCGGGAGAGTGTTAGTAAAGCGTCTGGAATGTTGCACCCGAGTACCAGGGGAGGAAAACTGAGACATATTTGAACACGTCTCCCGATCACATGGTTGATCATACTCTAGGTTCCACATGCATGTTTTAGCTGAAGGAAGAATACCTTAAACCTGGGTATTTGAAACCCGTGGAATGGGTACCATGCAATATGACTTCAAAGGGTCTTCATTTGCTCACCGAACATCTCCAATCCTATCACTGCTGCGTTTATGCCCCTGTACACATGCTTGATTCTCTTTCGGAGACATAGCAATCCATAGGTTTTAAGATACTTACTAGTCAGGTACATTCTTAGGCGTTTAATATGCGGTGTTGAGTCCATTTCGTTGAGCAAGGAGTAGCTCTTGTCTATTCCATATTTGGCTTAAGGAACTTTATCTGTGCTCATTTCAATCTCTGGTTTTATGCAGCAATCCAACTCACCTTTCCCCTTAAGCAAGCATAAGTTGGTTTTCTAAATTTGAGAACCTGTTCTGTTTTGGAATTCAGTTCCTGTGTAGCCAAGTTTACATTCCGTGTATTAGTGATATCTTATGATGTTTCTTTTTCTGTGTCACTTATTTCAGTTAGAATCATTGTACCTGAATCCACTCATGATGCTGCTACGGGCCTGATGACATAGATTTCATTGCTGAGTGATACTGCATTGTACGTAAGTACCACAAGTTCTTTATCCATTTTTCACTTTCTGTGATATTGAACTTGTACGGTAAACGAGGTTCTTGTAAACAGAGGCGTCCCAAACTTTGGGGTGGCTGTGTCTTTTTGATTTTAATTTCCCTAAGCTATAGGACCATAAGTGGAAGTGCCCTAGGCTCTGTTGCTTTGTTTTTTAGATGTTTCAGGAAACACCATACACTTCTCCCGAGTGTCTGTTGGCAATTTACATCCCGCCCATCAGCATAACAAGGCTCCCAGTTCTCCATGGCCTGTCCTGCCTTTCTGGATTTTACCCTTTTTTCAGATGGCCCTTTTGACCGGGGGGAAGTGAGACTTCATTGTAGTGCAGATTTCCTTTGCAAGCTTGCTTGGTTGGCCAAAAAGGGCGTATGCGTTTTTTCCTGAATATATTCAGGAAAAAACGCATACGCCCTTTTTGGCCAAGTGCATCATTGTGGACGTTCTGCCTCTTTTCCTATGCTTTCAATGCAATTCCAGTCTACCTCCTGAAATCGGTTTCCTGCAATTCTGCCCCGCTTTCAAGTCCTCTTGGCAGCCTTACTTCAGTCTATTTTTGGACGATAGCTGTCATTTATAACCCTGCAGGTTTGTGAATTACAGTGCCCCTGAGCTCCTTTCTTCAACTCGCTTTCTTGTGACCTGGCAGCAACACCGCAGGATGGCTTCAGGTCCTAATCTGGTTCCGGCACGGCACGCTGAGCCTTTGGTTAATTCCTCTTCCTGGTGGGAAATGAGAGTTAAATTTGCCCGTTCAGACAACTCCAGGTAGTCTCTCATTTGTTCTCGCTATTCCTGTTCATCTTCCGCAGAAATTGCAAACTGGGCCAAACAGGAGGTTAAAGGGACTGACTCTCCAAGTCGGGAGTGTGTTAGTAAAGCGTCTGGAATGTTGCACCCGAGTACCAGGGTACGAAAACTGAGACATATTTGAACACGTCTCCCGATCACATGGTTGATCATACTCTAGGTTCCACATGCATGTTTTAGCTGAAGGAAGAATACCTTAAACCTGGGTAGGTGAAACCCGTGGAATGGGTACCATGCAATATGACTTCAAAGGGTCTTCATTTGCTCACCGAACCTCTCCAATCCTATCACTGCTGCGTTTATGCCCCTGTACACATGCTTGATTCTCTTTCGGAGACATAGCAATCCATAGGTTTTAAGATACTTACTAGTCAGGTACATTCTTAGGCGTTTAATATGCGGTGTTGAGTCCATTTCGTTGAGCAAGGAGTAGCTCTTGTCTATTCCATATTTGGCTTAAGGAACTTTATCTGTGCTCATTTCAATCTCTGGTTTTATGCAGCACCCCAACTCACCTTTCCCCTTAAGCAAGCATAAGTTGGTTTTCTAAATTTGAGACCCTGTTCTGTTCTGTAATTCAGTTCCTGTGTAGCCAAGTTTACATTCCGTGTATTACTGATATCTTATGATGTTTCTTTTTCTGTGTCACTTATTTCAGTTAGAATCATCATACCTGAATCCACTCATTGTGCTGCTAAGGGCCTGATGACACAGATTTCATTGCTGAGTGATATTGCTTTGTAAGTAAATACCACAACTTTTTTATCCATTTTTAACTTTCTTCGATGTTGAACTTGTACTGTAAACGAGGTTCTTGTAAACAGAGCCGTTCGAAACTTTGGGGTGGCTGTGTCTT
The DNA here is from genome assembly GCF_951394435.1 of Stenella coeruleoalba. Classification (NCBI taxonomy): domain Eukaryota; kingdom Metazoa; phylum Chordata; class Mammalia; order Artiodactyla; family Delphinidae; genus Stenella; species Stenella coeruleoalba. The sequence continues at coordinate 1,387,565 of NW_027645992.1, read as the reverse complement.
TTTGATTTTAAATTCCCTAAGCTATAGGACCATAAGTGGAAGTGCCCTAGGCTCTGTTGCTTTGTTTTTTAGATGTTTCAGGAAACACCATACACTTCTCCCGAGTGTTTGTTGGCAATTTACATCCCGCCCTTCAGCATAACAAGGCTCCCAGTTCTCCATGGCCTGTCCTGCCTTTCTGGATTTTACACTTTATTCAGATGGCCCTTTTGACCGGGGGGAAGTGAGACTTCATTGTAGTGCAGATTTCCTTTGCAAGCTTGCTTGGTTGGCCAAAAAGGGCGTATGCGTTTTTTCCTGAATATATTCAGGAAAAAACGCATACGCCCTTTTTGGCCAAGTGCATCATTGTGGACGTTCTGCCTCTTTTCCTATGCTTTCAATGCAATTCCAGTCTACCTCCTGAAATCGGTTTCCTGCAATTCTGCCCCGCTTTCAAGTCCTCTTGGCAGCCTTACTTCAGTCTATTTTTGGACGATAGCTGTCATTTATAACTCTGCAGTTTTGTGAATTACAGTGCCCCTGAGCTCCTTTCTTCAACTCTCTTTCTTGTGACCTGGCCGCAACACCGCAGGATGGCTTCAGGCCCTAATCTGGTTCCGGCCCGGCATGCTGAGCCTTTGGTTAATTCCTCTTCCTGGTGGGAAATGAGAGTTAAATTTGCCCGTCCAGACACCTGCAGCTAGCCTCTCATTGGTTCTCGCTATTCCTTTTCAGCTTCCGCAGAAATTGCAAACTGGGCCAAACAGGAGGTTAAAGGGACTGACTCTCCAAGTCGGGAGAGTGTTAGTAAAGCGTCTGGAATGTTGCACCCGAGTACCAGGGGAGGAAAACTGAGACATATTTGAACACGTCTCCCGATCCCATGGTTGATCATACTCTAGGTTCCACATGCATGTTTTAGCTGAAGGAAGAATACCTTAAACCTGGGTAGTTGAAACCCGTGGAATGGGTACCATGCAATATGACTTCAAAGGGTCTTCATTTGCTCACCGAACCTCTCCAATCCTATCACTGCTGCGTTTATGCCCCTGTACACATGCTTGATTCTCTTTCGGAGACATAGCAATCCATAGGTTTTAAGATACTTACTAGTCAGGTACATTCTTAGGCGTTTAATATGGGGTGTTGAGTCCATTTCGTTGAGCAAGGAGTAGCTCTTGTCTATTCCATATTTGGCTTAAGGAACTTTATCTGTGCTCATTTCAATCTCTGGTTTTATGCAGCACCCCAACTCACATTTACCCTTAAGCAAGCATAAGTTGGTTTTCTAAATTTGAGACCCTGTTCTGTTCTGTAATTCAGTTCCTGTGTAGCCAAGTGTACATTCCGTGTATTACTGATATCTTATGATGTTTCTTTTTCTGTGTGACTTATTTCAGTTAGAATCATCATACCTGAATCCACTCATTGTGCTGCTAAGGGCCTGATGACACAGATTCCATTGATTGGTGATATTGCTTTGTAAGTAAATACCACAACTTCTTTATCCATTTTTAACTTTCTGCGATGTTGAACTTGTACTGTAAACGAGGTTCTTGTAAACAGAGCCGTTCCAAACTTTGGGGTGGCTGTGTCTTTTTGATTTTAATTTCCCTAAGCTATAGGACCATAAGTGGAAGTGCCCTAGGTTCTGTTGCTTTGTTTTTTAGATGTTTCAGGAAACACCATACACTTCTCCTGAGTGGTTGTTGACAATTTACATCCCGCCCATCAGCATAACAAGGCTCCCAGTTCTCCATGGCCTGTCCTGCCTTTCTGGATTTTACCCTTTTTTCAGATGGCCCTTTTGACCGGGGGGAAGTGAGACTTCATTGTAGTGCAGATCTCCTTTGCAAGCTTGCTTGGTTGGCCAAAAAGGACGTATGCGTTTTTTCCTGAATATATTCAGGAAAAAACGCATACGCCCTTTTTGGCCAAGTGCATCATTGTGGACGTTCTGCCTCTTTTCCTATGCTTTCAATGCAATTCCAGTCTACCTCCTGAAATCGGTTTCCTGTAATTCTGCCCCGCTTTCAAGTCCTCTTGGCAGCCTTACTTCAGTCTATTTTTGGACGATAGCTGTCATTTGTAACTCTGCAGGTTTGTGAATTACAGTGCCCCTGAGCTCCTTTCTTCAACTCGCTTTCTTGTGACCTGGCCGCAACACCACAGGATGGCTTCAGGCCCTAATCTGGTTCCGGCACGGCACGCTGAGCCTTTGGTTATTTCCTCTTCCTGGTGGGAAATGAGAGTTAAATTTGCCCGTCCAGACACCTCCAGCTAGTCTCTCATTGGTTCTCGCTATTCCTGTTCATCTTCCGCAGAAATTGCAAACTGGGCCAAACAGGAGGTTAAAGGCGCTGACTCTCCAAGTGGGGAGAGTGTTAGTAAAACGTCTGGAATGTTGCACGCGAGTACCAGTGGAGGAAACTGAGACATATTTCAACACGTCTCCCGTTCACATGGTTGATCATACTTGGGTTCCACATGCATGTTTTAGCTGAAGGAAGAATACCTTAAACCTGGAGAGTTAAGACCCGTGGAATGGGTACCATGCAATATGACTTCAAAGGGTCTTCATTTGCTCACCGAACCTCTCCAATCCTATCACTGCTGCGTTTATGCCCCTGTACACAAGTTTAATTCTCTTTTGGAGACATAGCAATCCATAGGTTTTAAGATACTTACTAGTCAGGTACATTCTTAGGCGTTTAATATGCGGTGTTGAGTCCATTTCGTTGAGCAAGGAGTAGCTCTTGTCTATTCCATATTTGGCTTAAGGAACTTTATCTGTGCTCATTTCAATCTCTGGTTTTATGCAGCACCCCAACTCACCTTTACCCTTAAGCAAGCATAAGTTGGTTTTCTAAATTTGAGACCCTGTTCTGTTTTGGAATGCAGTTCCTGTGTAGCCAAGTTTACATTCCGTGTATTAGTGATATCTTATGATGTTTCTTTTTCTGTGTGACTTATTTCAGTTAGAATCATCGTACCTGAATCCACTCATGATGCTGCTACGGGCCTGATGACATAGATTTCATTGCTGAGTGATACTGCATTGTACGTAAGTACCACAAGTTCTTTATCCATTTTTCACTTTCTGTGATATTGAACTTGTACGGTAAACGAGGTTCTTGTAAACAGAGGCGTCCCAAACTTTGGGGTGGCTGTGTCTTTTTGATTTTAATTTCCCTAAGCTATAGGACCATAAGTGGAAGTGCCCTAGGCTCTGTTGCTTTGTTTTTTAGATGTTTCAGGAAACACCATACACTTCTCCCGAGTGTCTGTTGGCAATTTACATCCCGCCCATCAGCATAACAAGGCTCCCAGTTCTCCATGGCCTGTCCTGCCTTTCTGGATTTTACACTTTTTTCAGATGGCCCTTTTGACAGGGGGGAAGTGAGACTTCATTGTAGTGCAGATTTCCTTTGCAAGCTTGCTTGGTTGGCCAAAAAGGGCGTATGCGTTTTTTCCTGAATATATTCAGGAAAAAACGCATACGCCCTTTTTGGCCAAGTGCATCATTGTGGACATTCTGCCTCTTTTCCTATGCTTTCAATGCAATTCCAGTCTACCTCCTGAAATCGGTTTCCTGCAATTCTGCCCCGCTTTCAAGTCCTCTTGGCAGCCTTACTTCAGTCTATTTTTGGACGATAGCTGTCATTTATAACCCTGCAGTTTTGTGAATTACAGTGCCCCTGAGCTCCTTTCCTCAACTCGCTTTCTTGTGACCTGGCAGCAACACCGCAGGATGGCTTCAGGCCCTAATCTGGTTCCGGCACGGCATGCTGAGCCTTTGGTTAATTCCTCTTCCTGGTGGGAAATGAGAGTTAAATTTGCCCGTTCAGACACCTCCAGGTAGTCTCTCATTGGTTCTCGCTATTCCTGTTCATCTTCCGCAGAAATTGCAAACTGGGCCAAACAGGAGGTTAAAGGGACTGACTCTCCAAGTCGGGAGTGTGTTAGTAAAGCGTCTGGAATGTTGCACCCGAGTACCAGGGTACGAAAACTGAGACATATTTGAACACGTCTCCCGATCACATGGTTGATCATACTCTAGGTTCCACATGCATGTTTTAGCTGAAGGAAGAATACCTTAAACCTGGGTAGGTGAAACCCGTGGAATGGGTACCATGCAATATGACTTCAAAGGGTCTTCATTTGCTCACCGAACCTCTCCAATCCTATCACTGCTGCGTTTATGCCCCTGTACACATGCTTGATTCTCTTTCGGAGACATAGCAATCCATAGGTTTTAAGATACTTACTAGTCAGGTACATTCTTAGGCGTTTAATATGCGGTGTTGAGTCCATTTCGTTGAGCAAGGAGTAGCTCTTGTCTATTCCATATTTGGCTTAAGGAACTTTATCTGTGCTCATTTCAATCTCTGGTTTTATGCAGCACCCCAACTCACCTTTACCCTTAAGCAAGCATAAGTTGGTTTTCTAAATTTGAGACCCTGTTCTGTTCTGTAATTCAGTTCCTGTGTAGCCAAGTTTACATTCCGTGTATTACTGATATCTTATGATGTTTCTTTTTCTGTGTCACTTATTTCAGTTAGAATCATCATACCTGAATCCACTCATTGTGCTGCTAAGGGCCTGATGACACAGATTTCATTGCTGAGTGATATTGCTTTGTAAGTAAATACCACAACTTTTTTATCCATTTTTCACTTTCTGCGATGTTGAACTTGTACTGTAAACGAGGTTCTTGTAAACAGAGCCGTTCGAAACTTTGGGGTGGCTGTGTCTTTTTGATTTTAAATTCCCTAAGCTATAGGACCATAAGTGGAAGTGCCCTAGGCTCTGTTGCTTTGTGTTTTAGATGTTTCAGGAAACACCATACACTTCTCCCGAGTGTTTGTTGGCAATTTACATCCCGCCCTTCAGCATAACAAGGCTCCCAGTTCTCCATGGCCTGTCCTGCCTTTCTGGATTTTACACTTTTTTCAGATGGCCCTTTTGACCGGGGGGAAGTGAGACTTCATTGTAGTGCAGATTTCCTTTGCAAGCTTGCTTGGTTGGCCAAAAAGGGCGTATGCGTTTTTTCCTGAATATATTCAGGAAAAAACGCATACGCCCTTTTTGGCCAAGTGCATCATTGTGGACGTTCTGCCTCTTTTCCTATGCTTTCAATGCAATTCCAGTCTACCTCCTGAAATCGGTTTCCTGCAATTCTGCCCCGCTTTCAAGTCCTCTTGGCAGCCTTACTTCAGTCTATTTTTGGACGATAGCTGTCATTTATAACACTGCAGGTTTGTGAATTACAGTGCCCCTGAGCTCCTTTCTTCAACTCGCTTTCTTGTGACCTGGCAGCAACACCGCAGGATGGCTTCAGGCCCTAATCTGGTTCCGGCACGGCACGCTGAGCCTTTGGTTAATTCCTCTTCCTGGTGGGAAATGAGAGTTAAATTTGCCCGTTCAGACACCTCCAGGTAGTCTCTCATTGGTTCTCGCTATTCCTGTTCATCTTCCGCAGAAATTGCAAACTGGGCCATACAGGAGGTTAAAGGGACTGACTCTCCAAGTCGGGAGTGTGTTAGTAAAGCGTCTGGAATGTTGCACCCGAGTACCAGGGTACGAAAACTGAGACATATTTGAACACGTCTCCCAATCACATGGTTGATCATACTCTAGGTTCCACATGCATGTTTTAGCTGAAGGAAGAATACCTTAAACCTGGGTAGGTGAAACCCGTGGAATGGGTACCATGCAATATGACTTCAAAGGGTCTTCATTTGCTCACCGAACCTCTCCAATCCTATCACTGCTGCGTTTATGCCCCTGTACACATGCTTGATTCTCTTTCGGAGACATAGCAATCCATAGGTTTTAAGATACTTACTAGTCAGGTACATTCTTAGGCGTTTAATATGCGGTGTTGAGTCCATTTCGTTGAGCAAGGAGTAGCTCTTGTCTATTCCATATTTGGCTTAAGGAACTTTATCTGTGCTCATTTCAATCTCTGGTTTTATGCAGCACCCCAACTCACCTTTCCCCTTAAGCAAGCATAAGTTGGTTTTCTAAATTTGAGACGCTGTTCTGTTTTGGAATGCAGTTCCTGTGTAGCCAAGTTTACATTCCGTGTATTACTGATATCTTATGATGTTTCTTTTTCTGTGTCACTTATTTCAGTTAGAATCATCATACCTGAATCCACTCATTGTGCTGCTAAGGGCCTGATGACACAGATTTCATTGATGAGTGATATTGCTTTGTAAGTAAATACCACAACTTTTTTATCCATTTTTAACTTTCTTCGATGTTGAACTTGTACTGTAAACGAGGTTCTTGTAAACAGAGCCGTTCCAAACTTTGGGGTGGCTGTGTCTTTTTGATTTTAAATTCCCTAAGCTATAGGACCATAAGTGGAAGTGCCCTAGGCTCTGTTGCTTTGTTTTTTAGATGTTTCAGGAAACACCATACACTTCTCCCGAGTGTTTGTTGGCAATTTACATCCCGCCCTTCAGCATAACAAGGCTCCCAGTTCTCCATGGCCTGTCCTGCCTTTCTGGATTTTACACTTTTTTCAGATGGCCCTTTTGACCGGGGGGAAGTGAGACTTCATTGTAGTGCAGATTTCCTTTGCAAGCTTGCTTGGTTGGCCAAAAAGGGCGTATGCGTTTTTTCCTGAATATATTCAGGAAAAAACGCATACGCCCTTTTTGGCCAAGTGCATCATTGTGGACGTTCTGCCTCTTTTCCTATGCTTTCAATGCAATTCCAGTCTACCTCCTGAAATCGGTTTCCTGCAATTCTGCCCCGCTTTCAAGTCCTCTTGGCAGCCTTACTTCAGTCTATTTTTGGACGATAGCTGTCATTTATAACCCTGCAGGTTTGTGAATTACAGTGCCCCTGAGCTCCTTTCTTCAACTCGCTTTCTTGTGACCTGGCAGCAACACCGCAGGATGGCTTCAGGCCCTAATCTGGTTCCGGCACGGCATGCTGAGCCTTTGGTTAATTCCTCTTCCTGGTGGGAAATGAGAGTTAAATTTGCCCGTCCAGACACCTCCAGGTAGTCTCTCATTGGTTCTCGCTATTCCTGTTCATCTTCCGCAGAAATTGCAAACTGGGCCAAACAGGAGGTTAAAGGGACTGACTCTCCAAGTCGGGAGTGTGTTAGTAAAGCGTCTGGAATGTTGCACCCGAGTACCAGGGTACGAAAACTGAGACATATTTGAACACGTCTCCCGTTCACATGGTTGATCATACTTGGGTTCCACATGCATGTTTTAGCTGAAGGAAGAATACCTTAAACCTGGAGAGTTAAGACCCCTGGAATGGGTACCATGCAATATGACTTCAAAGGGTCTTCATTTGCTCACCGAACCTCTCCAATCCTATCACTGCTGCGTTTATGCCCCTGTACACATGCTTGATTCTCTTTCGGAGACATAGCAATCCATAGGTTTTAAGATACTTACTAGTCAGGTACATTCTTAGGCGTTTAATATGCGGTGTTGAGTCCATTTCGTTGAGCAAGGAGTAGCTCTTGTCTATTCCATATTTGGCTTAAGGAACTTTATCTGTGCTCATTTCAATCTCTGGTTTTATGCAGCACCCCAACTCACCTTTACCCTTAAGCAAGCATAAGTTGGTTTTCTAAATTTGAGACCCTGTTCTGTTTTGGAATGCAGTTCCTGTGTAGCCAAGTTTACATTCCGTGTATTAGTGATATCTTATGATGTTTCTTTTTCTGTGTCACTTATTTCAGTTAGAATCATCGTACCTGAATCCACTCATGATGCTGCTACGGGCCTGATGACATAGATTTCATTGCTGAGTGATACTGCATTGTACGTAAGTACCACAAGTTCTTTATCCATTTTTCACTTTCTGTGATATTGAACTTGTACGGTAAACGAGGTTCTTGTAAACAGAGGCGTCCCAAACTTTGGGGTGGCTGTGTCTTTTTGATTTTAATTTCCCTAAGCTATAGGACCATAAGTGGAAGTGCCCTAGGCTCTGTTGCTTTGTTTTTTAGATGTTTCAGGAAACACCATACACTTCTCCCGAGTGTCTGTTGGCAATTTACATCCCGCCCATCAGCATAACAAGGCTCCCAGTTCTCCATGGCCTGTCCTGCCTTTCTGGATTTTACACTTTTTTCAGATGGCCCTTTTGACCTGGGGGAAGTGAGACTTCATTGTAGTGCAGATTTCCTTTGCAAGCTTGCTTGGTTGGCCAAAAAGGACGTATGCGTTTTTTCCTGAATATATTCAGGAAAAAACGCATACGCCCTTTTTGGCCAAGTGCATCATTGTGGACGTTCTGCCTCTTTTCCTATGCTTTCAATGCAATTCCAGTCTACCTCCTGAAATCGGTTTCCTGCAATTCTGCCCCGCTTTCAAGTCCTCTTGGCAGCCTTACTTCAGTCTATTTTTGGACGATAGCTGTCATTTATAACCCTGCAGGTTTGTGAATTACAGTGCCCCTGAGCTCCTTTCTTCAACTCGCTTTCTTGTGACCTGGCAGCAACACCGCAGGATGGCTTCAGGCCCTAATCTGGTTCCGGCACGGCACGCTGAGCCTTTGGTTAATTCCTCTTCCTGGTGGGAAATGAGAGTTAAATTTGCCCGTTCAGACACCTCCAGGTAGTCTCTCATTGGTTCTCGCTATTCCTGTTCATCTTCCGCAGAAATTGCAAACTGGGCCAAACAGGAGGTTAAAGGGACTGACTCTCCAAGTCGGGAGTGTGTTAGTAAAGCGTCTGGAATGTTGCACCCGAGTACCAGGGTACGAAAACTGAGACATATTTGAACATGTCTCCCGATCACATGGTTGATCATACTCTAGGTTCCACATGCATGTTTTAGCTGAAGGAAGAATACCTTAAACATGGGTAGGTGAAACCCGTGGAATGGGTACCATGCAATATGACTTCAAAGGGTCTTCATTTGCTCACCGAACCTCTCCAATCCTATCACTGCTGCGTTTATGCCCCTGTACACATGCTTGATTCTCTTTCGGAGACATAGCAATCCATAGGTTTTAAGATACTTACTAGTCAGGTACATTCTTAGGCGTTTAATATGCGGTGTTGAGTCCATTTCGTTGAGCAAGGAGTAGCTCTTGTCTATTCCATATTTGGCTTAAGGAACTTTATCTGTGCTCATTTCAATCTCTGGTTTTATGCAGCACCCCAACTCACCTTTACCCTTAAGCAAGCATAAGTTGGTTTTCTAAATTTGAGACCCTGTTCTGTTCTGTAATTCAGTTCCTGTGTAGCCAAGTTTACATTCCGTGTATTACTGATATCTTATGATGTTTCTTTTTCTGTGTCACTTATTTCAGTTAGAATCATCATACCTGAATCCACTCATTGTGCTGCTAAGGGCCTGATGACACAGATTTCATTGCTGAGTGATATTGCTTTGTAAGTAAATACCACAACTTTTTTATCCATTTTTAACTTTCTTCGATGTTGAACTTGTACTGTAAACGAGGTTCTTGTAAACAGAGCCGTTCGAAACTTTGGGGTGGCTGTGTCTTTTTGATTTTAAATTCCCTAAGCTATAGGACCATAAGTGGAAGTGCCCTAGGCTCTGTTGCTTTGTTTTTTAGATGTTTCAGGAAACACCATACACTTCTCCCGAGTGTTTGTTGGCAATTTACATCCCGCCCTTCAGCATAACAAGGCTCCCAGTTCTCCATGGCCTGTCCTGCCTTTCTGGATTTTACACTTTTTTCAGATGGCCCTTTTGACCGGGGGGAAGTGAGACTTCATTGTAGTGCAGATTTCCTTTGCAAGCTTGCTTGGTTGGCCAAAAAGGGCGTATGCGTTTTTTCCTTAATATATTCAGGAAAAAACGCATACGCCCTTTTTGGCCAAGTGCATCATTGTGGACGTTCTGCCTCTTTTCCTATGCTTTCAATGCAATTCCAGTCTACCTCCTGAAATCGGTTTCCTGCAATTCTGCCCCGCTTTCAAGTCCTCTTGGCAGCCTTACTTCAGTCTATTTTTGGACGATAGCTGTCATTTATAACCCTGCAGGTTTGTGAATTACAGTGCCCCTGAGCTCCTTTCTTCAACTCGCTTTCTTGTGACCTGGCAGCAACACCGCAGGATGGCTTCAGGCCCTAATCTGGTTCCGGCACGGCACGCTGAGCCTTTGGTTAATTCCTCTTCCTGGTGGGAAATGAGAGTTAAATTTGCCCGTTCAGACACCTCCAGGTAGTCTCTCATTGGTTCTCGCTATTCCTGTTCATCTTCCGCAGAAATTGCAAACTGGGCCATACAGGAGGTTAAAGGGACTGACTCTCCAAGTCGGGAGTGTGTTAGTAAAGCGTCTGGAATGTTGCACCCGAGTACCAGGGTACGAAAACTGAGACATATTTGAACACGTCTCCCAATCACATGGTTGATCATACTCTAGGTTCCACATGCATGTTTTAGCTGAAGGAAGAATACCTTAAACCTGGGTAGGTGAAACCCGTGGAATGGGTACCATGCAATATGACTTCAAAGGGTCTTCATTTGCTCACCGAACCTCTCCAATCCTATCACTGCTGCGTTTATGCCCCTGTACACATGCTTGATTCTCTTTCGGAGACATAGCAATCCATAGGTTTTAAGATACTTACTAGTCAGGTACATTCTTAGGCGTTTAATATGCGGTGTTGAGTCCATTTCGTTGAGCAAGGAGTAGCTCTTGTCTATTCCATATTTGGCTTAAGGAACTTTATCTGTGCTCATTTCAATCTCTGGTTTTATGCAGCACCCCAACTCACCTTTCCCCTTAAGCAAGCATAAGTTGGTTTTCTAAATTTGAGACGCTGTTCTGTTTTGGAATGCAGTTCCTGTGTAGCCAAGTTTACATTCCGTGTATTACTGATATCTTATGATGTTTCTTTTTCTGTGTCACTTATTTCAGTTAGAATCATCATACCTGAATCCACTCATTGTGCTGCTAAGGGCCTGATGACACAGATTTCATTGATGAGTGATATTGCTTTGTAAGTAAATACCACAACTTTTTTATCCATTTTTAACTTTCTTCGATGTTGAACTTGTACTGTAAACGAGGTTCTTGTAAACAGAGCCGTTCCAAACTTTGGGGTGGCTGTGTCTTTTTGATTTTAAATTCCCTAAGCTATAGGACCATAAGTGGAAGTGCCCTAGGCTCTGTTGCTTTGTTTTTTAGATGTTTCAGGAAACACCATACACTTCTCCCGAGTGTCTGTTGGCAATTTACATCCCGCCCATCAGCATAACAAGGCTCCCAGTTCTCCATGGCCTGTCCTGCCTTTCTGGATTTTACACTTTTTTCAGATGGCCCTTTTGACCGGGGGGAAGTGAGACTTCATTGTAGTGCAGATTTCCTTTGCAAGCTTGCTTGGTTGGCCAAAAAGGGCGTATGCGTTTTTTCCTGAATATATTCAGGAAAAAACGCATACGCCCTTTTTGGCCAAGTGCATCATTGTGGACGTTCTGCCTCTTTTCCTATGCTTTCAATGCAATTCCAGTCTACCTCCTGAAATCGGTTTCCTGCAATTCTGCCCCGCTTTCAAGTCCTCTTGGCAGCCTTACTTCAGTCTATTTTTGGACGATAGCTGTCATTTATAACCCTGCAGGTTTGTGAATTACAGTGCCCCTGAGCTCCTTTCTTCAACTCGCTTTCTTGTGACCTGGCAGCAACACCGCAGGATGGCTTCAGGCCCTAATCTGGTTCCGGCACGGCACGCTGAGCCTTTGGTTAATTCCTCTTCCTGGTGGGAAATGAGAGTTAAATTTGCCCGTTCAGACACCTCCAGGTAGTCTCTCATTGGTTCTCGCTATTCCTGTTCATCTTCCGCAGAAATTGCAAACTGGGCCAAACAGGAGGTTAAAGGGACTGACTCTCCAAGTCGGGAGTGTGTTAGTAAAGCGTCTGGAATGTTGCACCCGAGTACCAGGGTACGAAAACTGAGACATATTTGAACACGTCTCCCGATCACATGGTTGATCATACTCTAGGTTCCACATGCATGTTTTAGCTGAAGGAAGAATACCTTAAAACTGGGTAGGTGAAACCCGTGGAATGGGTACCATGCAATATGACTTCAAAGGGTCTTCATTTGCTCACCGAACCTCTCCAATCCTATCACTGCTGCGTTTATGCCCCTGTACACATGCTTGATTCTCTTTCGGAGACATAGCAATCCATAGGTTTTAAGATACTTACTAGTCAGGTACATTCTTAGGCGTTTAATATGCGGTGTTGAGTCCATTTCGTTGAGCAAGGAGTAGCTCTTGTCTATTCCATATTTGGCTTAAGGAACTTTATCTGTGCTCATTTCAATCTCTGGTTTTATGCAGCACCCCAATTCACCTTTACCCTTAAGCAAGCATAAGTTGGTTTTCTAAATTTGAGACCCTGTTCTGTTCTGTAATTCAGTTCCTGTGTAGCCAAGTTTACATTCCGTGTATTACTGATATCTTATGATGTTTCTTTTTCTGTGTCACTTATTTCAGTTAGAATCATCATACCTGAATCCACTCATTGTGCTGCTAAGGGCCTGATGACACAGATTTCATTGCTGAGTGATATTGCTTTGTAAGTAAATACCACAACTTTTTTATCCATTTTTCACTTTCTGCGATGTTGAACTTGTACTGTAAACGAGGTTCTTGTAAACAGAGCCGTTCGAAACTTTGGGGTGGCTGTGTCTTTTTGATTTTAAATTCCCTAAGCTATAGGACCATAAGTGGAAGTGCCCTAGGCTCTGTTGCTTTGTTTTTTAGATGTTTCAGGAAACACCATACACTTCTCCCGAGTGTTTGTTGGCAATTTACATCCCGCCCTTCAGCATAACAAGGCTCCCAGTTCTCCATGGCCTGTCCTGCCTTTCTGGATTTTACACTTTTTTCAGATGGCCCTTTTGACCGGGGGGAAGTGAGACTTCATTGTAGTGCAGATTTCCTTTGCAAGCTTGCTTGGTTGGCCAAAAAGGGCGTATGCGTTTTTTCCTGAATATATTCAGGAAAAAACGCATACGCCCTTTTTGGCCAAGTGCATCATTGTGGACGTTCTGCCTCTTTTCCTATGCTTTCAATGCAATTCCAGTCTACCTCCTGAAATCGGTTTCCTGCAATTCTGCCCCGCTTTCAAGTCCTCTTGGCAGCCTTACTTCAGTCTATTTTTGGACGATAGCTGTCATTTATAACCCTGCAGGTTTGTGAATTACAGTGCCCCTGAGCTCCTTTCTTCAACTCGCTTTCTTGTGACCTGGCAGCAACACCGCAGGATGGCTTCAGGCCCTAATCTGGTTCCGGCACGGCACGCTGAGCCTTTGGTTAATTCCTCTTCCTGGTGGGAAATGAGAGTTAAATTTGCCCGTTCAGACACCTCCAGGTAGTCTCTCATTGGTTCTCGCTATTCCTGTTCATCTTCCGCAGAAATTGCAAACTGGGCCAAACAGGAGGTTAAAGGGACTGACTCTCCAAGTCGGGAGTGTGTTAGTAAAGCGTCTGGAATGTTGCACCCGAGTACCAGGGTACGAAAACTGAGACATATTTGAACACGTCTCCCGATCACATGGTTGATCATACTCTAGGTTCCACATGCATGTTTTAGCTGAAGGAAGAATACCTTAAACCTGGGTAGGTGAAACCCGTGGAATGGGTACCATGCAATATGACTTCAAAGGGTCTTCATTTGCTCACCGAACCTCTCCAATCCTATCACTGCTGCATTTATGCCCCTGTACACATGCTTGATTCTCTTTCGGAGACATAGCAATCCATAGGTTTTAAGATACTTACTAGTCAGGTACATTCTTAGGCGTTTAATATGCGGTGTTGAGTCCATTTTGTTGAGCAAGGAGTAGCTCTTGTCTATTCCATATTTGGCTTAAGGAACTTTATCTGTGCTCATTTCAATCTCTGGTTTTATGCAGCACCCCAACTCACCTTTACCCTTAAGCAAGCATAAGTTGGTTTTCTAAATTTGAGACCCTGTTCTGTTCTGTAATTCAGTTCCTGTGTAGCCAAGTTTACATTCCGTGTATTACTGATATCTTATGATGTTTCTTTTTCTGTGTCACTTATTTCAGTTAGAATCATCATACCTGAATCCACTCATTGTGCTGCTAAGGGCCTGATGACACAGATTTCATTGATGAGTGATATTGCTTTGTAAGTAAATACCACAACTTTTTTATCCATTTTTAACTTTCTTCGATGTTGAACTTGTACTGTAAACGAGGTTCTTGTAAACAGAGCCGTTCGAAACTTTGGGGTGGCTGTGTCTTTTTGATTTTAAATTCCCTAAGCTATAGGACCATAAGTGGAAGTGCCCTAGGCTCTGTTGCTTTGTTTTTTAGATGTTTCAGGAAACACCATACACTTCTCCCGAGTGTTTGTTGGCAATTTACATCCCGCCCTTCAGCATAACAAGGCTCCCAGTTCTCAATGGCCTGTTGCCTTTCTGGATTTTACACTTTTTTCAGATGGCCCTTTTGACCGGGGGAAAGTGAGACTTCATTGTAGTGCAGATTTCCTTTGCAAGCTTGCTTGGTTGGCCAAAAAGGGCGTATGCGTTTTTTCCTGAATATATTCAGGAAAAAACGCATACGCCCTTTTTGGCCAAGTGCATCATTGTGGACGTTCTGCCTCTTTTCCTATGCTTTCAATGCAATTCCAGTCTACCTCCTGAAATCGGTTTCCTGCAATTCTGCCCCGCTTTCAAGTCCTCTTGGCAGCCTTACTTCAGTCTATTTTTGGACGATAGCTGTCATTTATAACTCTGCAGGTTTGTGAATTACAGTGCCCCTGAGCTCCTTTCTTCAACTCGCTTTCTTGTGACCTGGCCGCAACACCGCAGGATGGCTTCAGGCCCTAATCTGGTTCCGGCCCGGCATGCTGAGCCTTTGGTTAATTCCTCTTCCTGGTGGGAAATGAGAGTTAAATTTGCCCGTCCAGACACCTGAGGCTAGCCTCTCATTGGTTCTCGCTATTCCTGTTCAGCTTCCGCAGAAATTGCAAACTGGGCCAAACAGGAGGTTAAAGGGACTGACTCTCCAAGTCGGGAGAGTGTTAGTAAAGCGTCTGGAATGTTGCACCCGAGTACCAGGGTACGAAAACTGAGACATATTTGAACACGTCTCCCGATCACATGGTTGATCATACTCTAGGTTCCACATGCATGTTTTAGCTGAAGGAAGAATACCTTAAACCTGGGTAGTTGAAACCCGTGGAATGGGTACCATGCAATATGACTTCAAAGGGTCTTCATTTGCTCACCGAACCTCTCCAGTCCTATCACTGCTGCGTTTATGCCCCTGTACACATGCTTGATTCTCTTTCGGAGACATAGCAATCCATAGGTTTTAAGATACTTACTAGTCAGGTACATTCTTAGGCGTTTAATATGCGGTGTTGAGTCCATTTCATTGAGCAAGGAGTAGCTCTTGTCTATTCCATATTTGGCTTAAGGAACTTTATCTGTGCTCATTTCAATCTCTGGTTTTATGCAGCACCCCAACTCACCTTTACCCTTAAGCAAGAATAAGTTGGTTTTCTAAATTTGAGACCCTGTTCTGTTCTGTAATTCAGTTCCTGTGTAGCCAAGTTTACATTCCGTGTATTACTGATATCTTATGATGTTTCTTTTTCTGTGTGACTTATTTCAGTTAGAATCATCATACCTGAATCCACTCATTGTGCTGCTAAGGGCCTGATGACACAGATTTCATTGCTGAGTGATATTGCTTTGTAAGTAAATACCACAACTTTTTTATCCATTTTTCACTTTCTGCGATGTTGAACTTGTACTGTAAACGAGGTTCTTGTAAACAGAGCCGTTCGAAACTTTGGGGTGGCTGTGTCTTTTTGATTTTAAATTCCCTAAGCTATAGGACCATAAGTGGAAGTGCCCTAGGCTCTGTTGCTTTGTTTTTTAGATGTTTCAGGAAACACCATACACTTCTCCCGAGTGTTTGTTGGCAATTTACATCCCGCCCTTCAGCATAACAAGGCTCCCAGTTCTCCATGGCCTGTCCTGCCTTTCTGGATTTTACACTTTTTTCAGATGGCCCTTTTGACCGGGGGGAAGTGAGACTTCATTGTAGTGCAGATTTCCTTTGCAAGCTTGCTTGGTTGGCCAAAAAGGGCGTATGCGTTTTTTCCTGAATATATTCAGGAAAAAACGCATACGCCCTTTTAGGCCAAGTGCATCATTGTGGACGTTCTGCCTCTTTTCCTATGCTTTCAATGCAATTCCAGTCTACCTCCTGAAATCGGTTTCCTGCAATTCTGCCCCGCTTTCAAGTCCTCTAGGCAGCCTTACTTCAGTCTATTTTTGGACGATAGCTGTCATTTATAACTCTGCAGGTTTGTGAATTACAGTGCCCCTGAGCTCCTTTCTTCAACTCGCTTTCTTGTGACCTGGCCGCAACACCGCAGGATGGCTTCAGGCCCTAATCTGGTTCCGGCCCGGCATGCTGAGCCTTTGGTTAATTCCTCTTCCTGGTGGGAAATGAGAGTTAAATTTGCCCGTCCAGACACCTGCAGCTAGCCTCTCATTGGTTCTCGCTATTCCTGTTCATCTTCCGCAGAAATTGCAAACTGGGCCAAACAGGAGGTTAAAGGGACTGACTCTCCAAGTCGGGAGAGTGTTAGTAAAGCGTCTGGAATGTTGCACCCGAGTACCAGGGGAGGAAAACTGAGACATATTTGAACACGTCTCCCGATCACATGGTTGATCATACTCTAGGTTCCACATGCATGTTTTAGCTGAAGGAAGAATACCTTAAACCTGGGTAGTTGAAAAACGTGGAATGGGTACCATGCAATATGACTTCAAAGGGTCTTCATTTGCTCACCGAACCTCTCCAATCCTATCACTGCTGCATTTATGCCCCTGTACACATGCTTGATTCTCTTTCGGAGACATAGCAATCCATAGGTTTTAAGATACTTACTAGTCAGGTACATTCTTAGGCGTTTAATATGCGGTGTTGAGTCCATTTCGTTGAGCAAGGAGTAGCTCTTGTCTATTCCATATTTGGCTTAAGGAACTTTATCTGTGCTCATTTCAATCTCTGGTTTTATGCAGCACCCCAACTCACCTTTACCCTTAAGCAAGCATAAGTTGGTTTTCTAAATTTGAGACCCTGTTCTGTTCTGTAATTCAGTTCCTGTGTAGCCAAGTTTACATTCCGTGTATTACTGATATCTTATGATGTTTCTTTTTCTGTGTGACTTATTTCAGTTAGAATCATCATACCTGAATCCACTCATTGTGCTGCTAAGGGCCTGATGACACAGATTTCATTGATTGGTGATATTGCTTTGTAAGTAAATACCACAACTTCTTTATCCATTTTTCACTTTCTACGATGTTGAACTTGTACTGTAAACGAGGTTCTTGTAAACAGAGCCGTTCCAAACTTTGGGGTGGCTGTGTCTTTTTGATTTTAATTTCCCTAAGCTATAGGCCATAAGTGGAAGTGCCCTAGGTTCTGTTGCTTTGTTTTTTAGATGTTTCAGAAAACACCATACACTTCTCCTGAGTGGTTGTTGACAATTTACATCCCGCCCATCAGCATAACAAGGCTCCCAGTTCTCCATGGCCTGTCCTGCCTTTCTGGATTTTACCCTTTTTTCAGATGGCCCTTTTGACCGGGGGGAAGTGAGACTTCATTGTAGTGCAGATTTCCTTTGCAAGCTTGCTTGGTTGGCCAAAAAGGGCGTATGCGTTTTTTCCTGAATATATTCAGGAAAAAACGCATACGCCCTTTTTGGCCAAGTGCATCATTGTGGACGTTCTGCCTCTTTTCCTATGCTTTCAATGCAATTCCAGTCTACCTCCTGAAATCGGTTTCCTGCAATTCTGCCCCGCATTCAAGTCCTCTTGGCAGCCTTACTTCAGTCTATTTTTGGACGATAGCTGTCATTTATAACCCTGCAGGTTTGTGAATTACAGTGCCCCTGAGCTCCTTTCTTCAACTCGCTTTCTTGTGACCTGGCCGCAACACCACAGGATGGCTTCAGGCCCTAATCTGGTTCCGGCACGGCACGCTGAGCCTTTGGTTATTTCCTCTTCCTGGTGGGAAATGAGAGTTAAATTTGCCCGTCCAGACACCTCCAGCTAGCCTCTCATTGGTTCTCGCTATTCCTGTTCATCTTCCGCAGAAATTGCAAACTGTGCCAAACAGGAGGTTAAAGGCGCTGACTCTCCAAGTGGGGAGAGTGTTAGTAAAGCGTCTGGAATGTTGCACGCGAGTACCAGTGGAGGAAATCTGAGACATATTTGAACACGTCTCCCGTTCACATGGTTGATCATACTTGGGTTCCACATGCATGTTTTAGCTGAAGGAAGAATACCTTAAACCTGGAGAGTTAAGACCCGTGGAATGGGTACCATGCAATATGATTTCAAAGGGTCTTCATTTGCTCACCGAACCTCTCCAATCCTATCACTGCTGCATTTATGCCCCTGTACACATGCTTGATTCTCTTTCGGAGACATAGCAATCCATAGGTTTTAAGATACTTACTAGTCAGGTACATTCTTAGGCATTTAATATGCGGTGTTGAGTCCATTTCGTTGAGCAAGGAGTAGCTCTTGTCTATTCCATATTTGACTTAAGGAACTTTATCTGTGCTCATTTCAATCTCTGGTTTTATGCAGCACCCCAACTCACCTTTCCCCTTAAGCAAGCATAAGTTGGTTTTCTAAATTTGAGACCCTGTTCTGTTCTGTAATTCAGTTCCTGTGTAGCCAAGTTTACATTCCGTGTATTAGTGATATCTTATGATGTTTCTTTTTCTGTGTGACTTATTTCAGTTAGAATCATCATACCTGAATCCACTCATTGTGTTGCTAAGGGCCTGATGACACAGATTTCATTGCTGAGTGATATTGCTTTGTAAGTAAATACCACAACTTTTTTATCCATTTTTCACTTTCTGCGATGTTGAACTTGTACTGTAAACGAGGTTCTTGTAAACAGAGCCGTTTCAAACTTTGGGGTGGCTGTGTCTTTTTGATTTTAAATTCCCTAAGCTATAGGACCATAAGTGGAAGTGCCCTAGGCTCTGTTGCTTTGTTTTTTAGATGTCTCAGGAAACACCATACACTTCTCCCGAGTGGTTGTTGGCAATTTACATCCCGCCCTTCAGCATAACAAGGCTCCCAGTTCTCCATGGCCTGTCCTGCCTTTCTGGATTTTACACTTTTTTCAGATGGCCCTTTTGATGGGGGGAAGTGAGATTTCATTGTAGTGCAGATTTCCTTTGCAAGCTTGCTTGGTTGGCCAAAAAGGGCGTATGCGTTTTTTCCTGAATATATTCAGGAAAAAACGCATACGCCCTTTTTGGCCAAGTGCATCATTGTGGACGTTCTGCCTCTTTTCCTATGCTTTCAATGCAATTCAAGTCTACCTCCTGAAATCGGTTTCCTGCAATTCTGCCCCGCTTTCAAGTCCTCTTGGCAGCCTTACTTCAGTCTATTTTTGGACGATAGCTGTCATTTATAACTCTGCAGGTTTGTGAATTACAGTGCCCCTGAGCTCCTTTCTTCAACTCCCTTTCTTTTGAGCTGGCCGCAACACCGCAGGATGGCTTCAGGCCCTAATCTGGTTCCGGCACGGCACGCTGAGGCTTTGGTTATTTCCTCTTCCTGGTGGGAAATGAGAGTTAAATTTGCCCGTCCAGACACCTCCAGCTAGCCTCTCATTGGTTCTCGCTATTCCTGTTCATCTTCCGCAGAAATTGCAAACTGGGCCAAACAGGAGGTTAAAGGCGCTGACTCTCCAAGTGGGGAGAGTGTTAGTAAAGCATCTGGAATGTTGCACCCGAGTACCAGGGGAGGAAAACTGAGACATATTTGAACACGTCTCTCGTTCACATGGTTGATCATACTCTGGGTTCCACATGCATGTTTTAGCTGAAGGAAGAATACCTTAAACCTGGGTAGTTGAAACCCGTGGAATGGGTACCATGCAATATGACTTCAAACGGTCTTCATTTGCTCACCGAACCTCTCCAATCCTATCACTGCTGCGTTTATGCCCCTGTACACATGCTTGATTCTCTTTCGGAGACATAGCAATCCATAGGTTTTAAGATACTTACTAGTCAGGTACATTCTTAGGCGTTTAATATGGGGTTTTAAGTCCATTTCGTTGAGCAAGGAGTAGCTCTTGTCTATTCCATATTTGGCTTAAGGAACTTTATCTGTGCTCATTTCAATCTCTGGTTTTATGCAGCACCCCAACTCACCTTTCCCCTTAAGCAAGCATAAGTTGGTTTTCTAAATTTGAGACCCTGTTCTGTTTTGGAATGCAGTTCCTGTGTAGCCAAGTTTACATTCCGTGTATTAGTGATATCTTATGATGTTTCTTTTTCTGTGTGACTTATTTCAGTTAGAATCATCGTACCTGAATCCACTCATTATGCTGCTACGGGCCTGATGACATAGATTTCATTGCTGAGTGATACTGCATTGTACGTAAGTACCACAAGTTCTTTATCCATTTTTCACTTTCTGTGATATTGAACTTGTACGGTAAACGAGGTTCTTGTAAACGGAGGCGTCCCAAACTTTGGGGTAGCTGTGTCTTTTTGATTTTAATTTCCCTAAGCTATAGGACCATAAGTGGAAGTGCCCTAGGCTCTGTTGCTTTGTTTTTTAGATGTTTCAGGAAACACCATACACTTCTCCCGAGTGTTTGTTGGCAATTTACATCCCGCCCTTCAGCATAACAAGGCTCCCAGTTCTCCATGGCCTGTCCTGCCTTTCTGGATTTTACACTTTTTTCAGATGGCCCTTTTGACCGGGGGGAAGTGAGACTTCATTGTAGTGCAGATTTCCTTTGCAAGTTGGCTTGGTTGGCCAAAAAGGGCGTATGCGATTTTTCCTGAATATATTCAGGAAACAACGCATACGTCCTTTTTGGCCAAGTGCATCATTGTGGACGTTCTGCCTCTTTTCCTATGCTTTCAATGCAATTCCAGTCTACCTCCTGAAATCGGTTTCCTGTAATTCTGCCCCGCTTTCAAGTCCTCTTGGCAGCCTTACTTCAGTATAATTTTGGACGATAGCTGTCATTTATAACTCTGCAGGTTTGTGAATTACAGTGCCCCTGAGCTCCTTTCTTCAACTCGCTTTCTTGTGACCTGGCCGCAACACCGCATGATGTCTTCAGGCCCTAATCTGGTTCTGGCACGGCACGCTGAGCCTTTGGTTAATTCCTCTTCCTGGTGGGAAATGAGAGTTAAATTTGCCCATCCAGACACCTCCAGCTAGTCTCTCATTGGTTCTCGCTATTCCTGTTCATCTTCCGCAGAAATTGCAAACTGGGCCAAACAGGAGGTTAAAGGCGCTGACTCTCCAAGTGGGGAGAGTTTTAGTAAAGCGTCTGGAATGTTGCACCCGAGTACCAGGGGAGGAAAACTGAGACATATTTGAACACGTCTCCCGTTCACATGGTTGATCATACTTGGGTTCCACATGCATGTTTTAGCTGAAGGAAGAATACCTTAAACCTGGAGAGTTAAGACCCGTGTAATGGGTACCATGCAATATGACTTCAAAGGGTCTTCATTTGCTCACCAAACCTCTCCAATCCTATCACTGCTGCGTTTATGCCCCTGTACACATGCTTGATTCTCTTTCGGAGACGTAGCAATCCATAGGTTTTAAGATACTTACTAGTCAGGTACATTCTTAGGCGTTTAATATGGGGTGTTGAGTCCATTTCGTTGAGCAAGGAGTAGCTCTTGTCTATTCCATATTTGGCTTAAGGAACTTTATCTGTGCTCATTTCAATCTCTGGTTTTATGCAGCACCCCAACTCACCTTTCCCCTTAAGCAAGCATAAGTTGGTTTTCTAAATTTGAGACCCTGTTCTGTTCTGTAATTCAGTTCCTGTGTAGCCAAGTTTACATTCCGTGTATTACTGATATCTTATGATGTTTCTTTTTCTGTGTGACTTATTTCAGTTAGAATCAGCATACCTGAATCCACTCATTGTGCTGCTAAGGGCCTGATGACACAGATTTCATTGCTGAGTGATATTGCTTTGTAAGTAAATACCACAACTTCTTTATCCATTTTTCACTTTCTGCGATGTTGAACTTGTACTGTAAACGAGGTTCTTGTAAACAGAGGCGTCCCAAACTTTGGGGTGGCTGTGTCTTTTTGATTTTAATTTCCCTAAGCTATAGGACCATAAGTGGAAGTGCCCTAGGCTCTGTTGCTTTGTTTTTTAGATGTTTCAGGAAACACCATACACTTCTCCGGAGTGGTTGTTGGCAATTTACATCCCGCCCATCAGCATAACAAGGCTCCCAGTTCTCAATGGCCTGTTGCCTTTCTGGATTTTACACTTTTTTCAGATGGCCCTTTTGACCGGGAGGAAGTGAGACTTCATTGTAGTGCAGATTTCCTTTGCAAGCTTGCTTGGTTGGCCAAAAAGGGCGTATGCGTTTTTTCCTGAATATATTCAGGAAAAAACGCATACGCCCTTTTTGGCCAAGTGCATCATTGTGGACGTTCTGCCTCTTTTCCTATGCTTTCAATGCAATTCCAGTCTACCTCCTGAAATCGGTTTCCTGCAATTCTTCCCCGCTTTCAAGTCCTCTTGGCAGCCTTACTTCAGTATGTTTTTGGACGATAGCTGTCATTTATTATTCTGCAGGTTAGTGAATTACAGTGCCCCTGAGTTCCTTTCTTCAACTCGCTTTCTTGTGAGCTACCCGCAACACCGCAGGATGGCTTCAGGCCCTAATCTGGTTCCGGCATGGCACGCTGAGCCTTTGGTTAATTCCTCTTCCTGGTGGGAAATGAGAGTTAAATTTGCCCGTTCAGACACCTCCAGCTAGTCTCTCATTGGTTCTCACTATTCCTGTTCATCTTCCGCAGCAATTGCAAACTGGGCCAAAGAGGAGGTTAAAGGTGCTGACTCTCCAAGTGGGGAGAGTGTTAGTAAAGCATCTGGAATGTTGCACCCGAGTACCAGGGGAGGAAAACTGAGACATATTTGAAAACGTCTCCCGTTCACACGGTTGGCCATACTCTGGGTTCCACATGCATGTTTTAGCTGAAGGAAGAATACCTTAAACCTGGAGAGTTGAGACCCGTGGAATGGGTACCATGCAATATGACTTCAAAGGGTCTTCATTTGCTCACCGAACCTCTCCAATCCTATCACTGCTGCGTTTATGCCCCTGTATACACGCTTGATTCTCTTTTGGAGGCATTGCAATCCATAGGTTTTCAGATTCTTACTAGTCAGGTACATTCTTAGGCGTTTAATATGCGGTGTTGAGTCCATTTCGTTGAGCAAGGAGTAGCTCTTGTCTATTCCATATTTGGCTTAAGGAACTTTATCTGTGGTCATTTCGATCTCTTCTTTTATGCAGCACCCCAACTCACCTTTCCCCTTAAGCAAGCATAAGTTGGTTTTCTAAATTTGAGACCCTGTTCTGTTCTGTAATTCAGTTCCTGTGTAGCCAAGTTTACATTCCGTGTATTACTGATATCTTATGATGTTTCTTTTTCTGTGTGACTTATTTCAGTTAGAATCATCATACCTGAATCCACTCATTGTGCTGCTAAGGGCCTGATGACATAGATTTCATTGTTGAGTGATATTGCTTTGTAAGTAAATATCACAACTTCTTTATCCATTTCTCACTTTCTGCGATGTTGAACTTGTACTGTAAACGAGGTTCTTGTAAACAGAGCCGTTCCAAACTTTGGGGTGGCTGTGTCTTTTTGATTTTAATTTCCCTAAGCTATAGGACCATAAGTGGAAGTGCCCTAGGCTCTGTTGCTTTGTTTTTTAGATGTTTCAGGAAACACCATACACTTCTCCCGAGTGTCTGTTGGCAATTAACATCCCGCCCATCAGCATAACAAGGCTCCCAGTTCTCCATGGCCTGTCCTCCCTTTCTGGATTTTACACTTTTTTCAGATGGCGCTTTTGACCGGGGGGAAGTGAGACTTCATTGTACTGCAGATTTCCTTTGCAAGTTTGCTTGGTTGGCCAAAAAGGGCGTATGCGTTTTTTCCTGAATATATTCAGGAAAAAACGCATACGCCCTTTTTGGCCAAGTGCATCATTGTGGACGTTCTGCCTCTTTTCCTATGCTTTCAATGCAATTCCAGTCTACCTCCTGAAATCGGTTTCCTGCAATTCTGCCCCGCTTTCAAGTCCTCTTGGCAGCCTTACTTCAGTATATTTTTGGACGATAGCTGTCATTTATAACTCTGCATGTTTTTGAATTACAGTGCCCCTGAGCTCCTTTCTTCAACTCGCTTTCTTGTGAGCTGGCCGCAACACCACAGGATGGCTTCAGGCCCTAATCTGGTTCCGGCACGGCACGCTGAGCCTTTGGTTAATTCCTCTTCCTGGTGGGAAATGAGAGTTAAATTTGCCCGTCCAGACACCTCCAGCTAGTCTCTCATTGGTTCTCGCTATTCCTGTTCATCTTCCGCAGAAATTGCAAACTGGGCCTAACAGGAGGTTAAAGGGACTGACTCTCCAAGTCGGGAGAGTGTTAGTAAAGCGTCTGGAATGTTGCACCCGAGTACCAGGGTACGAAAACTGAGACATATTTGAACACGTCTCCCGATCACATGGTTGATCATACTCTAGGTTCCACATGCATGTTTTAGCTGAAGGAAGAATACCTTAAACCTGGGTAGTTGAAACCCGTGGAATGGGTACCATGCAATATGATTTCAAAGGGTCTTCATTTGCTCACCGATCCTCTCCTAATCCTATCACTGCTGCGTTTATGCCCCTGTGCACATGCTTGATTCTCTTTCGGAGACATAGCAATCCATAGGTTTTAAGATACTTACTAGTCAGGTACATTCTTAGGCGTTTAATATGGGGTGTTGAGTCCATTTCGTTGAGCAAGGAGTAGCTCTTGTCTATTCCATATTTGGCTTAAGGAACTTTATCTGTGCTCATTTCAATCTCTGGTTTTATGCAGCACCCCAACTCACCTTTCCCCTTAAGCAAGCATAAGTTGGTTTTCTAAATTTGACACCCTGTTCTGTTCTGTAATTCAGTTCCTGTGTAGCCAAGTTTACATTCCGTGTATTACTGATATCTTATGATGTTTCTTTTTCTGTGTGACTTATTTCAGTTAGAAACATCGTACCTGAATCCACTCATTGTGCTGCTAAGGGCCTGATGACATAGATTTCATTGCTGAGTGATACTGCATTGTACGTAAGTACCACAACTTCTTTATCCATTTTTCACTTTCTGTGATATTGAACTTGTACGGTAAACGAGGTTCTTGTAAACAGAGGCGTCCCAAACTTTGGGGTGGCTGTGTCTTTTTGATTTTAATTTCCCTAAGCTATAGGACCATAAGTGGAAGTGCCCTAGGCTCTGTTGCTTTGTTTTTTAGATGTTTCAGGAAACACCATACACTTCTCCCAAGTGTCTGTTGGCAATTTACATCACGCCCATCAGCATAACAAGGCTCCCAGTTCTCCAAGGCCTGTCCTGCCTTTCTGGATTTTACACTTTTTTAAGATGGCCCTTTTGACCGGGGGGAAGTGAGACTTCATTATAGTGCAGATTTCCTTTGCAAGCTTGCTTGGTTGGCCAAAAAGGGCGTATACGTTTTTTCCTGAATATATTCAGGAAAAAACGCATACGCCCTTTTTGTCCAAGTGCATCATTGTGGACGTTCTGCCTCTTTTCCTATGCTTTCAATGCAATTCCAGTCTACCTCCTGAAATCGGTTTCCTGCAATTCTGCCCCGCTTTCAAGTCCTCTTGGCAGCCTTACTTCAGTATATTTTTGGACGATAGCTGTCATTTATAACTCTGCAGGTTTTTGAATTACAGTGCCCCTGAGCTCCTTTCTTCAACTCGCTTTCTTGTGAGCTGGCCGCAACACCGCAGGATGGCTTCAGGCCCTAATCTGGTTCCGGCACGGCACGCTGAGCCTTTGGTTAATTCCTCTTCCTGGTGGGAAATGAGAGTTAAATTTGCCCGTCCAGACACCTCCAGCTAGTCTCTCATTGGTTCTCGCTATTCCTGTTCATCTTCCGCAGAAATTGCAAAGTGGGCCAAACAGGAGGTTAAAGGGACTGACTCTCCAAGTGGGGAGAGTGTTAGTAAAGCGTCTGGAATGTTGCACCCGAGTACCAGGGGAGGAAAACTGAGACATATTTGAAAACGTCTCCCGTTCACACGGTTGGCCATACTCTGGGTTCCACATGCATGTTTTAGCTGAAGGAAGAATACCTTAAACCTGGAGAGTTGAGACCCGTGGAATGGGTATCATGCAATATGACTTCAAAGGGTCTTCATTTGCTCACCGAACCTCTCCAATCCTATCACTGCTGCGTTTATGCCCCTGTACACACGCTTGATTCTCTTTTGGAGACATAGCAATCCATAGGTTTTCAGATACTTACTAGTCAGGTACATTCTTAGGCGTTTAATATGGGGTGTTGAGTCCATTTCGTTGAGCAAGGAGTAGCTCTTGTCTATTCCATATTTGGCTTAAGGAACTTTATCTGTGCTCATTTCAATCTCTGGTTTTATGCAGCACCCCAACTCACCTTTCCCCTTAAGCAAGCATAAGTTGGTTTTCTAAATTTGAGACCCTGTTCTGTTTTGGAATTCAGTTCCTGTGTAGCCAAGTTTACATTCCGTGTATTACTGATATCTTATGATGTTTCTTTTTCTGTGTGAATTATTTCAGTTAGAATCATCGTACCTGAATACACTCATTATGCTGCTACGGGCCTGATGACATAGATTTCATTGCTGAGTGATACTGCATTGTACGTAAGTACCACAAGTTCTTTATCCATTTTTCAATTTCTGTGATATTGAACATGTACTGTAAACGAGGTTCTTGTAAACAGAGGCGTCCCAAACTTTGGGGTGGCTGTGTCTTTTTTATTTTAATTTCCCTAAGCTATAGGACCATAAGTGGAAGTGCCCTAGGCTCTGTTGCTTTGTTTTTTAGATGTTTCAGGAAACACCATACACTTCTCCCGAGTGTCTGTTGGCAATTGACATCCCACCCATCAGCATAACAAGGCTCCCAGTTCTCCATGGCCTGTCCTGCCTTTCTGGATTTTACACTTTTTTCAGATGGCCCTTTTGACCGGGGGGAAGTGAGACTTCATTGTAGTGCAGATTTCCTTTGCAAGCTTGCTTGGTTGGCCAAAAAGGGCGTATGTATTTTTTCCTGAATATATTCAGGAAAAAACGCATACGCCCTTTTTGGCCAAGTGCATCATTGTGGACGTTCTGCCTCTTTTCCTATGCTTTCAATGCAATTCCAGTCTACCTCCTGAAATCGGTTTCCTGCAATTCTGCCCCGCTTTCAAGTCCTCTTGGCAGCCTTACTTCAGTCTATTTTTGGACGATAGCTGTCATTTATAACTCTGCAGGTTTGTGAATTACAGTGCCCCTGAGCTCCTTTCTTCAACTCGCTTTCTTTTGAGCTGGCCGCAACACCGCAGAATGGCTTCAGGCCCTAATCTGGTTCTGGCACAGCACGCTGAGCCTTTGGTTATTTCCTCTTCCTGGTGGGAAATGAGAGTTATATTTGCCCGTCCAGACACCTCCAGCTAGTCTCTCATTGGTTCTCCCTATTCCTGTTCATCTTCCGCAGAAATTGCAAACTGGGCCAAACAGGAGGTTAAAGGTGCTGACTCTCCAAGTGGGGAGAGTGTTAGTAAAGCGTGTGGAATGTTGCACCCGAGTGCCAGGGGAGGAAAACTGAGACATATTTGAACACATCTCCCGTTCACATGGTTGATCATACTCTGGGTTCCACATGCATGTTTTAGCTGAAGGAAGTATACCTTAAACCTGGAGAGTTGAGACCCGTGGAATGGGTACCATGCAATATGACTTCAAAGGGTCTTCATTTGCTCACCGAACCTCTCCAATCCTATCACTGCTGCGTTTATGCCCCTGCACACACGCTTGATTCTCTTTTGGAGACATAGCAATCCATAGGTTTTAAGATACTTACTAGTCAGGTACATTCTTAGGCGTTTAATATGGGGTGTTGAGTCCATTTCGTTGAGCAAGGAGTAGCTCTTGTCTATTCCATATTTGGCTTAAGGAACTTTATCTGTGCTCATTTCAATCTCTGGTTTTATGCAGCACCCCAACTCACCTTTCCCCTTAAGCAAGCATAAGTTGGTTTTCTAAATTTGAGACCCTGTTCTGTTTTGGAATTCAGTTCCTGTGTAACCAAGTTTACATTCCGTGTATTAGTGATATCTTATGATGTTTCTTTTTCTGTGTGACTTATTTCAGTTAGAATCATCATACCTGAATCCACTCATTGTGCTGCTAAGGGCCTGATGACATAGATTTCATTGCTGAGTGATATTGCTTTGTAAGTAAATACCACAACTTCTTTATCCATTTTTCACTTTCTGCGATGTTGAACTTGTACTGTAAACGAGGTTCTTGTAAACAGAGGCGTCCCAAACTTTGGGGTGGCTGTGTCTTTTTGATTTTAATTTCCCTAAGCTATAGGACCATAAGTGGAAGTGCCCTAGGCTCTGTTGCTTTGTTTTTTAGATGTTTCAGGAAACACCATACACTTCTCCCGAGTGTCTGTTGGCAATTTACATCCCGCCCATCAGCATAACAAGGCTCCCAGTTCTCCATGGCCTGTCCTGCCTTTCTGGATTTTACACTTTTTTCAGATGGCCCTTTTGACAGGGGGGAAGTGAGACTTCATTGTAGTGCAGATTTCCTTTGCAAGCTTGCTTGGTTGGTCAAAAAGGGCGTATGCGTTTTTTCCTGAATATATTCAGGAAAAAACGCATACGCCCTTTTTGGCCAAGTGCATCATTGTGGACGTTCTGCCTCTTTTCCTATGCTTTCAATGCAATTCCAGTCTACCTCCTGAAATCGGTTTCCTGCAATTCTGCCCCGCTTTCAAGTCCTCTTGGCAGCCTTACTTCAGTATATTTTTGGACGATAGCTGTCATTTATAACTCTGCAGGTTTGTGAATTACAGTGCCCCTGAGCTCCTTTCTTCAACTCGCTTTCTTGTGAGCTGGCCGCAACACCGCAGGATGGCTTCAGGCCCTAATCTGGTTCCGGCACGGCACGCTGAGCCTTTGGTGGTTTCCTCTTCCTGGTGGGAAATGAGAGTTAAATTTGCCCGTCCAGACACCTCCAGCTAGTCTCTCATTGGTTCTCGCTATTCCTGTTCATCTTCCGCAGAAATTGCAAACTGGGCCAAACAGGAGGTTAAAGGGACTGACTCTCCAAGTCAGGAGAGTGTTAGTAAAGCGTTTGGAATGTTGCACCCGAGTACCAGGGTACGAAAACTGAGACATATTTGAACACGTCTCCCGATCACATGGTTGATCATGCTCTAGGTTCCACATGCATGTTTTAGCTGAAGGAAGAATACCTAAAACCTGGAGAGTTGAGACCCGTGGAATGGGTACCATGCAATATGACTTCAAAGTGTCTTCATTTGCTCACCGAACCTCTCCAGTCCTATCACTGCTGCGTTTATGCCCCTGTACACATGCTTGATTCTCTTTCGGAGACATAGCAATCCATAGGTTTTAAGATACTTACTAGTCAGGTACATTCTTAGGCGTTTAATATGCGGTGTTGAGTCCATTTCGTTGAGCAAGGAGTAGCTCTTGTCTATTCCATATTTGGCTTAAGGAACTTTATCTGTGCTCATTTCAATCTCTGGTTTTATGCAGCACCCCAACTCACCTTTCCCCTTAAGCAAGCATAAGTTGGTTTTCTAAATTTGAGACCCTGTTCTGTTCTGTAATTCAGTTCCTGTGTAGCCAAGTTTACATTCCGTGTATTACTGATATCTTATGATGTTTCTTTTTCTGTGTGACTTATTTCAGTTAGAATCATCATACCTGAATCCACTCATTGTGCTGCTAAGGGCCTGATGACATAGATTTCATTGCTGAGTGATATTGCTTTGTAAGTAAATACCACAACTTCTTTATCCATTTTTCACTTTCTGCGATGTTGAACTTGTACTGTAAACGAGGTTCTTGTAAACAGAGCCGTCCCAAACTTTGGGGTGGCTGTGTCTTTTTGATTTTAATTTCCCTAAGCTATAGGACCATAAGTGGAAGTGCCCTAGGCTCTGTTGCTTTGTTTTTTCGATGTTTCAGGAAACACCATACACTTCTCCCGAGTGTCTGTTGGCAATTTACATCCCGCCCATCAGCATAACAAGGCTCCCAGTTCTCTATGGCCTGTCCTGCCTTTCTGGATTTTACACTTTTTTCAGATGGCCCTTTTGACTGGGGGGAAGTGAGACTTCATTGTAGTGCAGATTTCCTTTGCAAGCTTGCTTGGTTGGCCAAAAAGGGCGTATGCGTTTTTTCCTGAATATATTCAGGAAAAAACGCATACGCCCTTTTTGGCCAAGTGCATCATTGTGGACGTTCTGCCTCTTTTCCTATGCTTTCAATGCAATTCCAGTCTACCTCCTGAAATCGGTTTCCTGCAATTCTGCCCCGCTTTCAAGTCCTCTTGGCAGCCTTACTTCAGTCTATTTTTGGACGATAGCTGTCATTTATAACTCTGCAGGTTTGTGAGTTACAGTGCCCCTGAGCTCCTTTCTTCAACTCGTTTTCTTGTGAGCTGGCTGCAACACCGCTGGATGGCTTCAGGCCCTAATCTGGTTCTGGCACGGCATGCTGAGCCTTTGGTTATTTCCTCTTTCTGGTGGGAAATGAGAGTTAAATTTGCCCGTCCAGACACCTCCAGCTAGTCTCTCATTGGTTCTCCCTATTCCTGTTCATCTTCCGCAGAAATTGCAAACGGGGCCAAACAGGAGGTTAAAGGTGCTGACTCTCCAAGTGGGGAGAGTGTTAGTAAAGCGTCTGGAATGTTGCACCCGAGTACCAGGGGAGGAAAACTGAGACATATTTGAACACGTCTCCCGTTCACACGGTTGATCATACTCTGGGTTCCACATGCATGTTTTAGCTGAAGGAAGAATACCTTAAACCTGGAGAGTTGAGACCCGTGTAATGGGTACCATGCAATATGACTTCAAAGGGTCTTCATTTGCTCACCGAACCTCTCCAATCCTATCACTGCTGCGTTTATGCCCCTGTACACACGCTTGATTCTCTTTTGGAGACATAGCAATCCATAGGTTTTAAGATACTTACTAGTCAGGTACATTCTTAGGCGTTTAATATGGGGTGTTGAGTCCATTTCGTTGAGCAAGGAGTAGCTCTTGTCTATTCCATATTTGGCTTAAGGAACTTTATCTGTGCTCATTTCAATCTCTGGTTTTATGCAGCACCCCAACTCACCTTTACCCTTAAGCAAGCATAAGTTGGTTTTCTAAACTTGAGACCCTGTTCTGTTTTGGAATGCAGTTCATGTGTAGCCAAGTTCACATTCTGTGTATTAGTGATACCTTATGATGTTTCTTTTCTGTGTGACTTATTTCAGTTCGAATCATCATACCTGAATCCACTCATTATGCTGCTACGGGCCTGATGACATAGATTTCATTGCTGAGTGATATTGCATTGTACGTAAGTACCACAAGTTCTTTATCCATTTTTCACTTTCTGCGATATTGAACTTGTACCGTAAACGAGGTTCTTGTAAACAGAGCCGTCCCAAACTTTGGGGTGGCTGTGTCTTTTTGATTTTAATTTCCCTAAGCTATAGGACCATAAGTGGAAGTGCCCTAGGTTCTGTTGCTTTGTTTTTTAGATGTTTCAGGAAACACCATACACTTCTCCAGTGTGGCTGTTGGCAATTTACATCCGGCCCATCAGCATAAGAATGCTCCCAGTTCTCCATGTCCTGTCGTGCCTTTATGGATTTTACACTTTTTTCAGATGGCCCTTTTGACCAGGTGGAAATGAGACTTCATTGTAGTGCAGATTTCCTTTGCAAGCTTGCTTGGTTGGCCAAAAAGTGCGTATGCGTTTTTTCCTGAATATATTCAGGAAAAAACACATACGCCCTTTTTGGCCAAGTGCATCATTGTCGAGTTTCTGACTCTCTTCATATGCTTTCAATGCAATTCCAGTCTACCTCCTGAAATCGGTTTCCTGCAATTCTGCCTTGCTTTCAATGCCTCTTCATAGCCTTACCTCAATATATTTTTTAAAAATAGTTGGCCTTTATAACTCTGCAGGTTTTTGAATTGCAGTGGCCCTTAGCTCCATTTTTTAGCTCTTATTTTTGTGGTATTGCCCCATAACCACAGGATTCCTTGAAGCCCTATTTTTCTTCTGGGGCACCTGCTGTGCCTTTGGTTAATTCTTCTTACTGATGTGATATTAGAGTGACATGTGCCCATTGAAACCGCTACAGCTAGTTTCTCACTGGTTCCCCCTATTCCCATTCATCCTCTGCACTAACTGCAGACTGTGCGATACCAGAACTTAAAGGCATTGACTCCATGTGGGGATGTTGTTAGTAAAGCGGCTGGAATGTCGATCCGGAGCCCCAGGAGAGGAAAAATGAGGTGCGTTTTAGAAACCTTTCCCGATCATATGGTATACCAGTCGCTGGGTTTCCCAAGCATGGTTTAGCTGTAGGAAGATTCCCTTCAACCTGGAGTGTTGGGACCCTTGGACTGAGTAGCATGAAGTATTGCATTAAACTTTCGGCAGTTGCTCACCAAAGCTCACCAATCCTGTCAGCCCCAAGTGTCCAGCCTTATGTCTTATCCAGCTGTGGGTTTATATGTGGTCAATCCAGGTTGCATCACAGCCCCTGAGCGAATTTTGTAAGAATTTTTCTCTCTTTCATTGTTTCAGCGTTTTGTTTTTAAAATTTATTTCTATAATGGGGTTTAGCTCCTTTTCACTGCTGTGTTTGTGCCGCTCTGCACACACTTGATTCCCTTATGGAGATATATCAATACATGGGTTTTAAGATTCTTATTCCTCAGATATATTTCTCTGCGGTGTATAGGGTGTGTTGAGGCCTGTTCATTGAGCAAGGTGTAGATCTTGTCTAATACCTATTTGGTTTATTGAACGGTATCTGTGCTAATTTCAAACTCTGGTTTTATGCATCACCCCACCTCTCCTTTCCCCTTAAGCTGACATAAGTGTGTTTTCTAAGTGTGAGACACTGTTCTGTTCTGTAATTCATTTCTTGTGCAGCCATATTTACCCTCCCTCTATAAGTGATATCTTATGATATGTTTCTTTTTCTGTTTGACTTATTTCAAGTAGTATTATCGGACCTAAATCCACTCTTTATCCTTCTACTAGCCTTATTACATTGATTTCATGGTGAAGAGATATTCCATTGTACATAAGTACCACATCTTCTTTATCCATTGTTCTCTTTCCTGGGATATTTAAGGTGTACTGAAGTTGAGGTTCTTGTAAACAGAGTAGCCCTAAACTGTGGTGTGCTTGTGTCTTGTTGATTTTTAGACTTCCCTAGATATACTCCCATGATTGGAAGTGTCCTATGCTCTGTAGCTCTGTTTTTTAGATGATTTAGGAACCACCATACACTTCTCCAGAGTGGCTCTCGGCAGTTCACACACTGCCCATCAGCGTATAAAGGCTCCCTGTTCTCCATGGCCTGTCCTGCATTTCTGGTTTTTACAATTTTTTAGGATGGCCCTTTTGACCGGTGGGAAGTGAGACTTCTTTGTTGTGCACATTTGCATTGCTTGCTTGCTTCATTGCCCATAAAGTGCGTATGCGTTTTTTCCTGGATATAATCAGGAAAAAACGCATACGCCCTTTTGGGCCAACTGCATCATTGTCGAAATTCTGCCGCTTTTCATGTGCGTTAAAGATGAGTCCAATCTATCTCTTGAAATCTGTTTCTTGCAATTCTGTCTTGCATTCAGATCCTCTTCTTTGCCTTACCTCAACATATTTTTGGACGTTAGTTTTCATTTATAACTCTGCAGGTTTGTGAATTGCAGTGACCCTGAGCTCCATTTTTTAAGTTGCTCTTTTGTGAGCTGGCCTCAAACCCGCAGGATTGCTTCAGGCCCTATTTTGGCTCCGGCGAGGCAGGCTGAGCCTTTCTTTAATTCTTATTCTTAATGGGAAATTAGAGTGATATGTGCCCGTCCAAACCCCTACAACTCTTCTCTCATTGGTTCCCCCTCTTCCCGTTCATCCTCCTCACAATTTGCAAAATGTGTGAAACAGAAGTTTAAATGTGCTGATTCTCCAAGTGGGGAGATTCTAAGTAGCGTGGCTGGAATGGTGAACAGGAGCACCAGGAGAGGATAAATGAGGTGCATTTTAGACACATCTCCCGATCACATGGTGTACAGTCCTCTGGGTTTTCCATGCATGTTTTAGCTGTAGGAAGATCCCTTGAACCTGCAGATTTGGGACCCATTGAATGGGTACCAGGTAGTATTACTTTAAAGGGTGGGCATTTCCTCACCCAACCTCACATTTCTCTTAGCGCAAACAGTTTCCAGCCTTATGTCTCATCCTGCTGTGGGTCTAGATGTGTTCAATCCATGTTGCATCACCGTCCCTGAGGAAAAGTTGTAAGAGGTTTTCTCTGTCTCTCTGTCGTTTATTTTTTTCAATTTATTACTATATTGGTTACAGCTGATTTTCAAAGCTCTGTTTCTTGCTGCTGTACATCCACTTGATTCGCGTACAGAGAGACATCAATAAATTCTTTTTCAGATTCTTACCAGTCGTATATATTCTTTTCCGGTGACTTGAGTGTGCTGAGTGCAGTTCTTTTAGCTACCGTGTAGGCCTTGTTGATTATCAGTTTGGTATTTGGAATGGTATCTTTGCTAATTTCAACCTCCTGGATGATGCCTCACCCCTCCCCACCTTTCCCGTTTAGCAGCCTTATGCGTGTTTTCTACATATTTGACTATGTTTTTGTTTTGTAATTTATTTCATGTGTAGCCATTTTGGATTCCACCTTTAAGTGATATCTTATGATATGTGTCTTTTTCTTTTTGAATTCTGTCACTTAGAATGATCATACGTAACTCCTCCGGAGTCGTTACAACTGGCCATATTTCATTGATTTCCAGGCTGAATAATATTCCACTCTACCTAAGTACCACATCTCTATCCATTTTTTCCCTCCAGAGACATTTAAGTTATATCCTAGTCGAGGATCTTTTAAACAGAGAGGGGGTAAACATTGGGGTGCCTGTGTCCTCTCGATTTTTGTTTTTCCCAAGATATACGCCCATGAGTGCAAGTGCCCTATGCTCTGTAGCTCATTTTTTAGATGCTTTAGTAAACACAATACACTTCTCCAGAATGGCCGTTGGCAATATACATTTCCACTATAAGTCTCACAGGGCTCCCTCTTCTCGTTGCCCTGTCCTGCATTTCTGTTGTTTACGCTTTATGAGGATGGCTCTTCTGACTGATGCGAAGTGATATCTTTTGTAGTATTGACTTCCAGTGCCCACCTGTTTGGTTGGCTAAAAAAGTGTATGCCCTTTTCTTGAATATATACAGAAAAGAACGCATACACCCTTTTTGGCCAACTGCAATGTTGGCAATGTTCAGCTCCTTTTCTTGTGCTTAATGGCGAGTCCTTTCTACCTCCTCAAATCCCTTTCCTGCCATTCTCCCTTGCTTACAAGTCCTTTTCTCTGACTTTCCTCAAGACATTTTTCAGTGATGGATATTTTCAACTCTGCAGTTTTGTGAATTTTACTGCCCCTGAGTTCCATTGTTCAACTCGTGTTTATGGGAACTGGCCACAAAGCAGCGGGATTTCCTCAAGCCCTATACTGTTTCCATGGGCAACCCTAGCCTTTGGTCAATTCGTCTTCCTGATTGGAAATTAGAGTGACATGTGCCTGTCTGAACACCTAGGACTTGTCTCTCATTGTTCCTCATCCTTCCGCTTCATCCTCTGGACAAATTCCAAACTGTACGCAACAGGATGTTGACAGTGCTGACATCTCCAAGTGGGGAGACTGTTAGTAAAGACGCTGGAGGGGTGAACCCGAGCACCAGGAGATGAGGAGATGAGATGCCTTTTCCAAACTCTTCCCGATCAGACGGTATACCATCCTCTGGGTGTGACAGACATGTTTTAGCAGTAGGAAGAGTCCCATTCATGTAAGGAGAACACCAGGGCTTTTTCAAAATCAGTGTCTCCCCGAAACCCAAACTGGGGAAGTTTTTAAGCTACGGCTACACATATGTTCATTAAGGGCCTTGGGGAGTAGGCAGAGTCCAAACTTTAGATGATTGAAGTCTTCAGGGTCAGAAGCACTCACCACCAGCTTCCCTTAGGCTACACTTTAACTGTCATTGATAGATGATGTCAATAAAAATATCTATTCTTTTTCAGATTATTTCCCCTTATAGGTTATTGCAAAATGTTGAGTGTAGTTCCCTGTGCTATACAGTAGTTCCTTGTTGATGATCTATTTTATACATAGCAGTGTGTATGTGTTCATTCCAAACTGTTAATTTATCCCTCCTCCCACCTTTCCCCTTTGGTAATAATAAATTATAAGATTTTATACTTCTCAGAAATGGGGGAGCTGAAAGAGAGGTATCATTTTCAATGGAAAAGCATTTAAAACAAGATTGAAGGTTTAACCAAGATTATTAGCTGTACATCCTTGGAAAGAAATCACTTCGTTTCTCTAATATTGACCTGACAAATAAGACAAACCTTTTCACTGAACTTGCTTATAAAAAGTGATGGAAATATCAAATGGAAGTGTTAAAAACATCTTATTTTACCCGAGCCTTATACACTGTTCTATGTTAACTACAGTTTGGCTCACACATCTGTTCATTGAGGTTACAATAGTCTCAATTTCTGTTATTGATCCTCCAGAGTGGACCCCAACAAGTGTCCCCCTGCCCAGTGTCATTGGGGCCAAGAGATCGAGACTGAGTTTGGTTCACAAGCAAAGGAAACTTTATATTTTGATCAGAGAATGGAGAGGTGAGAGCATGCACTACCCCGTGGGCTGTGGGCTGGGCTGCTGTGTAGAGATCCTGTCAGAGTCAGTGGGAGGGAGGGAGGCGGCGGAGCTCTCGAGGGCTGGGTTGGCTGTAGCTCAGGCTCTATATCGTGGAGTCTGCACTGGGCCCCAGGAGCTGAGGTGTCGACCCAGCCATTCTGCACTAGGAAATCTGGTCTGAAGTGCCGGGTGTAGAACCTCTGCATGCGGGACCCTAGGAGCACGTGAAATTAGACAAAGCACAAAGGATAAAAAAGGTTAGACTTGACTTTATTGCCCAGATTCTATTTTTATCTCCCAGGGATTTTTAATGGGCTTTGCTGGGGACAAACCCCTCCTCTGCCTTTTGTCCCGTTCCTCATTCTTGGAGTGCTGAGGGTGCAGACCCTTCTTCTGTAACTGCTGAGTGCTGAGTTGGGAGCCCTCATACCCTGGGGCGAGGGTCAGAGCTTCTCCCCAGCAGCCTCCCGGTGACGTTGATTGTCCCCAGGACCCCTGCCTCCCTGCTCGTCCACCTGAGCACCAGCATTGGAAGTGTTATAGATTCTAATGACCTTTAAGGGTCCAGGAAAGAGATGTGCAGAGACGCTGTGGGGGCCGGTTTCACCCCGCCCCACATTTGTTCGGCCACCTTAGGCTGACCGTCTCTGCCAGCCTAGATGCTCTGACCAGTAGTCTGCGCTTTCTTCAGTTAGGCCCCTGAATTAACGTACAAACAGCACCAGGTGTCAGAGCCCTGCCCGCTCAACTCCCAGACAGTCCAGGGTCAGTGGTGATCAAGGACCATGATGGCTACTGAGTCAACAGCCTTTTGAAGTAAACAGGAGTCCAGCCGGTCTTATTGGCCACCATCATCATGGTGTCTGTAGGCTTTTCTATGGTGACAGTGTGGTATACTGTTCCCCCGCCAAGATTATTAGCTCCCCTCTGGGTGCAGTAAGTCCTGCAAGCAGTAGTCTACTCTTTTGGGACACACTCTTGTTGTTTTATGAGAGAAACTCCAGGTCAAGTGATGTTCACACGAGTCGTCATGGTGCCCTGTTGCCCCCGGTTATCTCTCTGGATGTTGGAGTTGGAGGGCCTCCTCACTCGAGGTCGGTGTGCCCACGGAGCGAACCCTGCAACTTCAGGGCATGGTTGGTGGTTAGGATCACCACGTGGGGTCCTTTTCCCTTAGGAGGGAGGTGGCCTTTTGGGCTGCTGATTTCCAGGTTTTTAGATACCGCCAGTATCTTGGCCAGATGTGGCAGTGGGCCAAGCCCCTTAGTGACCGTAGTTTAACCTACCTGGATGGCATTCTTGCATTGTTCCATTTCAAGTGGTCCCAGTTTTTGCACTAATTCTCCAATGGCGATTCACCTTTCACCGGGAATGTAAAGGTCAAAGGGTTTAGCTAAATTAGGGAGTTCCAGGGCAAGGGTCTGAATTGACTGCTCTTTCCATTCTTGAAAGGCCACTTCTGGATTCTATTCAAAAGGATCATCATCTTTTCCTTTCAGTGTTTCATATAGAGGCCCAGCTAGTAGACTGTAGCTAGGGATCCAGAAGCAACAAACCCTGGCCTCCCCAGGAACCCCTAAGCTGTCTTCTAGTTTTAGAAAGGGGTAAGGCTGAAAATGGTTTCTTCCCTTTCCTGGGATGGGCTTCTCTGACCTTCTGTGAGAATGAAGCCCAGGCAGGTCACCGCAGTCTGTGATATTTGAGCTTTTTCTTGGACAACTTCTATCCTTTATTGGCTTGGTAGTTCAGAGGCCTCCTTAGTAGGGCTGGTGATCAGAATGTCGTCTGCATATTGAAGGAGGGTTTCCTTTTCCAGAGGTAGAACTTTTAGGTCTTTAGCTAAGCTTTCCCCAAAGATGGTGTGGGAATTTTTGCACCCTTGGGGCCAGACGGCCCGGAAGTATTGTTTTAGTTGTATGTGGAGTCCTGCCACTCACAAGCCAAAATTTCTTGTGACTCTGGGACTAATGGAATACAAAAGAAGGCATCATTGAAGACTAATACAGAATACCATGTCCTGGTGGTTGGTAGAATGACCAGCAGGGTGTAGGAATTAGGAGCAACTGGAGGTATATCCTCGGTGGCTTCACTGACTGTCCTGACATCCTTTACCAGGTCCCCAGCAGCCCATGGGGCTCTCGTGGTCAGACCAATCCCAGAATATGGAGCTCACCTGGGCAGGTACCCCACCCCCACCCCAGCCCACGGGGCTCTCGTGGTCAGGCCCCTCCCAGGATACAGAGCTACCCTTGCAGGTACCGTGGCAGGGCTGGGCACACAGGAACCGTGCACATAGCCCTCATTGCAGAGCACCCCCAGCTCACCTGTCGCTCAGAGCTGACACAGAGCACCTCAGAGCAGGACTTGAACTAACAAACAGCAGCTGCGACAGGTCTGTGACCCTGGGCATCACTCCGTGAGGCCTCCCTCCACCTGGTCTTCCAGAGACTTCCACTGCACCCGGGGCACCAGGCCTCTGTCTCCAACCACCACCCACCCCTCCTCTGCCTGACTCCTGGGTTCCTCTCATTAGGAGAGGGTTTTCTTGAAGTTGTCTCCCACTCATGGGCCAGATAAAATGATTAGAAAACAAGCCAAAGCTGCAGCCCCTTGTCTATCCTGACTCTCAGGAGCCCACACCTGTTCCTTGGACCTGGCCGGTTCAGCAAGTTCCATTTTCTGCAACTGTGAGCCCCTGAGGGGTGATGATTGGCTGACCTGGGCAGCCTCACCGTGCCGGCCAGCCCTCCCCAGGTGTGCCTGGGTTGAGATCAATATAAATACCACTCCAGGCAGCAAGAGCCCCTGCAGCCGTGCCTGACGCCATTTTCTCTGCCCTGTCAGCAGTCTCGGGGCTGGGCTGGTGGGAGGGAGTGAGAGGCCACGGCTTTGTGGGTGGCCCAGTGTGGGTGGGGCTCTGCTGGACTTTCTGCAGCAGTTGCCAGGCTGCCACCTGCTAAAGAAGAGGATGTGTCACCCATACCTGCTGCTGGAATTTCTCCCTGGGCAGAGGTGAGGAAGGAAAAAAGCAGTGGGGGCAGGGACAGGACGGGTATCTCAGGCAGGGAAATGGAAATCTTCCAGAAGAGCACCCAGGGCCAGGACCATCCTGGCTGGCCTGCAGGCACCAAGTCGGCCGGCATGCTGTCACTCGTGTGGCTCTATGGCCCTTCCTCTAGGCTTTCAAGTCCTTGTATATATTCAGGTGTTTTACCTGGGACGGGTGGGAATAGTTCAGCAGCAACTGGCCTGGGGCTCAGCTCACGTTTACTCACAGATGCCTCGGCACGGTGCCCCAGCTTTGCAATGAGGACGCTTGTTGCGTGGGGGCTGCTGGCTGAATGGGAGACGATTCCCCACCACTGACCAACTTCAGAATTGTTTACAACTGGAGCAAGTGCCCTGATACGGTTTTCCTCTGTGGAACTGGTGGGTTCTGTGTTTTTTTTCTCTTTTTCGTTTTTGGTTCAAGGTAGATTTTATTCCTCTTTTTTGTATTTACAGATATAAGCATGGAAATAATTTATTCATATAAATACATGTATGTGCAGGGAATAATTGTTTTTTCTGTTTTATTTTTTAAATTTTACTTCTTTTTAATTTTGAATTTTATTTTATATTTTTATACAGCAGGTTCTTATTGGTTATCTATTTTATACATATAAATGTATACATGCCAATCCCAGTCTCTCAACTCCTCCCACCACCACCCCCCCAACAGCTTTCCCCCCTTGTTGTCCATACGTTTGTTGTCTACATCTGTTGCTCTGTTTATGCCTTGCAAAATGGTTAATCTGTACAGTTTTTCTAGGTTCCACATATATGCATGAATATACAAGATTTGTTTTTCTCTTTCTGACTTACTTCACTCTGTATGACAGTCTCTAGATCCATCGACGTCTCTACAAATGACCCAATTTCATTCCTTTTCATGGCTTAGTAATATTCCATTTTATATATGTACCACAGCTTTATGCATTCGTCTGTCTGTGGGCATTTAGGTTGCTTCCATTACCTCGATATTGTAAATAGTGATGCAATGAACATTGCGGTGAATGACTCTTTTTGATTTATGGTTTTGTCTGGGTATATGTCCAGTACTGGGATTGCTGTATCATATGGTAGTTCTATTGTTAGTTTCTTAAGAAATTCCATATTGTTCTCCATAATGACTGTATCAATTTATATTCCCAACAATAGTGGAAGAGGGTTCCTTTTCTCCACACCCTTTCCAGCACTTTTTGTTTGTAGATTTTCAATGATGCCTATTCTACCAGGTGTGAGGTGATACCTCATTGTTGAATCCATTTCGTTGAGCAAGGGGTAGCTCTTGTCTATTACATATTTGGCTTATGGAACGGTATCTGTGTTAATTTCAAACTCTGCTTTTATGCAGCACCCCAACTCACCTTCCCCCTTAAGCAGGCATAAATTGGTTTTCTAAACTTGAGACCCTGTTCTGTTTTGTAATTCAGTTCATGTGTAGCCAAGTTCACATTCCGTGTATTAGTGATACCTTATGATGTTTCTTTTTCTGTGTGACTTATTTCACTTAGAATCATCGTGCCACAATCCACTCATTATGCTGGTACGGGCCTGGTGACATAGATTTCATTGCTGAGTGGTATTCTGTTGTACAGAAGTACCGCAACTTCTTTATCCATTATTTGCTCTCTGGGATATTTAACTTGTGCCGTAGAAGAGATTCCTGTAAAAAGAGCCGTCCCAAATTTTGGGGTTGCTGTGTCTTTTTGATATTAATTTCCCTAAGCTATAGGACCATAAGTGGAAGTGCCCTAGGCTCTGTTGCTTTGTTTTTTAGATGTTTCAGGAAACACCATACACTTCTCCCGAGTGTCTGTTGGCAATTTACATCCCGCCCATCAGCATAACAAGGCTCCCAGTTCTCCATGGCCTGTCCTGCCTTTCTGGATTTTACACTTTATTCTGATGGCCCTTTTGACCGGGGGGAAGTGAGACTTCATTGTAGTGCAGATTTCCTTTGCAAGCTTGCTTGGTTGGCCAAAAAGGGCGTATGCGTTTTTTCCTGAATATATTCAGGAAAAAACGCATATGCCCTTTTGGCAAAGTGCATCATTGTGGACGTACTGCCTCTTTTCCTACGCTTTCAATGCAATTCCAGTCTACCTCCTGAAATCGGTATCCTGCAATTCTGCCCCGCTTTCAAGTCCTCTTGGCAGCCTTACTTCAGTATATTTTTGGACGATACCTGTCATTTATAACTCTGCAGGTTTGTGAATTACAGAGCCCCTGAGCTCCTTTCTTCAACTCACTTTCTTGTGAGCTGGCCGCAACACTGCAGGATGGCTTCAGGCCCTAATCTGTTTCCGCCACGGCACGCTGAGCCTTTGGTTAATTCCTCTTCCTAGTGGGAAATGAGAGTTAAATTTGCCCGTCCAGACACCTCCAGCTAGTCTCTCATTGGTTTTCCCTTTTCCTGTTCATCTTCCGCAGAAATTGCAAACTGGGCCAAACAGGAGGTTAAAGGCACTGACTGTCCAAGTCGGGAGAGTGTTAGTAAAGCGTCTGGAATGTTGCACCCGAGTACCAGGGTATGAAAACTGAGACATATTTGAACACGTCTCCCGATCACACGGTTGATCATACTCTGGGTTCCACATGCATGTTTTAGCTGAAGGAAGAATACCTTAAACCTGGAGAGTTGAGACCCGTGGAATGGGTACCATGCAATATGACTTCAAAGGGTCTTCATTTGCTCACCGAATCTCTCCAATCCTATCACTGCTGCGTTTATGACCCTTTTACACACGCTTGATTCTCTTTTGGAGACATAGCAATCCATAGGTTTTAAGATACTTACTAGTCAGGTATATTCTTAGGCGTTTAATATGGGGTGTGGAGTCCATTTCGTTGAGCAAGGAGTAGCTCTTGTCTATTCCATATTTGGCTTAAGGAACTTTATCTTTGCTCATTTCAGTCTCTGGTTTTATGCAGCACCCCAACTCACCTTTCCACTTAAGCAAGCATAAGTTGGTTTTCTAAATTTGAGACCCTGTTCTGTTTTGTAATTCAGTTCCTCTGTAGCCAAGTTTAAATTCCATGTATTAGTGATATTTTTTGATGTTTCTTTTTCTGTTAGACTTATTTCAGTTAGAATCACCATACCCGAATCCACTCATTATGCTGCTACGGGCCTGGTGACATAGATTTCATTGCTGAGTGATATTGCTTTGTACATGAGTACCACAAATTCTTTATCCATTTTTCACTTTCTGTGATATTGAACTTGTACGGTAAACGAGGTTCTTGTAAACAGAGGCGTCCCAAACTTTGGGGTGGCTGTGTCTTTTTGATTTTAATTTCCCTAAGCTATAGGACCATAAGTGGAAGTGCACTAGGCTCTGTTGCTTTGCTTTTTAGATGTTTCAGGAAACACCATACGCTTCTCCGGAGTGGCTGTTGGCAATTTACATCCCACCCATCAGCATAACAAGGCTCCCAGTTCTCCATGGCCTGTTGCCTTTCTGGATTTTACACTTTTTTCAGATGGCCCTTTTGACCGGGGGGAAGTGAGACTTCATTGTAGTGCAGATTTCCTTTGCAAGCTTGCTTGGTTGGCCAAAAAGGGCGTATGCGTTTTTTCCTGAATA
Source organism: Stenella coeruleoalba (assembly GCF_951394435.1). Classification (NCBI taxonomy): domain Eukaryota; kingdom Metazoa; phylum Chordata; class Mammalia; order Artiodactyla; family Delphinidae; genus Stenella; species Stenella coeruleoalba. Next base: position 1,344,069 of record NW_027645992.1, on the reverse strand, counting down.
TATTCAGGAAAAAACGCATACGCACTTTTTGGCCAGGTGCATCATTGTGGACGTTCTGCCTCTTTTCCTATGCTTTCAATGCAATTCCAGTCTACCTCCTGAAATCGGTTTCCTGCAATTCTGCCCCACTTTCAAGTCCTCTTGGCAGCCTTACTTCAGTCTATTTTTGGACGATACCTGTCATTTATAACTCTGCTGGTTTGTCAATTGCAGTGCCCCTGAGCTCCTTTCTTCAACTCGCTTTCTTGTGAGCTGGCCGCAACACCGCAGGATGGCTTCAGGCCCTAATCTGGTTCCGGCCCGGCATGCTGAGCCTTTGGTTAATTCCTCTTCCTGGTGGGAAATGAGAGTTAAATTTGCCCGTCCAGACACCTCCAGCTAGCCTCTCATTGGTTCTCGCTATTCCTGTTCATCTTCCGCAGAAATTGCAAACTGGGCCAAACAGGAGGTTAAAGGGACTGACTCTCCAAGTCGGGAGAGTGCTAGTAAAGCGTCTGGAATGTTGCACCCGAGTACCAGGGGAGGAAAACTGAGACATATTTGAACACGTCTCCCGTTCACATGGTTGATCATACTCTGGGTTCCACATGCATGTTTTAGCTGAAGGAAGAATACCTTAAACCTGGAGAGTTGAGCCCCGTGTAATAGGTACCATGCAATATGACTTCAAAGGGTCTTCATTTGCTCACCGAACCTCTCCAATCCTATCACTGCTGCGTTTATGCCCCTGTACACATGCTTTATTCTCTTTTGGAGGCATAGCAATCCATAGGTTTTAAGATACTTACTAGTCAGGTACATTCTTAGGCATTTAATATGGGGTTTTGAGTCCATTTCGTTGAGCAAGGAGTAGCTCTTGTCTATTCCATATTTGGCTTAAGGAACTTTATCTGTGCTCGTTTCAATCTCTGGTTTTATGCAGCACCCCAACTCACCTTTACCCTTAAGCAAGCATAAGTTGGTTTTCTAAATTTGAGACCCTGTTCTGTTCTGTAATTCAGTTCCTGTATAGCCAAGTTTACATTCCGTGTATTAGTGATATCTTATGATGTTTCTTTTTCTGTGTGACTTATTTCAGTTAGAATCATCGTACCTGAATCCACTCATTATGCTGCTACGGGCCTGATGACATAGATTTCATTGCTGAGTGATACTGCATTGTACGTAAGTACCACAAGTTCTTTATCCATTTTTCACTTTCTGCGATGTTGAACTTGTACTGTAAACGAGGTTCTTGTAAACAGAGCCGTTCCAAACTTTGCGGTGGCTGTGTCTTTTTGATTTTAATTTCCCTAAGCTATAGGACCATAAGTGGAAGTGCCCTAGGCTCTGTTGCTTTGTTTTTTAGATGTTTCAGGAAACACCATACACTTCTCCCGAGTGGTTGTTGGCAATTTACATCCCGCCCATCAGCATAACAAGGCTCCCAGTTCTCCATGGCCTGTCCTGCCTTTCTGGATTTTACACTTTTTTCAGATGGCCCTTTTGACCGGGGGGAAGTGAGACTTCATTGTAGTGCAGATTTCCTTTGCAAGTTTGCTTGGTTGGCCAAAAAGGGCGTATGCGTTTTTTCCTGAATATATTCAGGAAAAAACGCATACGCCCTTTTTGGCCAAGTGCATCATTGTGGACGTTCTGCCTCTTTTCCTATGCTTTCAATGCAATTCCAGTCTACCTCCTGAAATCGGTTTCCTGCAATTCTGCCCCGCTTTCAAGTCCTCTTGGCAGCCTTACTTCAGTCTATTTTTGGACGATAGCTGTCATTTATAACTCTGCAGGTTTGTGAATTACAGTGCCCCTGAGCTCCTTTCTTCAACTCGCTTTCTTTTGAGCTGGCCGCAGCACCGCAGGATGTCTTCAGGCTCTAATCTGGTTCTGGCACGGCACGCTGAGCGTTTGGTTATTTCCTCTTCCTGGTGGGAAATGAGAGTTAAATTTGCCCGTCCAGACACCTCCAGCTAGTTTCTCATTGGTTCTCGCTATTCCTGTTCATCTTCCGCAGAAATTGCAAACTGGGCCAAACAGGAGGTTAAAGGGACTGACTCTCCAAATGGGGAGAGTGTTAGTAAAGCGTCTGGAATGTTGCACCCGACTACCAGGGTACGAAAACTGAGACATATTTGAACATGTCTCCCGATCACATGGTTGATCATACTCTGGGTTCCACATGCATGTTTTAGCTGAAGGAAGAATACCTAAAACCTGGGTAGTTGAAACCCGTGTAATGGGTACCATGCAATATGACTTCAAAGGGTCTTCATTTGCTCACCGAACCTCTCCAATCCTATCACTGCTGCGTTTATGCCCCTGTACACATGCTTGATTCTCTTTCGGACACATAGCAATCCATAGGTTTTAAGATACTTACTAGTCAGGTACATTCTTAGGCGTTTAATATGCGGTGTTGAGTCCATTTCGTTGAGCAAGGAGTAGCTCTTGTCTATTCCATATTTGGCTTAAGGAACTTTATCTGTGCTCATTTCAATCTCTGGTTTTATGCAGCACCCCAACTCACCTTTCCCCTTAAGCAAGCATAAGTTGGTTTTCTAAATTTGAGACCCTGTTCTGTTCTGTAATTCAGTTCCTGTGTAGCCAAGTTTACATTCCGTGTATTACTGATATCTTATGATGTTTCTTTTTCTGTGTGACTTATTTCAGTTAGAATCATCATACCTGAATCCACTCATTGTGCTGCTAAGGGCCTGATGACACAGATTTCATTGCTGAGTGATATTGCTTTGTAAGTAAATACCACAACTTCTTTATCCATTTTTCACTTTCTGCGATGTTGAACTTGTACTGTAAACGAGGTTCTTGTAAACAGAGCCGTTCCAAACTTTGGGGTGGCTGTGTCTTTTTGATTTTAATTTCCCTAAGCTATAGGACCATAAGTGGAAGTGCCCTAGGTTCTGTTGCTTTGTTTTTTAGATGTTTCAGGAAACACCATACACTTCTCCCGAATGTCTGTTGGCAATTTACATCCCGCCCATCAGCATAACAAGGCTCCCAGTTGTCCATGGCCTGTCCTGCCTTTCTGGATTTTACACTTTTTTCAGATGGCCCTTTTGACCGGGGGGAAGTGAGACTTCATTGTAGTGCAGATTTCCTTTGAAAGCTTGCTTGGTTGGCCAAAAAGGGCGTATGCGTTTTTTCCTGAATATATTCAGGAAAAAACGCATACGCCCTTTTTGGCCAAGTGCATCATTGTGGACGTTCTGCCTCTTTTCCTATGCTTTCAATGCAATTCCAGTCTACCTCCTGAAATCGGTTTCCTGCAATTCTGCCCCGCTTTCAAGTCCTTTTGGCAGCCTTACTTCAGTATATTTTTGGACGATAGCTGTCATTTATAACTCTGCAGGTTTGTGAATTACAGTGCCCCTGAGCTCCTTTCTTCAACTCGCTTTCTTGTGACCTGGCCGCAACACCGCAGGATGGCTTCAGGCCCTAATCTGGTTCCGGCACGGCACACTGAGCCTTTGGTTATTTCCTCTTCCTGGTGGGAAATGAGAGTTAAATTTGCCCGTCCAGACACCTCCAGCTAGTCTCTCATTGGTTCTCGCTATTCCTGTTCATCTTCCGCAGAAATTGCAAACTGGGCCAAACAGGAGGTTAAAGGCGCTGACTCTCCAAGACGGGAGAGTGTTAGTAAAGTGTCTGGAATGTTGCACCCGAGTACCAGGGGAGGAAAACTGAGACATATTTGAACACGTCTCCCGTTCACATGGTTGATCATACTTGGGTTCCACATGCATGTTTTAGCTGAAGGAAGAATACCTTAAACCTGGAGAGTTAAGACCCGTGTAATGGGTACCATGTAATATGACTTCAAAGGGTCTTCATTTGCTCACCAAACCTCTCCAATCCTATCACTGCTGCGTTTATGCCCCTGTACACATGCTTGATTCTCTTTCGGACACATAGCAATCCATAGGTTTTAAGATACTTACTAGTCAGGTACATTCTTAGGCGTTTAATATGCGGTGTTGAGTCCATTTCGTTGAGCAAGGAGTAGCTCTTGTCTATTCCATATTTGGCTTAAGGAACTTTATCTGTGCTCATTTCAATCTCTGCTTTTATGCAGCACCCCAACTCACCTTTCCCCTTAAGCAAGCATAAGTTGGTTTTCTAAATTTGAGACCCTGTTCTGTTCTGTAATTCAGTTCCTGTGTAGCCAAGTTTACATTCCGTGTATTACTGATATCTTATGATGTTTCTTTTTCTGTGTGACTTATTTCAGTTAGAATCATCATACCTGAATCCACTCATTGTGCTGCTAAGGGCCTGATGACACAGATTTCATTGCTGAGTGATATTGCTTTGTAAGTAAATACCACAACTTCTTTATCCATTTTTCACTTTCTGCGATGTTGAACTTGTACTGTAAACGAGGTTCTTGTAAACAGAGCCGTTCCAAACTTTGGGGTGGCTGTGTCTTTTTGATTTTAATTTCCCTAAGCTATAGGACCATAAGTGGAAGTGCCCTAGGTTCTGTTGCTTTGTTTTTTAGATGTTTCAGGAAACACCATACACTTCTCCCGAATGTCTGTTGGCAATTTACATCCCGCTCATCAGCATAACAAGGCTCCCAGTTCTCCATGGCCTGTCCTGCCTTTCTGGATTTTACACTTTTTTCAGATGGCCCTTTTGACCGGGGGGAAGTGAGACTTCATTGTAGTGCAGATTTCCTTTGCAAGCTTGCTTGGTTGGCCAAAAAGGGCGTATGCGTTTTTTCCTGAATATATTCAGGAAAAAACGCATACGCCCTTTTTGGCCAAGTGCATCATTGTGGACGTTCTGCCTCTTTTCCTATGCTTTCAATGCAATTCCAGTCTACCTCCTGAAATCGGTTTCCTGCAATTCTGCCCCGCTTTCAAGTCCTTTTGGCAGCCTTACTTCAGTATATTTTTGGACGATAGCTGTCATTTATAACTCTGCAGGTTTGTGAATTACAGTGCCCCTGAGCTCCTTTCTTCAACTCGCTTTCTTGTGACCTGGCCGCAACACCGCAGGATGGCTTCAGGCCCTAATCTGGTTCCGGCACGGCACGCTGAGCCTTTGGTTATTTCCTCTTCCTGGTGGGAAATGAGAGTTAAATTTGCCCGTCCAGACACCTCCAGCTAGTCTCTCATTGGTTCTCGCTATTCCTGTTCATCTTCCGCAGAAATTGCAAACTGGGCCAAACAGGAGGTTAAAGGCGCTGACTCTCCACGTGGGGAGAGTGTTAGTAAAGTGTCTGGAATGTTGCACCCGAGTACCAGGGGAGGAAAACTGAGACATATTTGAACACGTCTCCCGTTCACATGGTTGATCATACTTGGGTTCCACATGCATGTTTTAGCTGAAGGAAGAATACCTTAAACCTGGAGAGTTAAGACCCGTGCAATGGGTACCATGCAATATGATTTCAAAGGGTCTTCATTTGCTCACCAAACCTCTCCAATCCTATCACTGCTGCGTTTATGCCCCTGTGCACATGCTTGATTCTCTTTCGGACACATAGCAATCCATAGGTTTTAAGATACTTACTAGTCAGGTACATTCTTAGGCGTTTAATATGCGGTGTTGAGTCCATTTCGTTGAGCAAGGAGTAGCTCTTGTCTATTCCATATTTGGCTTAAGGAACTTTATCTGTGCTCATTTCAATCTCTGGTTTTATGCAGCACCCCAACTCACCTTTCCCCTTAAGCAAGCATAAGTTGGTTTTCTAAATTTGAGACCCTGTTCTGTTCTGTAATTCAGTTCCTGTGTAGCCAAGTTTACATTCCGTGTATTACTGATATCTTATGATGTTTCTTTTTCTGTGTGACTTATTTCAGTTAGAATCATCATACCTGAATCCACTCATTGTGCTGCTAAGGGCCTGATGACACAGATTTCATTGCTGAGTGATATTGCTTTGTAAGTAAATACCACAACTTCTTTATCCATTTTTCACTTTCTGCGATGTTGAACTTGTATTGTAAACGAGGTTCTTGTAAACAGAGCCGTTCCAAACTTTGCGGTGGCTGTGTCTTTTTGATTTTAATTTCCCTAAGCTATAGGACCATAAGTGGAAGTGCCCTAGGTTCTGTTGCTTTGTTTTTTAGATGTTTCAGGAAACACCATACACTTCTCCCGAATGTCTGTTGGCAATTTACATCCCGCCCATCAGCATAACAAGGCTCCCAGTTCTCCATGGCCTGTCCTGCCTTTCTGGATTTTACACTTTTTTCAGATGGCCCTTTTGACCGGGGGGAAGTGAGACTTCATTGTAGTGCAGATTTCCTTTGCAAGCTTGCTTGGTTGGCCAAAAAGGGCGTATGCGTTTTTTCCTGAATATATTCAGGAAAAAACGCATACGCCCTTTTTGGCCAAGTGCATCATTGTGGACGTTCTGCCTCATTTCCTATGCTTTCAATGCAATTCCAGTCTACCTCCTGAAATCGGTTTCCTGCAATTCTGCCCCGCTTTCAAGTCCTTTTGGCAGCCTTACTTCAGTCTATTTTTGGACGATAGCTGTCATTTATAACTCTGCAGGTTTGTGAATTACAGTGCCCCTGAGCTCCTTTCTTCAACTCGCTTTCTTGTGACCTGGCCGCAACACCGCAGGATGGCTTCAGGCCCTAATCTGGTTCCGGCACGGCACGCTGAGCCTTTGGTTATTTCCTCTTCCTGGTGGGAAATGAGAGTTAAATTTGCCCGTCCAGACACCTCCAGCTAGTCTCTCATTGGTTCTCGCTATTCCTGTTCATCTTCCGCAGAAATTGCAAACTGGGCCAAACAGGAGGTTAAAGGCGTTGACTCTCCAAGTGGGGAGAGTGTTAGTAAAGTGTCTGGAATGTTGCACCCGAGTACCAGGGGAGGAAAACTGAGACATATTTGAACACGTCTCCCGTTCACATGGTTGATCATACTTGGGTTCCACATGCATGTTTTAGCTGAAGGAAGAATACCTTAAACCTGGTGAGTTAAGACCCGTGTAATGGGTACCATGCAATATGACTTCAAAGGGTCTTCATTTGCTCACCAAACCTCTCCAATCCTATCACTGCTGCGTCTATGCCCCTGTACACATGCTTGATTCTCTTTCGGAGACATAGCAATCCATAGGTTTTAAGATACTTACTAGTCAGGTACATTCTTAGGCGTTTAATATGCGGTGTTGAGTCCATTTCGTTGAGCAAGGAGTAGCTCTTGTCTATTCCATATTTGGCTTAAGGAACTTTATCTGTGCTCATTTCAATCTCTGCTTTTATGCAGCACCCCAACTCACCTTTCCCCTTAAGCAAGCATAAGTTGGTTTTCTAAATTTGAGACCCTGTTCTGTTCTGTAATTCAGTTCCTGTGTAGCCAAGTTTACATTCCGTGTATTACTGATATCTTATGATGTTTCTTTTTCTGTGTGACTTATTTCAGTTAGAATCATCATACCTGAATCCACTCATTGTGCTGCTAAGGGCCTGATGACACAGATTTCATTGCTGAGTGATATTGCTTTGTAAGTAAATACCACAACTTCTTTATCCATTTTTCACTTTCTGCGATGTTGAACTTGTACTGTAAACGAGGTTCTTGTAAACAGAGCCGTTCCAAACTTTGGGGTGGCTGTGTCTTTTTGATTTTAATTTCCCTAAGCTATAGGACCATAAGTTGCAGTGCCCTAGGCTCTGTTGCTTTGTTTTTTAGATGTTTCAGGAAACACCATACACTTCTCCCGAGTGTCTGTTGGCAATTTACATCCCGCCCATCAGCATAACAAGGCTCCCAGTTCTCCATGGCCTGTCCTGCCTTTCTGGATTTTACACTTTTTTCAGATGGCCCTTTTGACCAGAGGGAAGTGAGACTTCATTGTAGTGCAGATTTCCTTTGCAAGTTTGCTTGGTTGGCCAAAAAGGGCGTATGCGTTTTTTCCTGAATATATTCAGGAAAAAACGCATACGCCCTTTTTGGCCAAGTGCATCATTGTGGTCGTTCTGCCTCTTTTCCTATGCTTTCAATGCAATTCCAGTCTACCTCCTGAAATCGGTTTCCTGCAATTCTGCCCCGCTTTCAAGTCCTCTTCGCAGGCTTACTTCAGTATATTTTTGGACGATAGCTGTCATTTATAACTCTGCAGGTTTGTGAATTACAGTGCCCCTGAGCTCCTTTCTTCAACTCGCTTTCTTGTGAGCTGGCCGCAACACCGCAGGATGGCTTCAGGCCCTTATCTGGTTCCGGCATGGCACGCTGACCCTCTGGTTATTTCCTGTTCCTGGTGGGAAATGAGAGTTAAATTTGCCCGTCCAGACACCTCCAGCTAGTCTCTCATTGGTTCTCGCTATTCCTGTTCATCTTCCGCAGAAATTGCAAACTGGGCCAAACAGGAGGTTAAAGGCGCTGACTCTCCAAGTCGGGAGAGTGTTAGTAAAGCGTCTGGAATGTTGCACCCGAGTACCAGGGGAGGAAAACTGAGACATATTTGAACACGTCTCCCGTTCACACGGATGATCATACTCTTGGTTCCACATGCATGTTTTAGCTGAAGGAAGAATACCTTAAACCTGGGTAGTTGAAACCCGTGGAATGGGTACCATGCAATATGACTTCAAAGGGTCTTCATTTGCTCACCGAACCTCTCCAATCCTATCACTGCTGCGTTTATGCCCCTGTACACATGCTTGATTCTCTTTCGGAGACATAGCAATCCATAGGTTTTAAGATACTTACTAGTCAGGTACATTCTTAGGCGTTTAATATGCGGTGTTGAGTCCATTTCGTTGAGCAAGGAGTAGCTCTTGTCTATTCCATATTTGACTTAAGGAACTTTATCTGTGCTCATTTCAATCTCTGGTTTTATGCAGCACCCCAGCTCACCTTTACCCTTAAGCAAGCATAAGTTGGTTTTCTAAATTTGAGACCCTGTTCTGTTCTGTAATTCAGTTCCTGTGTAGCCAAGTTTACATTCCGTGTATTACTGATATCTTATGATGTTTCTTTTTCTGTGTGATTTATTTCAGTTAGAATCATCATACCTGAATCCACTCATTGTGCTGCTAAGGGCCTGATGACACAGATTTCATTGCTGAGTGATATTGCTTTTTAAGTAAATACCACAACTTCTTTCTCCATTTTTCACTTTCTGCGATGTTGAACTTGTACTGTAAACGAGGTTCTTGTAAACAGAGCCGTTCCAAACTTTGGGGTGGCTGTGTCTTTTTGATTTTAATTTCCCTAAGCTATAGGACCATAAGTAGAAGTGCCCTAGGTTCTGTTGCTTTGTTTTTTAGATGTTTCAGGAAACACCATACACTTCTCCCAAGTGGTTGTTGGCAATTTACATCCCGCCCATCAGCATAACAAGGCTCCCAGTTCTCCATGGCCTGTCCTGCCTTTCTGGATTTTACACTTTTTTCAGATGGCCCTTTTGACCGGGGAGAAGTGAGACTTCATTGTAGTGCAGATTTCCTTTGCAAGCTTGCTTGGTTGGCCAAAAAGGGCGTATGCGTTTTTTCCTGAATATATTCAGGAAAAAACGCATACGCCCTTTTTGGCCAAGTGCATCATTGTGGACGTTCTGCCTCTTTTCCTATGCTTTCAATGCAATTCCAGTCTACCTCCTGAAATCGGTTTCCTGCAATTCTGCCCCGCTTTCAAGTCCTCTTGGCAGCCTTACTTCAGTCTATTTTTGGACGATAGCTGTCATTTATAACTCTGAAGGTTTGTGAATTACAGTGCCCCTGAGCTCCTTTCTTCAACTCGCTTTCTTGTGAGCTGGCCGCAACACCGCAGGATGGCTTCAGGCCTTAATCTGGTTCCGGCACGGCACGCTGAGCCTTTGGTTAATTCCTCTTCCTGGTGGGAAATGAGAGTTAAATTTGCCCGTCCAGACACCTCCAGCTAGTCTCTCATTGGTTCTCGCTATTCCTGTTCATCTTCCGCAGTAATTGGAAACTGGGCCAAACAGGAGGTTAAAGGGACTGACTCTCCAAGTCGGGAGAGTGTTAGTAAAGCATCTGGAATGTTGCACCCGAGTACCAGGGTACGAAAACTGAGACATATTTGAACACGTCTCCCGATCACATGGTTGATCATACTCTGGGTTCCACATGCATGTTTTAGCTGAAGGAAGAATACCTAAAACCTGGGTAGTTGAAACCCGTGGAATGGGTACCATGCAATATGACTTCAAAGGGTCTTCATTTGCTCACCGAACCTTTCCAATCTTATCACTGCTGCGTTTACGCCCCTGTACACATGCTTGATTCTCTTTCGGAGACATAGCAATCCATAGGTTTTAAGATACTTACTAGTCAGGTACATTCTTAGGTGTTTAATATGCGGTGTTGAGTCCATTTCGTTGAGCAAGGAGTAGCTCTTGTCTATTCCATATTTGGCTTAAGGAACTTTATCTGTGCTCATTTCAATCTCTGGTTTTATGCAGCACCCCAACTCACCTTTCCCCTTAAGCAAGAATAAGTTGGTTTTCTAAATTTGAGACCCTGTTCTGTTCTGTAATTCAGTTCCTGTGTAGCCAAGTTTACATTCCGTGTATTACTGATATCTTATGATGTTTCTTTTTCTGTGTGACTTATTTCAGTTAGAATCATCATACCTGAATCCACTCATTGTGCTGCTAAGGGCCTGATGACACAGATTTCATTGCTGAGTGATATTGCTTTGTAAGTAAATACCACAACTTCTTTCTCCATTTTTCACTTTCTGCGATGTTGAACTTGTACCGTAAACGAGGTTCTTGTAAACAGAGCCGTTCCAAACCTTGGGGTGGCTGTGTCTTTTTGATTTTAAATTCCCTAAGCTATAGGACCATAAGTGGAAGTGCCCTAGGCTCTGTTGCTTTGTTTTTTAGATGTTTCAGGAAACACCATACACTTCTCCCGAGTGGTTGTTGGCAATTTACATCCCGCAAATCAGCATAACAAGGCTCCCAGTTCTCCATGGCCTGTCCTGCCTTTCTGGATTTTACACTTTTTTCAGATGGCCCTTTTGACCGGGGGGAAGTGAGACTTCATTGTAGTGCAGATTTCCTTTGCAAGCTTGCTTGGTTGGCCAAAAAGGGCGTATGCGTTTTTTTCCTGAATATATTCAGGAAAAAACGCATATGCCCTTTTTGGCCAAGTGCATCATTGTGGACGTTCTGCCTCTTTTCCTATGCTTTCAATGCAATTCCAGTCTACCTCCTGAAATCGGTTTCCTGCAATGCTGCCCCGTTTTCAAGTCCTCTTGGCAGCCTTACTTCAGTCTATTTTTGGACGATAGCTGTCATTTATAACTCTGCAGGTTTGTGAATTACAGTGCCCCTGAGCTCCTTTCTTCAACTCGCTTTCTTGTGAGCTGGCCGCAACACCGCAGGATGGCTTCAGGCCCTTATCTGGTTCCGGCACGGCACGCTGAGCCTTTGGTTATTTCCTGTTCCTGGTGGGAAATGAGAGTTAAATTTGCCCGTCCAGACACCTCCAGCTAGTCTCTCATTGGTTCTCGCTATTCCTGTTCATCTTCCGCAGAAATTGCAAACTGGGCCAAACAGGAGGTTAAAGGCGCTGACTCTCCAAGTCGGGAGAGTGTTAGTAAAGCGTCTGGAATGTTGCACCCGAGTACCAGGGTACGAAAACTGAGACATATTTGAACACGTCTCCCGTTCACACGGATGATCATACTCTTGGTTCCACATGCATGTTTTAGCTGAAGGAAGAATACCTTAAACCTGGGTAGTTGAAACCCGTGGAATGGGTACCATGCAATATGACTTCAAAGGGTCTTCATTTGCTCACCGAACCTCTCCAATCCTATCACTGCTGCGTTTATGCCCCTGTACACATGCTTGATTCTCTTTCGGAGACATAGCAATCCATAGGTTTTAAGATACTTACTAGTCAGGTACATTCTTAGGCGTTTAATATGGGGTGTTGAGTCCATTTCGTTGAGCAAGGAGTATCTCTTGTCTCTTCCGTATTTGGCTTAAGGAACTTTATCTGTGCTCATTTCAATCTCTGGTTTTATGCAGCATCCCAACTCACCTTTACCCTTAAGCAAGCATAAGTTGGTTTTCTAAATTTGAGACCCTGTTCTGTTCTGTAATTCAGTTCCTGTGTAGCCAAGTTTACATTCCGTGTATTACTGATATCTTATGATGTTTCTTTTTCTGTGTGACTTATTTCAGTTAGAATCATCATACCTGAATCCACTCATTGTGCTGCTAAGGGCCTGATGACACAGATTTCATTGCTGAGTGATATTGCTTTGTAAGTAAATACCACAACTTCTTTATCCATTTTTCACTTTCTGCGATGTTGAACTTGTACTGTAAACGAGGTTCTTGTAAACAGAGCCGTTCCAAACTTTGGGGTGGCTGTGTCTTTTTGATTTTAATTTCCCTAAGCTATAGGACCATAAGTTGCAGTGCCCTAGGCTCTGTTGCTTTGTTTTTTAGATGTTTCAGGAAACACCATACACTTCTCCCGAGTGTCTGTTGGCAATTTACATCCCGCCCATCAGCATAACAAGGCTCCCAGTTCTCCATGGCCTGTCCTGCCTTTCTGGATTTTACACTTTTTTCAGATGGCCCTTTTGACCAGAGGGAAGTGAGACTTCATTGTAGTGCAGATTTCCTTTGTAAGTTTGCTTGGTTTTCCAAAAAGTGCGTATGCGTTTTTTCCTGAATATATTCAGGAAAAAACGCATACGCCCTTTTTGGCCAAGTGCATCATTGTGGACGTTCTGCCTCTTTTCCTATGCTTTCAGTGCAATTCCAGTCTACCTCCTGAAATCGGTTTCCTGCAATTCTGCCCCGCTTTCAAGTCCTCTTGGCAGCCTTACTTCAGTATATTTTTGGACGATAGCTGTCATTTATAACTCTGCAGGTTTGTGAATTACAGTGCCCCTGAGCTCCTTTCTTCAACTCGCTTTCTTGTGAGCTGGCCGCAACACCGCAGGATGGCTTCAGGCCCTTATCTGGTTCCGGCACGGCACGCTGAGCCTTTGGTTATTTCCTGTTCCTGGTGGGAAATGAGAGTTAAATTTGCCCGTCCAGACACCTCCAGCTAGCCTCTCATTGGTTCTCGCTATTCCTGTTCATCTTCCGTAGAAATTGCAAACTGGGCCAAACAGGAGGTTAAAGGGACTGACTCTCCAAGTCGGGAGAGTGTTAGTAAAGCGTCTGGAATGTTGCACCCGAGTACCAGGGTACGAAAACTGAGACATATTTGAACACGTCTCCCGATCACATGGTTGATCATACTCTGGGTTCCACATGCATGTTTTAGCTGAAGGAAGAATACCTTAAACCTGGGTAGTTGAAACCCGTGGAATGGGTACCATGCAATATGACTTCAAAGGGTCTTCATTTGCTCACCGAACCTCTCCAATCCTATCACTGCTGCGTTTATGCCCCTGTACACATGCTTGATTCTCTTTCGGAGACATAGCAATCCATAGGTTTTAAGATACTTACTAGTCAGGTACATTCTTAGGCGTTTAATATGCGGTGTTGAGTCCATTTCGTTGAGCAAGGAGTAGCTCTTGTCTATTCCATATTTGACTTAAGGAACTTTATCTGTGCTCATTTCAATCTCTGGTTTTATGCAGCACCCCAACTCACCTTTCCCCTTAAGCAAGCATAAGTTGGTTTTCTAAATTTGAGACCCTGTTCTGTTCTGTAATTCAGTTCCTGTGTAGCCAAGTTTCCATTCCGTGTATTACTGATATCTTATGATGTTTCTTTTTCTGTGTGACTTATTTCAGTTAGAATCATCATACCTGAATCCACTCATTGTGCTGCTAAGGGCCTGATGACATAGATTTCATTGCTGAGTGATATTGCTTTGTAAGTGAATACCACAACTTCTTTATCCATTTTTCACTTTCTGCGATGTTGAACTTGTACTGTAAACGAGGTTCTTGTAAACAGAGCCGTTCCAAACTTTGCGGTGGCTGTGTCTTTTTGATTTTAATTTCCCTAAGCTATAGGACCATAAGTTGCAGTGCCCTAGGCTCTGTTGCTTTGTTTTTTAGATGTTTCAGGAAACACCATACACTTCTCCCGAGTGTCTGTTGGCAATTTACATCCCGCCCATCAGCATAACAAGGCTCCCAGTTCTCCATGGCCTGTCCTGCCTTTCTGGATTTTACACTTTTTTCAGATGGCCCTTTTGACCGGGGGGAAGTGAGACTTCATTGTAGTGCAGATTTCCTTTGCAAGCTTGCTTGGTTGGCCAAAAAGGGCGTATGCGTTTTTTCCTGAATATATTCAGGAAAAAACGCATACGCCCTTTTTGGCCAAGTGCATCATTGTGGACGTTCTGCCTCATTTCCTATGCTTTCAATGCAATTCCAGTCTACCTCCTGAAATCGGTTTCCTGCAATTCTGCCCCGCTTTCAAGTCCTTTTGGCAGCCTTACTTCAGTCTATTTTTGGACGATAGCTGTCATTTATAACTCTGCAGGTTTGTGAATTACAGTGCCCCTGAGCTCCTTTCTTCAACTCGCTTTCTTGTGACCTGGCCGCAACACCGCAGGATGGCTTCAGGCCCTAATCTGGTTCCGGCACGGCACGCTGAGCCTTTGGTTATTTCCTCTTCCTGGTGGGAAATGAGAGTTAAATTTGCCTGTCCAGACACCTCCAGCTAGTCTCTCATTGGTTCTCGCTATTCCTGTTCATCTTCCGCAGAAATTGCAAACTGGGCCAAACAGGAGGTTAAAGGCGTTGACTCTCCAAGTGGGGAGAGTGTTAGTAAAGTGTCTGGAATGTTGCACCCGAGTACCAGGGGAGGAAAACTGAGACATATTTGAACACGTCTCCCGTTCACATGGTTGATCATACTTGGGTTCCACATGCATGTTTTAGCTGAAGGAAGAATACCTTAAACCTGGTGAGTTAAGACCCGTGTAATGGGTACCATGCAATATGACTTCAAAGGGTCTTCATTTGCTCACCAAACCTCTCCAATCCTATCACTGCTGCGTCTATGCCCCTGTACACATGCTTGATTCTCTTTCGGAGACATAGCAATCCATAGGTTTTAAGATACTTACTAGTCAGGTACATTCTTAGGCGTTTAATATGCGGTGTTGAGTCCATTTCGTTGAGCAAGGAGTAGCTCTTGTCTATTCCATATTTGGCTTAAGGAACTTTATCTGTGCTCATTTCAATCTCTGCTTTTATGCAGCACCCCAACTCACCTTTCCCCTTAAGCAAGCATAAGTTGGTTTTCTAAATTTGAGACCCTGTTCTGTTCTGTAATTCAGTTCCTGTGTAGCCAAGTTTACATTCCGTGTATTACTGATATCTTATGATGTTTCTTTTTCTGTGTGACTTATTTCAGTTAGAATCATCATACCTGAATCCACTCATTGTGCTGCTAAGGGCCTGATGACACAGATTTCATTGCTGAGTGATATTGCTTTGTAAGTAAATACCACAACTTCTTTATCCATTTTTCACTTTCTGCGATGTTGAACTTGTACTGTAAACGAGGTTCTTGTAAACAGAGCCGTTCCAAACTTTGGGGTGGCTGTGTCTTTTTGATTTTAATTTCCCTAAGCTATAGGACCATAAGTTGCAGTGCCCTAGGCTCTGTTGCTTTGTTTTTTAGATGTTTCAGGAAACACCATACACTTCTCCCGAGTGTCTGTTGGCAATTTACATCCCGCCCATCAGCATAACAAGGCTCCCAGTTCTCCATGGCCTGTCCTGCCTTTCTGGATTTTACACTTTTTTCAGATGGCCCTTTTGACCAGAGGGAAGTGAGACTTCATTGTAGTGCAGATTTCCTTTGCAAGTTTGCTTGGTTGGCCAAAAAGGGCGTATGCGTTTTTTCCTGAATATATTCAGGAAAAAACGCATACGCCCTTTTTGGCCAAGTGCATCATTGTGGTCGTTCTGCCTCTTTTCCTATGCTTTCAATGCAATTCCAGTCTACCTCCTGAAATCGGTTTCCTGCAATTCTGCCCCGCTTTCAAGTCCTCTTCGCAGGCTTACTTCAGTATATTTTTGGACGATAGCTGTCATTTATAACTCTGCAGGTTTGTGAATTACAGTGCCCCTGAGCTCCTTTCTTCAACTCGCTTTCTTGTGAGCTGGCCGCAACACCGCAGGATGGCTTCAGGCCCTTATCTGGTTCCGGCATGGCACGCTGACCCTCTGGTTATTTCCTGTTCCTGGTGGGAAATGAGAGTTAAATTTGCCCGTCCAGACACCTCCAGCTAGTCTCTCATTGGTTCTCGCTATTCCTGTTCATCTTCCGCAGAAATTGCAAACTGGGCCAAACAGGAGGTTAAAGGCGCTGACTCTCCAAGTCGGGAGAGTGTTAGTAAAGCGTCTGGAATGTTGCACCCAAGTACCAGGGGAGGAAAACTGAGACATATTTGAACACGTCTCCCGTTCACACGGATGATCATACTCTTGGTTCCACATGCATGTTTTAGCTGAAGGAAGAATACCTTAAACCTGGGTAGTTGAAACCCGTGGAATGGGTACCATGCAATATGACTTCAAAGGGTCTTCATTTGCTCACCGAACCTCTCCAATCCTATCACTGCTGCGTTTATGCCCCTGTACACATGCTTGATTCTCTTTCGGAGACATAGCAATCCATAGGTTTTAAGATACTTACTAGTCAGGTACATTCTTAGGCGTTTAATATGCGGTGTTGAGTCCATTTCGTTGAGCAAGGAGTAGCTCTTGTCTATTCCATATTTGACTTAAGGAACTTTATCTGTGCTCATTTCAATCTCTGGTTTTATGCAGCACCCCAGCTCACCTTTACCCTTAAGCAAGCATAAGTTGGTTTTCTAAATTTGAGACCCTGTTCTGTTCTGTAATTCAGTTCCTGTGTAGCCAAGTTTACATTCCGTGTATTACTGATATCTTATGATGTTTCTTTTTCTGTGTGATTTATTTCAGTTAGAATCATCATACCTGAATCCACTCATTGTGCTGCTAAGGGCCTGATGACACAGATTTCATTGCTGAGTGATATTGCTTTTTAAGTAAATACCACAACTTCTTTCTCCATTTTTCACTTTCTGCGATGTTGAACTTGTACTGTAAACGAGGTTCTTGTAAACAGAGCCGTTCCAAACTTTGGGGTGGCTGTGTCTTTTTGATTTTAATTTCCCTAAGCTATAGGACCATAAGTAGAAGTGCCCTAGGTTCTGTTGCTTTGTTTTTTAGATGTTTCAGGAAACACCATACACTTCTCCCAAGTGGTTGTTGGCAATTTACATCCCGCCCATCAGCATAACAAGGCTCCCAGTTCTCCATGGCCTGTCCTGCCTTTCTGGATTTTACACTTTTTTCAGATGGCCCTTTTGACCGGGGAGAAGTGAGACTTCATTGTAGTGCAGATTTCCTTTGCAAGCTTGCTTGGTTGGCCAAAAAGGGCGTATGCGTTTTTTCCTGAATATATTCAGGAAAAAACGCATACGCCCTTTTTGGCCAAGTGCATCATTGTGGACGTTCTGCCTCTTTTCCTATGCTTTCAATGCAATTCCAGTCTACCTCCTGAAATCGGTTTCCTGCAATTCTGCCCCGCTTTCAAGTCCTCTTGGCAGCCTTACTTCAGTCTATTTTTGGACGATAGCTGTCATTTATAACTCTGAAGGTTTGTGAATTACAGTGCCCCTGAGCTCCTTTCTTCAACTCGCTTTCTTGTGAGCTGGCCGCAACACCGCAGGATGGCTTCAGGCCTTAATCTGGTTCCGGCACGGCACGCTGAGCCTTTGGTTAATTCCTCTTCCTGGTGGGAAATGAGAGTTAAATTTGCCCGTCCAGACACCTCCAGCTAGTCTCTCATTGGTTCTCGCTATTCCTGTTCATCTTCCGCAGTAATTGGAAACTGGGCCAAACAGGAGGTTAAAGGGACTGACTCTCCAAGTCGGGAGAGTGTTAGTAAAGCATCTGGAATGTTGCACCCGAGTACCAGGGTACGAAAACTGAGACATATTTGAACACGTCTCCCGATCACATGGTTGATCATACTCTGGGTTCCACATGCATGTTTTAGCTGAAGGAAGAATACCTAAAACCTGGGTAGTTGAAACCCGTGGAATGGGTACCATGCAATATGACTTCAAAGGGTCTTCATTTGCTCACCGAACCTTTCCAATCTTATCACTGCTGCGTTTACGCCCCTGTACACATGCTTGATTCTCTTTCGGAGACATAGCAATCCATAGGTTTTAAGATACTTACTAGTCAGGTACATTCTTAGGTGTTTAATATGCGGTGTTGAGTCCATTTCGTTGAGCAAGGAGTAGCTCTTGTCTATTCCATATTTGGCTTAAGGAACTTTATCTGTGCTCATTTCAATCTCTGGTTTTATGCAGCACCCCAACTCACCTTACCCCTTAAGCAAGAATAAGTTGGTTTTCTAAATTTGAGACCCTGTTCTGTTCTGTAATTCAGTTCCTGTGTAGCCAAGTTTACATTCCGTGTATTACTGATATCTTATGATGTTTCTTTTTCTGTGTGACTTATTTCAGTTAGAATCATCATACCTGAATCCACTCATTGTGCTGCTAAGGGCCTGATGACACAGATTTCATTGCTGAGTGATATTGCTTTGTAAGTAAATACCACAACTTCTTTCTCCATTTTTCACTTTCTGCGATGTTGAACTTGTACCGTAAACGAGGTTCTTGTAAACAGAGCCGTTCCAAACCTTGGGGTGGCTGTGTCTTTTTGATTTTAAATTCCCTAAGCTATAGGACCATAAGTGGAAGTGCCCTAGGCTCTGTTGCTTTGTTTTTTAGATGTTTCAGGAAACACCATACACTTCTCCCGAGTGGTTGTTGGCAATTTACATCCCGCAAATCAGCATAACAAGGCTCCCAGTTCTCCATGGCCTGTCCTGCCTTTCTGGATTTTACACTTTTTTCAGATGGCCCTTTTGACCGGGGGGAAGTGAGACTTCATTGTAGTGCAGATTTCCTTTGCAAGCTTGCTTGGTTGGCCAAAAAGGGCGTATGCGTTTTTTTCCTGAATATATTCAGGAAAAAACGCATACGCCCTTTTTGGCCAAGTGCATCATTGTGGACGTTCTGCCTCTTTTCCTATGCTTTCAATGCAATTCCAGTCTACCTCCTGAAATCGGTTTCCTGCAATGCTGCCCCGTTTTCAAGTCCTCTTGGCAGCCTTACTTCAGTCTATTTTTGGACGATAGCTGTCATTTATAACTCTGCAGGTTTGTGAATTACAGTGCCCCTGAGCTCCTTTCTTCAACTCGCTTTCTTGTGAGCTGGCCGCAACACCGCAGGATGGCTTCAGGCCCTTATCTGGTTCCGGCACGGCACGCTGAGCCTTTGGTTATTTCCTGTTCCTGGTGGGAAATGAGAGTTAAATTTGCCCGTCCAGACACCTCCAGCTAGTCTCTCATTGGTTCTCGCTATTCCTGTTCATCTTCCGCAGAAATTGCAAACTGGGCCAAACAGGAGGTTAAAGGCGCTGACTCTCCAAGTCGGGAGAGTGTTAGTAAAGCGTCTGGAATGTTGCACCCGAGTACCAGGGTACGAAAACTGAGACATATTTGAACACGTCTCCCGTTCACACGGATGATCATACTCTTGGTTCCACATGCATGTTTTAGCTGAAGGAAGAATACCTTAAACCTGGGTAGTTGAAACCCGTGGAATGGGTACCATGCAATATGACTTCAAAGGGTCTTCATTTGCTCACCGAACCTCTCCAATCCTATCACTGCTGCGTTTATGCCCCTGTACACATGCTTGATTCTCTTTCGGAGACATAGCAATCCATAGGTTTTAAGATACTTACTAGTCAGGTACATTCTTAGGCGTTTAATATGGGGTGTTGAGTCCATTTCGTTGAGCAAGGAGTATCTCTTGTCTCTTCCGTATTTGGCTTAAGGAACTTTATCTGTGCTCATTTCAATCTCTGGTTTTATGCAGCATCCCAACTCACCTTTACCCTTAAGCAAGCATAAGTTGGTTTTCTAAATTTGAGACCCTGTTCTGTTCTGTAATTCAGTTCCTGTGTAGCCAAGTTTACATTCCGTGTATTACTGATATCTTATGATGTTTCTTTTTCTGTGTGACTTATTTCAGTTAGAATCATCATACCTGAATCCACTCATTGTGCTGCTAAGGGCCTGATGACACAGATTTCATTGCTGAGTGATATTGCTTTGTAAGTAAATACCACAACTTCTTTATCCATTTTTCACTTTCTGCGATGTTGAACTTGTACTGTAAACGAGGTTCTTGTAAACAGAGCCGTTCCAAACTTTGGGGTGGCTGTGTCTTTTTGATTTTAATTTCCCTAAGCTATAGGACCATAAGTTGCAGTGCCCTAGGCTCTGTTGCTTTGTTTTTTAGATGTTTCAGGAAACACCATACACTTCTCCCGAGTGTCTGTTGGCAATTTACATCCCGCCCATCAGCATAACAAGGCTCCCAGTTCTCCATGGCCTGTCCTGCCTTTCTGGATTTTACACTTTTTTCAGATGGCCCTTTTGACCAGAGGGAAGTGAGACTTCATTGTAGTGCAGATTTCCTTTGTAAGTTTGCTTGGTTTTCCAAAAAGTGCGTATGCGTTTTTTCCTGAATATATTCAGGAAAAAACGCATACGCCCTTTTTGGCCAAGTGCATCATTGTGGACGTTCTGCCTCTTTTCCTATGCTTTCAGTGCAATTCCAGTCTACCTCCTGAAATCGGTTTCCTGCAATTCTGCCCCGCTTTCTAGTCCTCTTGGCAGCCTTACTTCAGTATATTTTTGGACGATAGCTGTCATTTATAACTCTGCAGGTTTGTGAATTACAGTGCCCCTGAGCTCCTTTCTTCAACTCGCTTTCTTGTGAGCTGGCCGCAACACCGCAGGATGGCTTCAGGCCCTAATCTGGTTCCGGCACGGCACACTGAGCCTTTGGTTATTTCCTCTTCCTGGTGGGAAATCAGAGTTAAATTTGCCCGTCCAGACACCCCCAGCTAGCCTCTCATTGGTTCTCGCTATTCCTGTTCATCTTCCGCAGAAATTGCAAACTGGGCCAAACAGGAGGTTAAAGGCGCTGACTCCCCAAGTGGGGAGAGTGTTAGTAAAGCGTCTGGAATGTTGCACCCGAGTACCAGGGGAGGAAAACTGA
The DNA here is from genome assembly GCF_951394435.1 of Stenella coeruleoalba. Taxonomy (NCBI): domain Eukaryota; kingdom Metazoa; phylum Chordata; class Mammalia; order Artiodactyla; family Delphinidae; genus Stenella; species Stenella coeruleoalba. The sequence goes on along the minus strand of NW_027645992.1, from coordinate 1,322,998 downwards.
GACATATTTGAACACGTCTCCCGTTCACATGGTTGATCATACTTGGGTTCCACATGCATGTTTTAGCTGAAGGAAGAATACCTAAAACCTGGGTAGTTGAAACCCGTGGAATGGGTACCATGCAATATGACTTCAAAGGGTCTTCATTTGCTCACCGAACCTCTCCAATCCTATCACTGCTGCGTTTATGCCCCTGTACACATGCTTGATTCTCTTTCGGAGACATAGCAATCCATAGGTTTTAAGATACTTACTAGTCAGGTACATTCTTAGGCGTTTAATATGCGGTGTTGAGTCCATTTCGTTGAGCAAGGAGTAGCTCTTGTCTATTCCATATTTGGCTTAAGGAACTTTATCTGTGCTCATTTCAATCTCTGGTTTTATGCAGCACCCCAACTCACCTTTACCCTTAAGCAAGCATAAGTTGGTTTTCTAAATTTGAGACCCTGTTCTGTTCTGTAATTCAGTTCCTGTGTAGCCAAGTTTACATTCCGTGTATTACTGATATCTTATGATGTTTCTTTTTCTGTGTGACTTATTTCAGTTAGAATCATCATACCTGAATCCACTCATTGTGCTGCTAAGGGCCTGATGACACAGATTTCATTGCTGAGTGATATTGCTTTGTAAGTAAATACCACAACTTCTTTATCCATTTTTCACTTTCTGCGATGTTGAACTTGTACTGTAAACGAGGTTCTTGTAAACAGAGCCGTTCCAAACTTTGGGGTGGCTGTGTCTTTTTGATTTTAAATTCCCTAAGGTATAGGACCATAAGTGGAAGTGCCCTAGGCTCTGTTGCTTTGTTTTTTAGATGTTTCAGGAAACACCATACACTTCTCCCGAGTGGTTGTTGGCAATTTACATCCCGCCCATCAGCATAACAAGGCTCCCAGTTCTCCATGGCCTGTCCTGCCTTTCTGGATTTTACACTTTTTTCAGATGGCCCTTTTGACTGGGGGGAAGTGAGACTTCATTGTAGTGCAGATTTCCTTTGCAAGCTTGCTTGGTTGGCCAAAAAGGGCGTATGCGTTTTTTCCTGAATATATTCAGGAAAAAACGCATACGCCCTTTTTGGCCAAGTGCATCATTGTGGACGTTCTGCCTCTTTTCCTATGCATTCAATGCAATTCCAGTCTACCTCCTGAAATCGGTTTCCTGCAATTCTGCCCCGCTTACAAGTCCTCTTGGCAGCCTTACTTCAGTCTATTTTTGGACGATAGCTGTCATTTATAACTCTGCAGGTTTGTGAATTACAGTGCCCCTGAGCTCCTTTCTTCAACTCGCTTTCTTGTGACCTGGCCGCAACACCGCAGGATGGCTTCAGGCCCTAATCTGGTTCCGGCACGGCACACTGAGCCTTTGGTTATTTCCTCTTCCTGGTGGGAAATGAGAGTTAAATTTGCCCGTCCAGACTCCTCCAGCTAGCCTCTCATTGGTTCTCGCTATTCCTGTTCATCTTCCGCAGAAATTGCAAACTGGGCCAAACAGGAGGTTAAAGGGACTGACTCTCCAAGTGGGGAGAGTGTTAGTAAAGCGTCTGGAATGTTGCACCCGAGTACCAGGGGAGGAAAACTGAGACATATTTGAACACGTCTCCCGTTCACATGGTTGATCATACTTGGGTTCCACATGCATGTTTTAGCTGAAGGAAGAATACCTAAAACCTGGGTAGTTGAAACCCGTGGAATGGGTACCATGCAATATGACTTCAAAGGGTCTTCATTTGCTCACCGAACCTCCCCAATCCTATCACTGCTGCGTTTATGCCCCTGTACACATGCTTGATTCTCTTTCGGAGACATAGCAACCCATAGGTTTTAAGATACTTACTAGTCAGGTACATTCTTAGGCGTTTAATATGCGGTGTTGAGTCCATTTCGTTGAGCAAGGAGTAGCTCTTGTCTATTCCATATTTGGCTTAAGGAACTTTATCTGTGCTCATTTCAATCTCTGGTTTTATGCAGCACCCCAACTCACCTTTCCCCTTAAGCAAGCATAAGTTGGTTTTCGAAATTTGAGACCCTGTTCTGTTCTGTAATTCAGTTCCTGTGTAGCCAAGTTTACATTCCGTGTATTACTGATATCTTATGATGTTTCTTTTTCTGTGTGACTTATTTCAGTTAGAATCATCATACCTGAATCCACTCATTGTGCTGCTAAGGGCCTGATGACACAGATTTCATTGCTGAGTGATATTGCTTTGTAAGTAAATACCAGAACTTCTTTATCCATTTTTCACCTTCTGCGATGTTGAACTTGTACTGTAAACGAGGTTCCTGTAAACAGAGGCGTCCCAAACTTTGGGGTGGCTGTGTCTTTTTGATTTTAATTTCCCTAAGCTATAGGACCATAAGTGGAAGTGCCCTAGGCTCTGTTGCTTTGTTTTTTAGATGTTTCAGGAAACACCATACACTTCTCCCGAGTGTCTGTTGGCAATTTACATCCCACCCATCAGCATAACAAGGCTCCCAGTTCTCCATGACCTGTCCTGCCTTTCTGGATTTTACACTTTTTTCAGATGGCCCTTTTGACCGGGGGGGGGGGGAAGTGAGACTTCATTGTAGTGCAGATTTCCTTTGCAAGCTTGCTTGGTTGGCCAAAAAGGGCGTATGCGTTTTTTCCTGAATATATTCAGGAAAAAACGCATACGCCCTTTTTGGCCAAGTGCATCATTGTGGACGTTCTGCCTCTTTTCCTATGCTTTCAATGCAATTCCAGTCTACCTCCTGAAATCGGTTTCCTGCAATTCTGCCCCGCTTTCAAGTCCTCTTGGCAGCCTTACTTCAGTCTATTTTTGGACGATAGCTGTCATTTATAACTCTGCAGGTTTGTGAATTACAGTGCCCCTGAGCTCCTTTCTTCAACTCGCTTTCTTGTGAGCTGGCCGCAACACCACAGGATGGCTTCAGGCCCTAATCTGGTTCCGGCACGTCACGCTGAGCCTTTGGTTAATTCCTCTTCCTGGTGGGAAATGAGAGTTAAATTTGCCCGTCCAGACACCTCCAGCTAGTCTCTCATTGGTTCTCGCTATTCCTGTTCATCTTCCGCAGAAATTGCAAACTGGGCCAAACAGGAGGTTAAAGACACTGACTCTCCAAGTCGGGAGAGTGTTAGTAAAGCGTCTGGAATGTTGCACCCGAGTACCAGGGTACGAAAACTGAGACATATTTGAACACGTCTCCCGATCACATGGTTGATCATACTTGGGTTCCACATGCATGTTTTAGCTGAAGGAAGAATACCTAAAACCTGGGTAGTTGAAACCCGTGGAATGGGTACCATGCAATATGACTTCAAAGGGTCTTCATTTGCTCACCGAACCTCTCCAATCCTATCACTGCTGCGTTTATGCCCCTGTACACATGCTTGATTCTCTTTCGGAGACATAGCAATCCATAGGTTTTAAGATACTTACTAGTCAGGTACATTCTTAGGCGTTTAATATGCGGTGTTGAGTCCATTTCGTTGAGCAAGGAGTAGCTCTTGTCTATTCCATATTTGACTTAAGGAACTTTATCTGTGCTCATTTCAATCTCTGGTTTTATGCAGCACCCCAACTCACCTTTACCCTTAAGCAAGCATAAGTTGGTTTTCTAAATTTGAGACCCTGTTCTATTCTGTAATTCAGTTCCTGTGTAGCCAAGTTTCCATTCCGTGTATTACTGATATCTTATGATGTTTCTTTTTCTGTGTGACTTACTTCAGTTAGAATCATCATACCTGAATCCACTCATTGTGCTGCTAAGGGCCTGATGACACAGATTTCATTGCTGAGTGATATTGCTTTGTAAGTAAATACCACAACTTCTTTATCCATTTTTCACTTTCTGCGATGTTGAACTTGTACTGTAAACGAGGTTCTTGTAAACAGAGCCGTTCCAAACTTTGGGGTGGCTGTGTCTTTTTGATTTTAATTTCCCTAAGCTATAGGACCATAAGTGGAAGTGCCCTAGGTTCTGTTGCTTTGTTTTTTAGATGTTTCAGGAAACACCATACACTTCTGCGGAGTGTCTGTTGGCAATTTACATCCCGCCCATCAGCATAACAAGGCTCCCAGTTCTCCATGGCCTGTCCTGCCTTTCTGGATTTTACACTTTTTTCAGATGGCCCTTTTGACCGGGGGGAAGTGAGACTTCATTGTAGTGCAGATTTCCTTTGCAAGCTTGCTTGGTTGGCCAAAAAGTGCGTATGCGTTTTTTCCTGAATATATTCAGGAAAAAACGCATACGCCCTTTTTGGCCAAGTGCATCATTGTGGACGTTCTGCCTCTTTTCCTATGCTTTCAATGCAATTTCAGTCTACCTCCTGAAATCGGTTTCCTGCAATTCTGCCCCGCTTTCAAGTCCTCTTGGCAGCCTTACTTCAGTCTATTTTTGGACGATAGCTGTCATTTATAACTCTGCAGGTTTGTGAATTACAGTGCCCCTGAGCTCCTTTCTTCAACTCGCTTTCTTGTGACCTGGCCGCAACACCGCAGGATGGCTTCAGGCCCTAATCTGGTTCCGGTACGGCACGCTGAGCCTTTGGTTATTTCCTCTTCCTGGTGGGAAATGAGAGTTAAATTTGCCCGTCCAGACACCTACAGCTAGCCTCTCATTGGTTCTCACTATTCCTGTTCATCTTCCGCAGAAATTGCAAACTGGGCCAAACAAGAGGTTAAAGGCGCTGACTCTCCAAGTGGGGAGAGTGTTAGTAAAGCGTCTGGAATGTTGCACCCGAGTACCAGGGGAGGAAAACTGAGACATATTTGAACATGTCTCCCGATCACATGGTTGATCATACTCTGGGTTCCACATGCATGTTTTAGCTGAAGGAAAAATACCTAAAATCTGGGTAGTTGAAACCCGTGGAATGGGTACCATGCAATATGACTTCAAAGGGTCTTCATTTGCTCACTGAACCTCTCCAATCCTATCACTGCTGCGTTTATGCCCCTGTACACATGCTTGATTCTGTTTCGGAGACATAGCAATCTATAGGTTTTAAGATACTTACTAGTCAGGTACATTCTTAGGCGTTTAATATGCGGTGTTGAGTCCATTTCGTTGAGCAAGGAGTAGCTCTTGTCTATTCCATATTTGGCTTAAGGAACTTTATCTGTGCTCATTTCAATCTCTGGTTTTATGCAGCACCCCAACTCACCTTTCCCCTTAAGCAAGCATAAGTTGGTTTTCTAAATTTGAGACCCTGTTCTGTTCTGTAATTCAGTTCCTGTGTAGCCAAGTTTCCATTCCGTGTATTACTGATATCTTATGATGTTTCTTTTTCTGTGTGACTTATTTCAGTTAGAATCATCATACCTGAATCCACTCATTGTGCTGCTAAGGGCCTGATGACATAGATTTCATTGCTGAGTGATATTGCTTTGTAAGTAAATACCACAACTTCTTTATCCATTTTTCACTTTCTGCGATGTTGAACTTGTACTGTAAACGAGGTTCTTGTAAACAGAGCCGTTCCAAACTTTGGGGTGGCTGTGTCTTTTTGATTTTAATTTCCCTAAGTTATAGGACCATAAGTGGAAGTGCCCTAGGTTCTGTTGCTTTGTTTTTTAGATGTTTCAGGAAACACCATACACTTCTCCCCAGTGTCTGTTGGCAATTTACATCCCGCCCATCAGCATAACAAGGCTCCCAGTTCTCCATGGCCTGTCCTGCCTTTCTGGATTTTACACTTTTTTCAGATGGCCCTTTTGACCGGGGGGAAGTGAGACTTCATTGTAGTGCAGATTTCCTTTGCAAGCTTGCTTGGTTGGCCAAAAAGGGCGTATGCGTTTTTTCCTGAATATATTCAGGAAAAAACGCATACGCCCTTTTTCGCCAAGTGCATCATTGTGGACGTTCTGCCTCTTTTCCTATGCTTTCAATGCAATTCCAGTCTACCTCCTGAAATCGGTTTCCTGCAATTCTGCCCCGCTTTCAAGTCCTCTTGGCAGCCTTACTTCAGTCTATTTTTGGACGATAGCTGTCATTTATAACTCTGCAGGTTTGTGAATTACAGTGCCCCTGAGCTCCTTTCTTCAACTCGCTTTCTTTTGAGCTGGCCGCAACACCGCAGGATGGCTTCAGGCCCTAATCTGGTTCCGGTACGGCACACTGAGCCTTTGGTTATTTCCTCTTCCTGGTGGGAAATGAGAGTTAAATTTGCCCATCCAGACACCTCCAGCTAGCATCTCATTGGTTCTCGCTATTCCTGTTCATCTTCCGGAGAAATTGCAAACTGTGCCAAACAGGAGGTTAAAGGCGCTGACTCTCCAAGTGGGGAGAGTGTTAGTAAAGCGTCTGGAATGTTGCACCCGAGTACCAGGGTACGAAAACTGAAACATATTTGAACACGTCTCCCGATCACATGGTTGATCATACTCTGGGTTCCACATGCATATTTTAGCTGAAGGAAGAATCCCTAAAACCTGGGTAGTTGAAACCCGTGGAATGGGTACAATGCAATATGACTTCAAAGGGTCTTCATTTGCTCACCGAACCTCTCCAATCCTATCACTGCTGCGTTTATGCCCCTGTACACATGCTTGATTCTCTTTCGGAGACATAGCAATCCATAGGTTTTAAGATACTTACAGTCAGGTACATTCTTAGGCGTTTAATATGCGGTGTTGAGTCCATTTCATTGAGCAAGGAGTAGCTCTTGTGTATTCCATATTTGGCTTAAGGAACTTTATCTGTGCTCATTTCAATCTCTGGTTTTATGTAGCAACCCAACTCACCTTTCCCCTTAAGCAAGCATAAGTTGGTTTTCTAAATTTGAGAACCTGTTCTGTTTTGAAATTCAGTTCCTGTGTAGCCAAGTTTACATTCCGTGTATTAGTGATATCTTATGATGTTTCTTTTTCTGTGTGACTTATTTCAGTTACAATCATCGTACCTGAATCTACTCATTATGCTGCTACTGGCCTGATGACATAGATTTCATTGCTGAGTGATACTGCATTGTACGTAAATACCACAACTTCTTTATCCATTTTTCACTTTCTGTGATGTTGAACTTGTACTGTAAACGAGGTTCTTGTAAACAGAGGCGTCCCAAACTTTGGAGTCGCTGTGTCTTTTTGATTTTAATTTCCCTAACCTATAGGACCATAAGTGGAAGTGCCCTAGGCTCTGTTGCTTTGTTTTTTAGATGTTTCAGGAAACACCATACACTTCTCCCGAGTGTCTGTTGGCAATTTACATCCCGCCCATCAGCATAACAAGGCTCCCAGTTCTCCATGGCCTGTCCTGCCTTTCTGGATTTTACACTTTTTTCAGATGGCCCTTTTGACCGGGGGGAAGTGAGACTTCATTGTAGTGCAGATTTCCTTTGCAAGCTTGCTTGGTTGGCCAAAAAGGGCGTATGCGTTTTTTCCTGAATATATTCAGGAAAAAATGCATACGCCCTTTTTGGCCAAGTGCATCATTGTGGACGTTCTGCCTCTTTTCCTATGCTTTCAATGCAATTCCAGTCTACCTCCTGAAATCGGTTTCCTGCAATTCTGCCCCGCTTTCAACTCCTCTTGGCAGCCTTACTTCAGTATATTTTTGGACGATAGCTGTCATTTATTACTCTGCAGGTTTGTGAATTACAGTGCCCCTGAGCTCCTTTCTTCAACTCGCTTTCTTGTGAGCTGGCCGAAACACCGCAGGATGGCTTCAGGCCCTAATCTGGTTCCGGCACGGCACACTGAGCCTTTGGTTATTTCCTCTTCCTGGTGGGAAATCAGAGTTAAATTTGCCCGTCCAGACACCCCCAGCTAGCCTCTCATTGGTTCTCGCTATTCCTGTTCATCTTCCGCAGAAATTGCAAACTGGGCCAAACAGGAGGTTAAAGGCGCTGACTCCCCAAGTGGGGAGAGTGTTAGTAAAGCGTCTGGAATGTTGCACCCGAGTACCAGGGGAGGAAAACTGAGACATATTTGAACACGTCTCCCGTTCACATGGTTGATCATACTTGGGTTCCACATGCATGTTTTAGCTGAAGGAAGAATACCTAAAACCTGGGTAGTTGAAACCCGTGGAATGGGTACCATGCAATATGACTTCAAAGGGTCTTCATTTGCTCACCGAACCTCTCCAATCCTATCACTGCTGCGTTTATGCCCCTGTACACATGCTTGATTCTCTTTCGGAGACATAGCAATCCATAGGTTTTAAGATACTTACTAGTCAGGTACATTCTTAGGCGTTTAATATGCGGTGTTGAGTCCATTTCGTTGAGCAAGGAGTAGCTCTTGTCTATTCCATATTTGGCTTAAGGAACTTTATCTGTGCTCATTTCAATCTCTGGTTTTATGCAGCACCCCAACTCACCTTTACCCTTAAGCAAGCATAAGTTGGTTTTCTAAATTTGAGACCCTGTTCTGTTCTGTAATTCAGTTCCTGTGTAGCCAAGTTTACATTCCGTGTATTACTGATATCTTATGATGTTTCTTTTTCTGTGTGACTTATTTCAGTTAGAATCATCATACCTGAATCCACTCATTGTGCTGCTAAGGGCCTGATGACACAGATTTCATTGCTGAGTGATATTGCTTTGTAAGTAAATACCACAACTTCTTTATCCATTTTTCACTTTCTGCGATGTTGAACTTGTACTGTAAACGAGGTTCTTGTAAACAGAGCCGTTCCAAACTTTGGGGTGGCTGTGTCTTTTTGATTTTAAATTCCCTAAGGTATAGGACCATAAGTGGAAGTGCCCTAGGCTCTGTTGCTTTGTTTTTTAGATGTTTCAGGAAACACCATACACTTCTCCCGAGTGGTTGTTGGCAATTTACATCCCGCCCATCAGCATAACAAGGCTCCCAGTTCTCCATGGCCTGTCCTGCCTTTCTGGATTTTACACTTTTTTCAGATGGCCCTTTTGACTGGGGGGAAGTGAGACTTCATTGTAGTGCAGATTTCCTTTGCAAGCTTGCTTGGTTGGCCAAAAAGGGCGTATGCGTTTTTTCCTGAATATATTCAGGAAAAAACGCATACGCCCTTTTTGGCCAAGTGCATCATTGTGGACGTTCTGCCTCTTTTCCTATGCATTCAATGCAATTCCAGTCTACCTCCTGAAATCGGTTTCCTGCAATTCTGCCCCGCTTTCAAGTCCTCTTGGCAGCCTTACTTCAGTCTATTTTTGGACGATAGCTGTCATTTATAACTCTGAAGGTTTGTGAATTACAGTGCCCCTGAGCTCCTTTCTTCAACTCGCTTTCTTGTGACCTGGCCGCAACACCGCAGGATGGCTTCAGGCCCTAATCTGGTTCCGGCACGGCACACTGAGCCTTTGGTTATTTCCTCTTCCTGGTGGGAAATGAGAGTTAAATTTGCCCGTCCAGACTCCTCCAGCTAGCCTCTCATTGGTTCTCGCTATTCCTGTTCATCTTCCGCAGAAATTGCAAACTGGGCCAAACAGGAGGTTAAAGGGACTGACTCTCCAAGTGGGGAGAGTGTTAGTAAAGCGTCTGGAATGTTGCACCCGAGTACCAGGGGAGGAAAACTGAGACATATTTGAACACGTCTCCCGTTCACATGGTTGATCATACTTGGGTTCCACATGCATGTTTTAGCTGAAGGAAGAATACCTAAAACCTGGGTAGTTGAAACCCGTGGAATGGGTACCATGCAATATGACTTCAAAGGGTCTTCATTTGCTCACCGAACCTCCCCAATCCTATCACTGCTGCGTTTATGCCCCTGTACACATGCTTGATTCTCTTTCGGAGACATAGCAATCCATAGGTTTTAAGATACTTACTAGTCAGGTACATTCTTAGGCGTTTAATATGCGGTGTTGAGTCCATTTCGTTGAGCAAGGAGTAGCTCTTGTCTATTCCATATTTGGCTTAAGGAACTTTATCTGTGCTCATTTCAATCTCTGGTTTTATGCAGCACCCCAACTCACCTTTCCCCTTAAGCAAGCATAAGTTGGTTTTCGAAATTTGAGACCCTGTTCTGTTCTGTAATTCAGTTCCTGTGTAGCCAAGTTTACATTCCGTGTATTACTGATATCTTATGATGTTTCTTTTTCTGTGTGACTTATTTCAGTTAGAATCATCATACCTGAATCCACTCATTGTGCTGCTAAGGGCCTGATGACACAGATTTCATTGCTGAGTGATATTGCTTTGTAAGTAAATACCACAACTTCTTTATCCATTTTTCACTTTCTGCGATGTTGAACTTGTACTGTAAACGAGGTTCTTGTAAACAGAGCCGTTCCAAACTTTGGGGTGGCTGTGTCTTTTTGATTTTAAATTCCCTAAGCTATAGGACCATAAGTGGAAGTGCCCTAGGTTCTGTTGCTTTGTTTTTTAGATGTTTCAGGAAACACCATACACTTCTCCCGAGTGGTTGTTGGCAATTTACATCCCGCCCATCAGCATAACAAGGCTCCCAGTTCTCCATGGCCTGTCCTGCCTTTCTGGATTTTACACTTTTTTCAGATGGCCCTTTTGACCGGGGGGAAGTGAGACTTCATTGTAGTGCAGATTTCCTTTGCAAGCTTGCTTGGTTGGCCAAAAAGGGCGTATGCGTTTTTTCCTGAATATATTCAGGAAAAAACGCATACGCCCTTTTTGGCCAAGTGCATCATTGTGGACGTTCTGCCTCTTTTCCTATGCATTCAATGCAATTCCAGTCTACCTCCTAAAATCGGTTTCCTACAATTCTGCCCCGCTTTCAAGTCCTCTTGGCAGCCTTACTTCAGTCTATTTTTGGACGATAGCTGTCATTTATAACTCTGCAGGTTTGTGAATTACAGTGCCCCTGAGCTCCTTTCTTCAACTCGCTTTCTTGTGAGCTGGCCGCAACACCGCAGGATGGCTTCAGGCCCTAATCTGGTTCCGGCACGGCACACTGAGCCTTTGGTTATTTCCTCTTCCTGGTGGGAAATGAGAGTTAAATTTGCCCGTCCAGACACCTCCAGCTAGCCTCTCATTGGTTCTCGCTATTCCTGTTCATCTTCCGCAGAAATTGCAAACTGGGCCAAACAGGAGGTTAAAGGGACTGACTCTCCAAGTGGGGAGAGTGTTAGTAAAGCGTCTGGAATGTTGCACCCGAGTACCAGGGGAGGAAAACTGAGACATATTTGAACACGTCTCCCATTCACGTGGTTGATCATACTTGGGTTCCATATGCATGTTTTAGCTGAAGGAAGAATACCTAAAACCTGGGTAGTTGAAACCCGTGGAATGGGTACCATGCAATATGACTTCAAAGGGTCTTCATTTGCTCACCGAACCTCTCCAATCCTATCACTGCTGCGTTTATGCCCCTGTACACATGCTTGATTCTCTTTCGGAGACATAGCAATCCATAGGTTTTAAGATACTTACTAGTCAGGGACATACTTAGGCGTTTAATATGCGGTGTTGAGTCCATTTCGTTGAGCAAGGAGTAGCTCTTGTCTATTTCATATTTGGCTTAAGGAACTTTATCTGTGCTCATTTCAATCTCTGGTTTTATGCAGCACCCCAACTCACCTTTCCCCTTAAGCAAGCATAAGTTGGTTTTCTAAATTTGAGACCCTGTTCTGTTCTGTAATTCAGTTCCTGTGTAGCCAAGTTTACATTCCGTGTATTACTGATATCTTATGATGTTTCTTTTTCTGTGTGACTTATTTCAGTTAGAATCATCATACCTGAATCCACTCATTGTGCTGCTAAGGGCCTGATGACACAGATTTCATTGCTGAGTGATATTGCTTTGTAAGTAAATACCACAACTTTTTTCTCCATTTTTCACTTTCTGCGATGTTGAACTTGTACTGTAAACGAGGTTCTTGTAAACAGAGCCGTTCCAAACTTTGGGGTGGCTGTGTGTTTTTGATTTTGAATTCCCTAAGCTATAGGACCATAAGTGGAAGTGCCCTAGGCTCTGTTGCTTTGTTTTTTAGATGTTTCAGGAAACACCATACACTTCTCCCGAGTGGTTGTTGGCAATTTACATCCCGCCCATCAGCATAACAAGGCTCCCAGTTCTCCATGGCCTGTCCTGCCTTTCTGGATTTTACACTTTTTTCAGATGGCCCTTTTGACCGGGGGGAAGTGAGACTTCATTGTAGTGCAGATTTCCTTTGCAAGCTTGCTTGGTTGGCCAAAAAGGGCGTATGCGTTTTTTCCTGAATATATTCAGGAAAAAACGCATACGCCCTTTTTGGCCAAGTGCATCATTGTGGACGTTCTGCCTCTTTTCCTATGCATTCAATGCAATTCCTGTCTACCTCCTGAAATCGGTTTCCTGCAATTCTGCCCCGCTTTGAAGTCCTCTTGGCAGCCTTACTTCAGTCTATTTTTGGACGATAGCTGTCATTTATAACTCTGCAGGTTTGTGAATTACAGTGCCCCTGAGCTCCTTTCTTCAACTCGCTTTCTTGTGACCTGGCCGCAACACCGCAGGATGGCTTCAGGCCCTAATCTGGTTCCGGCACGGCACACTGAGCCTTTGGTTATTTCCTCTTCCTGGTGGGAAATGAGAGTTAAATTTGCCCGTCCAGACACCTCCAGCTAGTCTCTCATTGGTTCTCGCTATTCCTGTTCATCTTCCGCAGAAATTGCAAACTGGGCCAAACAGGAGGTTAAAGGGACTGACTCTCCAAGTGGGGAGAGTGTTAGTAAAGCGTCTGGAATGTTGCACCCGAGTACCAGGGGAGGAAAACTGAGACATATTTGAACATGTCTCCCGTTCACATGGTTGATCATACTCTGGGTTCCACATGCATGTTTTAGCTGAAGGAAGAATACCTAAAACCTGGGTAGTTGAAACCCGTGGAATGGGTACCATGCAATATGACTTCAAAGGGTCTTCATTTGCTCACCGAACCTCTCCAATCCTATCACTGCTGCGTTTATGCCCCTGTACACATGCTTGATTCTCTTTCGGAGACATAGCAATCCATAGGTTTTAAGATACTTACTAGTCAGGTACATTCTTAGGCGTTTAATATGCGGTGTTGAGTCCATTTCGTTGAGCAAGGAGTAGCTCTTGTCTATTCCATATTTGGCTTAAGGAACTTTATCTGTGCTCATTTCAATCTCTGGTTTTATGCAGCACCCCAAATCACCTTTACCCTTAAGCAAGCATAAGTTGGTTTTCTAAATTTGAGACCCTGTTCTGTTCTGTAATTCAGTTCCTGTGTAGCCAAGTTTACATTCCGTGTATTACTGATATCTTATGATGTTTCTATTTCTGTGTGACTTATTTCAGTTAGATTCATCATACCTGAATCCACTCATTGTGCTGCTAAGGGCCTGATGACACAGATTTCATTGCTGAGTGATATTGCTTTGTAAGTAAATACCAGAACTTCTTTATCCATTTTTCACCTTCTGCGATGTTGAACTTGTACTGTAAACGAGGTTCCTGTAAACAGAGGCGTCCCAAACTTTGGGGTGGCTGTGTCTTTTTGATTTTAATTTCCCTAAGCTATAGGACCATAAGTGGAAGTGCCCTAGGCTCTGTTGCTTTGTTTTTTAGATGTTTCAGGAAACACCATACACTTCTCCCGAGTGTCTGTTGGCAATTTACATCCCACCCATCAGCATAACAAGGCTCCCAGTTCTCCATGACCTGTCCTGCCTTTCTGGATTTTACACTTTTTTCAGATGGCCCTTTTGACCGGGGGGGGGGGGAAGTGAGACTTCATTGTAGTGCAGATTTCCTTTGCAAGCTTGCTTGGTTGGCCAAAACGGGCGTATGCGTTTTTTCCTGAATATATTCAGGAAAAAACGCATACGCCCTTTTTGGCCAAGTGCATCATTGTGGACGTTCTGCCTCTTTTCCTATGCTTTCAATGCAATTCCAGTCTACCTCCTGAAATCGGTTTCCTGCAATTCTGCCCCGCTTTCAAGTCCTCTTGGCAGCCTTACTTCAGTCTATTTTTGGACGATAGCTGTCATTTATAACTCTGCAGGTTTGTGAATTACAGTGCCCCTGAGCTCCTTTCTTCAACTCGCTTTCTTGTGAGCTGGCCGCAACACCACAGGATGGCTTCAGGCCCTAATCTGGTTCCGGCACGTCACGCTGAGCCTTTGGTTAATTCCTCTTCCTGGTGGGAAATGAGAGTTAAATTTGCCCGTCCAGACACCTCCAGCTAGTCTCTCATTGGTTCTCGCTATTCCTGTTCATCTTCCGCAGAAATTGCAAACTGGGCCAAACAGGAGGTTAAAGACACTGACTCTCCAAGTCGGGAGAGTGTTAGTAAAGCGTCTGGAATGTTGCACCCGAGTACCAGGGTACGAAAACTGAGACATATTTGAACACGTCTCCCGATCACATGGTTGATCATACTTGGGTTCCACATGCATGTTTTAGCTGAAGGAAGAATACCTAAAACCTGGGTAGTTGAAACCCGTGGAATGGGTACCATGCAATATGACTTCAAAGGGTCTTCATTTGCTCACCAAACCTCTCCAATCCTATCACTGCTGCGTTTATGCCCCTGTACACATGCTTGATTCTCTTTCGGAGACATAGCAATCCATAGGTTTTAAGATACTTACTAGTCAGGTACATTCTTAGGCGTTTAATATGCGGTGTTGAGTCCATTTCGTTGAGCAAGGAGTAGCTCTTGTCTATTCCATATTTGACTTAAGGAACTTTATCTGTGCTCATTTCAATCTCTGGTTTTATGCAGCACCCCAACTCACCTTTACCCTTAAGCAAGCATAAGTTGGTTTTCTAAATTTGAGACCCTGTTCTGTTCTGTAATTCAGTTCCTGTGTAGCCAAGTTTCCATTCCGTGTATTACTGATATCTTATGATGTTTCTTTTTCTGTGTGACTTACTTCAGTTAGAATCATCATACCTGAATCCAATCATTGTGCTGCTAAGGGCCTGATGACACAGATTTCATTGCTGAGTGATATTGCTTTGTAAGTAAATACCACAACTTCTTTATCCATTTTTCACTTTCTGCGATGTTGAACTTGTACTGTAAACGAGGTTCTTGTAAACAGAGCCGTTCCAAACTTTGGGGTGGCTGTGTCTTTTTGATTTTAATTTCCCTAAGCTATAGGACCATAAGTGGAAGTGCCCTAGGTTCTGTTGCTTTGTTTTTTAGATGTTTCAGGAAACACCATACACTTCTCCGGAGTGTCTGTTGGCAATTTACATCCCGCCCATCAGCATAACAAGGCTCCCAGTTCTCCATGGCCTGTCCTGCCTTTCTGGATTTTACACTTTTTTCAGATGGCCCTTTTGACCGGGGGGAAGTGAGACTTCATTGTAGTGCAGATTTCCTTTGCAAGCTTGCTTGGTTGGCCAAAAAGTGCGTATGCGTTTTTTCCTGAATATATTCAGGAAAAAACGCATACGCCCTTTTTGGCCAAGTGCATCATTGTGGACGTTCTGCCTCTTTTCCTATGCTTTCAATGCAATTTCAGTCTACCTCCTGAAATCGGTTTCCTGCAATTCTGCCCCGCTTTCAAGTCCTCTTGGCAGCCTTACTTCAGTCTATTTTTGGACGATAGCTGTCATTTATAACTCTGCAGGTTTGTGAATTACAGTGCCCCTGAGCTCCTTTCTTCAACTCGCTTTCTTGTGACCTGGCCGCAACACCGCAGGATGGCTTCAGGCCCTAATCTGGTTCCGGTACGGCACGCTGAGCCTTTGGTTATTTCCTCTTCCTGGTGGGAAATGAGAGTTAAATTTGCCCGTCCAGACACCTACAGCTAGCCTCTCATTGGTTCTCACTATTCCTGTTCATCTTCCGCAGAAATTGCAAACTGGGCCAAACAAGAGGTTAAAGGCGCTGACTCTCCAAGTGGGGAGAGTGTTAGTAAAGCGTCTGGAATGTTGCACCCGAGTACCAGGGGAGGAAAACTGAGACATATTTGAACATGTCTCCCGATCACATGGTTGATCATACTCTGGGTTCCACATGCATGTTTTAGCTGAAGGAAAAATACCTAAAATCTGGGTAGTTGAAACCCGTGGAATGGGTACCATGCAATATGACTTCAAAGGGTCTTCATTTGCTCACTGAACCTCTCCAATCCTATCACTGCTGCGTTTATGCCCCTGTACACATGCTTGATTCTGTTTCGGAGACATAGCAATCTATAGGTTTTAAGATACTTACTAGTCAGGTACATTCTTAGGCGTTTAATATGCGGTGTTGAGTCCATTTCGTTGAGCAAGGAGTAGCTCTTGTCTATTCCATATTTGGCTTAAGGAACTTTATCTGTGCTCATTTCAATCTCTGGTTTTATGCAGCACCCCAACTCACCTTTCCCCTTAAGCAAGCATAAGTTGGTTTTCTAAATTTGAGACCCTGTTCTGTTCTGTAATTCAGTTCCTGTGTAGCCAAGTTTACCTTCCGTGTATTACTGATAACTTATGATGTTTCTTTTTCTGTGTGACTTATTTCAGTTAGAATCATCATACCTGAATCCACTCATTGTGATGCTAAGGGCCTGATGACATAGATTTCATTGCTGAGTGATATTGCTTTGTAAGTAAATACCACAACTTCTTTATCCATTTTTCACTTTCTGCGATGTTGAACTTGTACAGTAAACGAGGTTCTTGTAAACAGAGGCATCCCAAACATTGGGGTGGCTGTGTCTTTTTGATTTTAATTTCCCTAAGCTATAGGACCATAAGTGGCAGTGCCCTAGGCTCTGTTGCTTTGTTTTTTAGATGTTTCAGGAAACACCATACACTTCTCCCGAGTGGTTGTTGGCAATTTACATCCCGCCCATCAGCATAACAAGGCTCCCAGTTCTCCATGGCCTGTCCTGCCTTTCTGGATTTTACACTTTTTTCAGATGGCCCTTTTGACCGGGGGGAAGTGAGACTTCATTGTAGTGCAGATTTCCTTTGCAAGCTTGCTTGGTTGGCCAAAAAGGGCGTATGCGTTTTTTCCTGAATATATTCAGGAAAAAACGCATACGCCCTTTTTGGCCAAGTGCATCATTGTGGACGTTCTGCCTCTTTTCCTATGCATTCAATGCAATTCCTGTCTACCTCCTGAAATCGGTTTCCTGCAATTCTGCCCCGCTTTGAAGTCCTCTTGGCAGCCTTACTTCAGTCTATTTTTGGACGATAGCTGTCATTTATAACTCTGCATGTTTGTGAATTACAGTGCCCCTGAGCTCCTTTCTTCAACTCGCTTTCTTGTGACCTGGCCGCAACACCGCAGGATGGCTTCAGGCCCTAATCTGGTTCCGGCACGGCACACTGAGCCTTTGGTTATTTCCTCTTCCTGGTGGGAAATGAGAGTTAAATTTGCCCGTCCAGACACCTCCAGCTAGTCTCTCATTGGTTCTCGCTATTCCTGTTCATCTTCCGCAGAAATTGCAAACTGGGCCAAACAGGAGGTGAAAGGGACTGACTCTCCAAGTGGGGAGAGTGTTAGTAAAGCGTCTGGAATGTTGCACCCGAGTACCAGGGGAGGAAAACTGAGACATATTTGAACATGTCTCCCGTTCACATGGTTGATCATACTCTGGGTTCCACATGCATGTTTTAGCTGAAGGAAGAATACCTAAAACCTGGGTAGTTGAAACCCGTGGAATGGGTACCATGCAATATGACTTCAAAGGGTCTTCATTTGCTCACCGAACCTCTCCAATCCTATCACTGCTGCGTTTATGCCCCTGTACACATGCTTGATTCTCTTTCGGAGACATAGCAATCCATAGGTTTTAAGATACTTACTAGTCAGGTACATTCTTAGGCGTTTAATATGCGGTGTTGAGTCCATTTCGTTGAGCAAGGAGTAGCTCTTGTCTATTCCATATTTGGCTTAAGGAACTTTATCTGTGCTCATTTCAATCTCTGGTTTTATGCAGCACCCCAACTCACCTTTACCCTTAAGCAAGCATAAGTTGGTTTTCTAAATTTGAGACCCTGTTCTGTTCTGTAATTCAGTTCCTGTGTAGCCAAGTTTACATTCCGTGTATTACTGATATCTTATGATGTTTCTATTTCTGTGTGACTTATTTCAGTTAGATTCATCATACCTGAATCCACTCATTGTGCTGCTAAGGGCCTGATGACACAGATTTCATTGCTGAGTGATATTGCTTTGTAAGTAAATACCAGAACTTCTTTATCCATTTTTCACCTTCTGCGATGTTGAACTTGTACTGTAAACGAGGTTCCTGTAAACAGAGGCGTCCCAAACTTTGGGGTGGCTGTGTCTTTTTGATTTTAATTTCCCTAAGCTATAGGACCATAAGTGGCAGTGCCCTAGGCTCTGTTGCTTTGTTTTTTAGATGTTTCAGGAAACACCATACACTTCTCCCGAGTGTCTGTTGGCAATTTACATCCCACCCATCAGCATAACAAGGCTCCCAGTTCTCCATGACCTGTCCTGCCTTTCTGGATTTTACACTTTTTTCAGATGGCCCTTTTGACCGTGGGGGGGGGGGGAAGTGAGACTTCATTGTAGTGCAGATTTCCTTTGCAAGCTTGCTTGGTTGCCAAAAAGGGCGTATGCGTTTTTTCCTGAATATATTCAGGAAAAAACGCATACGCCCTTTTTGGCCAAGTGCATCATTGTGGACGTTCTGCCTCTTTTCCTATGCTTTCAATGCAATTACAGTCTACCTCCTGAAATCGGTTTCCTGCAATTCTGCCCCGCTTTCAAGTCCTCTTGGCAGCCTTACTTCAGTCTATTTTTGGACGATAGCTGTCATTTATAACTCTGCAGGTTTGTGAATTACAGTGCCCCTGAGCTCCTTTCTTCAACTCGCTTTCTTGTGAGCTGGCCGCAACACCACAGGATGGCTTCAGGCCCTAATCTGGTTCCGGCACGTCACGCTGAGCCTTTGGTTAATTCCTCTTCCTGGTGGGAAATGAGAGTTAAATTTGCCCGTCCAGACACCTCCAGCTAGTCTCTCATTGGTTCTCGCTATTCCTGTTCATCTTCCGCAGAAATTGCAAACTGGGCCAAACAGGAGGTTAAAGACACTGACTCTCCAAGTCGGGAGAGTGTTAGTAAAGCGTCTGGAATGTTGCACCCGAGTACCAGGGTACGAAAACTGAGACATATTTGAACACGTCTCCCGATCACATGGTTGATCATACTTGGGTTCCACATGCATGTTTTAGCTGAAGGAAGAATACCTAAAACCTGGGTAGTTGAAACCCGTGGAATGGGTACCATGCAATATGACTTCAAAGGGTCTTCATTTGCTCACCGAACCTCTCCAATCCTATCACTGCTGCGTTTATGCCCCTGTACACATGCTTGATTCTCTTTCGGAGACATAGCAATCCATAGGTTTTAAGATACTTACTAGTCAGGTACATTCTTAGGCGTTTAATATGCGGTGTTGAGTCCATTTCGTTGAGCAAGGAGTAGCTCTTGTCTATTCCATATTTGACTTAAGGAACTTTATCTGTGCTCATTTCAATCTCTGGTTTTATGCAGCACCCCAACTCACCTTTACCCTTAAGCAAGCATAAGTTGGTTTTCTAAATTTGAGACCCTGTTCTATTCTGTAATTCAGTTCCTGTGTAGCCAAGTTTCCATTCCGTGTATTACTGATATCTTATGATGTTTCTTTTTCTGTGTGACTTACTTCAGTTAGAATCATCATACCTGAATCCACTCATTGTGCTGCTAAGGGCCTGATGACACAGATTTCATTGCTGAGTGATATTGCTTTGTAAGTAAATACCACAACTTCTTTATCCATTTTTCACTTTCTGCGATGTTGAACTTGTACTGTAAACGAGGTTCTTGTAAACAGAGCCGTTCCAAACTTTGGGGTGGCTGTGTCTTTTTGATTTTAATTTCCCTAAGCTATAGGACCATAAGTGGAAGTGCCCTAGGTTCTGTTGCTTTGTTTTTTAGATGTTTCAGGAAACACCATACACTTCTCCGGAGTGTCTGTTGGCAATTTACATCACGCCCATCAGCATAACAAGGCTCCCAGTTCTCCATGGCCTGTCCTGCCTTTCTGGATTTTACACTTTTTTCAGATGGCCCTTTTGACCGGGGGGAAGTGAGACTTCATTGTAGTGCAGATTTCCTTTGCAAGCTTGCTTGGTTGGCCAAAAAGTGCGTATGCGTTTTTTCCTGAATATATTCAGGAAAAAACGCATACGCCCTTTTTGGCCAAGTGCATCATTGTGGACGTTCTGCCTCTTTTCCTATGCTTTCAATGCAATTTCAGTCTACCTCCTGAAATCGGTTTCCTGCAATTCTGCCCCGCTTTCAAGTCCTCTTGGCAGCCTTACTTCAGTCTATTTTTGGACGATAGCTGTCATTTATAACTCTGCAGGTTTGTGAATTACAGTGCCCCTGAGCTCTTTTCTTCAACTCGCTTTCTTGTGACCTGGCCGCAACACCGCAGGATGGCTTCAGGCCCTAATCTGGTTCCGGTACGGCACGCTGAGCCTTTGGTTATTTCCTCTTCCTGGTGGGAAATGAGAGTTAAATTTGCCCGTCCAGACACCTCCAGCTAGCCTCTCATTGGTTCTCACTATTCCTGTTCATCTTCCGCAGAAATTGCAAACTGGGCCAAACAGGAGGTTAAAGGCGCTGACTCTCCAAGTGGGGAGAGTGTTAGTAAAGCGTCTGGAATGTTGCACCCGAGTACCAGGGGAGGAAAACTGAGACATATTTGAACATGTCTCCCGATCACATGGTTGATCATACTCTGGGTTCCACATGCATGTTTTAGCTGAAGGAAAAATACCTAAAATCTGGGTAGTTGAAACCCGTGGAATGGGTACCATGCAATATGACTTCAAAGGGTCTTCATTTGCTCACTGAACCTCTCCAATCCTATCACTGCTGCGTTTATGCCCCTGTACACATGCTTGATTCTGTTTCGGAGACATAGCAATCTATAGGTTTTAAGATACTTACTAGTCAGGTACATTCTTAGGCGTTTAATATGCGGTGTTGAGTCCATTTCGTTGAGCAAGGAGTAGCTCTTGTCTATTCCATATTTGGCTTAATGAACTTTATCTGTGCTCATTTCAATCTCTGGTTTTATGCAGCACCCCAACTCACCTTTCCCCTTAAGCAAGCATAAGTTGGTTTTCTAAATTTGAGACCCTGTTCTGTTCTGTAATTCAGTTCCTGTGTAGCCAAGTTTACCTTCCGTGTATTACTGATAACTTATGATGTTTCTTTTTCTGTGTGACTTATTTCAGTTAGAATCATCATACCTGAATCCACTCATTGTGATGCTAAGGGCCTGATGACATAGATTTCATTGCTGAGTGATATTGCTTTGTAAGTAAATACCACAACTTCTTTATCCATTTTTCACTTTCTGCGATGTTGAACTTGTACTGTAAACGAGGTTCTTGTAACCAGAGGCGTCCCAAACATTGGGGTGGCTGTGTCTTTTTGATTTTAATTTCCCTAAGCTATAGGACCATAAGTGGCAGTGCCCTAGGCTCTGTTGCTTTGTTTTTTAGATGTTTCAGGAAACACCATAAACTTCTCCCGAGTGGTTGTTGGCAATTTACATTCCGCCCATCAGCATAACAAAGCTCCCAGTTCTCCATGGCCTGTCCTGCCTTTCTGGATTTTACACATTTTTCAGATGGCCCTTTTGACCGGGGGGAAGTGAGACTTCATTGTAGTGCAGATTTCCTTTGCAAGCTTGCTTGGTTGGCCAAAAAGGGCGTATGCGTTTTTTCCTGAATATATTCAGGAAAAAATGCATACGCCCTTTTTGGCCAAGTGCATCATTGTGGACGTTCTGCCTCTTTTCCTATGCTTTCAATGCAATTCCAGTCAACCTCCTGAAATCGGTTTCCTGCAATTCTGCCCCGCTTTCAAGTCCTCTTGGCAGCCTTACTTCAGTCTATTTTTGGACTATAGCTGTCATTTATAACTCTGCAGGTTTGTGAATTACAGTGCCCCTGAGCTCCTTTCTTCAACTCGCTTTCTTGTGCCCTGGCCGCAACACCGCAGGATGGCTTCAGGCCCTAATCTGGTTCCGGCCCGGCATGGTGAGCCTTTGGTTAATTCCTCTTCCTGGTGGGAAATGAGAGTTAAATTTGCCCGTCCAGACACCTCCAGCTAGTCTCTCATTGGTTCTCGCTATTCCTGTTCATCTTCCGCAGAAATTGCAAACTGGGCCAAACAGGAGGTTAAAGGGACTGACTCTCCAAGTGGGGAGAGTGTTAGTAAAGCGTCTGGAATGTTGCACCCGAGTACCAGGGGAAGAAAACTGAGACATATTTGAACACGTCTCCCGATCACATGGTTGATCATACTCTAGGTTCCACATGCATGTTTTAGCTGAAGGAAGAATACCTTAAACCTGGGTAGTTGAAACCCGTGGAATGGGTACCATGCAATATGACTTCAAAGGGTCTTCATTTGCTCACCGAACCTCTCCAATCCTATCACTGCTGCGTTTATGCCCCTGTACACATGCTTGATTCTCTTTTGGAGACATAGCAATCCATAGGTTTTAAGATACTTACTAGTCAGGTACATTCTTAGGGGTTTAATATGGGGTTTTGAGTCCATTTCGTTGAGCAAGGAGTAGCTCTTGTCTATTCCATATTTGGCTTAAGGAACTTTATCTGTGCTCATTTCAATCTCTGGTTTTATGCAGCACCCCAACTCACCTTTCCCCTTAAGCAAGCATAAGTTGGTTTTCTAAATTTGAGACCCTGTTCTGTTCTGTAATTCAGTTCCTGTGTAGCCAAGTTTCCATTCCGTGTATTACTGATATCTTATGATGTTTCTTTTTCTGTGTGACTTATTTCAGTTAGAATCATCATACCTGAATCCACTCATTGTGCTGCTAAGGGCCTGATGACACAGATTTCATTGCTGAGTGATATTGCTTTGTAAGTAAATACCACAACTTCTTTATCCATTTTTCACTTTCTGCGATGTTGAACTTGTACTGTAAACGAGGTTCTTGTAAACAGAGCCGTTCCAAACTTTGGGGTGGCTGTGTCTTTTTGATTTTAAATTCCCTAAGCTATAGGACCATAAGTGGAAGTGCCCTAGGCTCTGTTGCTTTGTTTTTTAGATGTTTCAGGAAACACCATACACTTCTCCCGAGTGGTTGTTGGCAATTTACATCCCGCCCATCAGCATAACAAGGCTCCCAGTTCTCCATGGACTGTCCTGCCTTTCTGGATTTTACACTTTTTTCAGATGGCCCTTTTGACCGGGGGGAAGTGAGACTTCATTGTAGTGCAGATTTCCTTTGCAAGCTTGCTTGGTTGGCCAAAAAGTGCGTATGCGTTTTTTCCTGAATATATTCAGGAAAAAAACGCATACGCCCTTTTTGGCCAAGTGCATCATTGTGTACGTTCTGCCTCTTTTCCTATGCTTTCAATGCAATTCCAGTCTACCTCCTGAAATCGGTTTCCTGCAATTCTGCCCCGCTTTCAATTCCTCTTGGCAGCCTTACTTCAGTCTATTTTTGGACGATAGCTGTCATTTATAACCCTGCAGGTTTGTGAATTACAGTGCCCCTGAGCTCCTTTCTTCAACTCGCTTTCTTGTGACCTGGCCGCAACACCGCAGGATGGCTTCAGGCCCTAATCTGGTTCTGGCACGGCACGCTGAGCCTTTGGTTATTTCCTCTTCCTGGTGGGAAATGAGAGTTAAATTTGCCCGTCCAGACACCTCCAGCTAGTCTCTCATTGGTTCTCGCTATTCCTGTTCATCTTCCGCAGAAATTGCAAACTGGGCCAAACAGGAGGTTAAAGGGACTGACTCTCCAAGTGGGGAGAGTGTTAGTAAAGCGTCTGGAATGTTGCACCCGAGTACCAGGGGAGGAAAACTGAGACATATTTGAACACGTCTCCCGTTCACATGGTTGATCATACTCTGGGTTCCACATGCATGTTTTAGCTGAAGGAAGAATACCTAAAACCTGGGTAGTTGAAACCCGTGGAATGGGTACCATGCAATATGACTTCAAAGGGTCTTCATTTGCTCACCGAACCTCTCCAATCCTATCACTGCTGCGTTTATGCCCCTGTACACATGCTTGATTCTCTTTCGGAGACATAGCAATCCATAGGTTTTAAGATACTTACTAGTCAGGTACATTCTTAGGCGTTTAATATGCGGTGTTGAGTCCATTTCGTTGAGCAAGGAGTAGCTCTTGTCTATTCCATATTTGGCTTAAGGAACTTTATCTGTGCTCATTTCAATCTCTGGTTTTATGCAGCAACCCAACTCACCTTTCCCCTTAAGCAAGCATAAGTTGGTTTTCTAAATTTGAGACCCTGTTCTGTTCTGTAATTCAGTTCCTGTGTAGCCAAGTTTACATTCCGTGTATTACTGATATCTTATGATGTTTCTATTTCTGTGTGACTTATTTCAGTTAGAATCATCATACCTGAATCCACTCATTGTGCTGCTAAGGGCCTGATGACACAGATTTCATTGCTGAGTGATATTGCTTTGTAAGTAACTACCACAACTTCTTTATCCATTTTTCACTTTCTGCGATGTTGAACTTGTACTGTAAACGAGGTTCCTGTAAACAGAGGCGTCCCAAACTTTGGGGTGGCTGTGTCTTTTTGATTTTAATTTCCCTAAGCTATAGGACCATAAGTGGAAGTGTCCTAGGCTCTGTTGCTTTGTTTTTTAGATGTTTCAGGAAACACCATACACTTCTCCCGAGTGTCTGTTGGCAATTTACATCCCACCCATCACCATAACAAGGCTCCCAGTTCTCCATGGCCTGTCCTGCCTTTCTGGATTTTACACTTTTTTCAGATGGCCCTTTTGACCGGGGGGGGGGGGAAGTGAGACTTCATTGTAGTGCAGATTTCCTTTGCAAGCTTGCTTGGTTGGCCAAAAAGGGCGTATGCGTTTTTTCCTGAATATATTCAGGAAAAAACGCATACGCCCTTTTTGGCCAAGTGCATCATTGTGGACGTTCTGCCTCTTTTCCTATGCTTTCAATGCAATTCCAGTCTACCTCCTGAAATCGGTTTCCTGCAATTCTGCCCCGCTTTCAAGTCCTCTTGGCAGCCTTACTTCAGTCTATTTTTGGACGATAGCTGTCATTTATAACTCTGCAGGTTTGTGAATTACAGTGCCCCTGAGCTCCTTTCTTCAACTCGCTTTCTTGTGAGCTGGCCGCAACACCGCAGGATGGCTTCAGGCCCTAATCTGGTTCCGGCACGGCATGCTGAGCCTTTGGTTAATTCCTCTTCCTGGTGGGAAATGAGAGTTAAATTTGCCCGTCCAGACACCTCCAGCTAGTCTCTCATTGGTTCTCGCTATTCCTGTTCATCTTCCGCAGAAATTGCAAACTGGGCCAAACAGGAGGTTAAAGACACTGACTCTCCAAGTCGGGAGAGTGTTAGTAAAGCGTCTGGAATGTTGCACCCGAGTACCAGGGTACGAAAACTGAGACATATTTGAACACGTCTCCCGATCACATGGTTGATCATACTCTGGGTTCCACATGCATGTTTTAGCTGAAGGAAGAATACCTAAAACCTGGGTAGTTGAAACCCGTGGAATGGGTACCATGCAATATGACTTCAAAGGGTCTTCATTTGCTCACCGAACCTCTCCAATCCTATCACTGCTGCGTTTATGCCCCTGTACACATGCTTGATTCTCTTTCGGAGACATAGCAATCCATAGGTTTTAAGATACTTACTAGTCAGGTACATTCTTAGGCGGTTAATATGCGGTGTTGAGTCCATTTCGTTGAGCAAGGAGTAGCTCTTGTCTATTCCATATTTGACTTAAGGAACTTTATCTGTGCTCATTTCAATCTCTGGTTTTATGCAGCACCCCAACTCACCTTTACCCTTAAGCAAGCATAAGTTGGTTTTCTAAATTTGAGACCCTGTTCTATTCTGTAATTCAGTTCCTGTGTAGCCAAGTTTCCATTCCGTGTATTACTGATATCTTATGATGTTTCTTTTTCTGTGTGACTTACTTCAGTTAGAATCATCATACCTGAATCCACTCATTGTGCTGCTAAGGGCCTGATGACACAGATTTCATTGCTGAGTGATATTGCTTTGTAAGTAAATACCACAACTTCTTTATCCATTTTTCACTTTCTGCGATGTTGAACTTGTACTGTAAACGAGGTTCTTGTAAACAGAGGCGTCCCAAACATTGGGGTGGCTGTGTCTTTTTGATTTTAATTTCCCTAAGCTATAGGACCATAAGTGGCAGTGCCCTAGGCTCTGTTGCTTTGTTTTTTAGATGTTTCAGGAAACACCATACACTTCTCCCAAGTGGTTGTTGGCAATTTACATCCCGCCCATCAGCATAACAAGGCTCCCAGTTCTCCATGGCCTGTCCTGCCTTTCTGGATTTTACACTTTTTTCAGATGGCCCTTTTGACCGGGGGGAAGTGAGACTTCATTGTAGTGCAGATTTCCTTTGCAAGCTTGCTTGGTTGGCCAAAAAGGGCGTATGCGTTTTTTCCTGAATATATTCAGGAAAAAAACGCATACGCCCTTTTTGGCCAAGTGCATCATTGTGGACGTTCTGCCTCTTTTCCTATGCTTTCAATGCAATTCCAGTCTACCTCCTGAAATCGGTTTCCTGCAATTCTGCCCCGCTTTCAAGTCCTCTTGGCAGCCTTACTTCAGTCTATTTTTGGACGATAGCTGTCATTTATAACTCTGCAGGTTTGTGAATTACAGTGCCCCTGAGCTCCTTTCTTCAACTCGCTTTCTTGTGACCTGGCCGCAACACCGCAGGATGGCTTCAGGCCCTAATCTGGTTCTGGCACGGCACGCTGAGCCTTTGGTTATTTCCTCTTCCTGGTGGGAAATGAGAGTTAAATTTGCCCGTCCAGACACCTCCAGCTAGTCTCTCATTGGTTCTCGCTATTCCTGTTCATCTTCCGCAGAAATTGCAAACTGGGCCAAACAGGAGGTTAAAGGGACTGACTCTCCAAGTGGGGAGAGTGTTAGTAAAGCGTCTGGAATGTTGCACCCGAGTACCAGGGGAGGAAAACTGAGACATATTTGAACACGTCTCCCGTTCACATGGTTGATCATACTCTGGGTTCCACATGCATGTTTTAGCTGAAGGAAGAATACCTAAAACCTGGGTAGTTGAAACCCGTGGAATGGGTACCATGCAATATGACTTCAAAGGGTCTTCATCTGCTCACCGAACCTCTCCAATCCTATCACTGCTGCGTTTATGCCCCTGTACACATGCTTGATTCTCTTTCGGAGACATAGCAATCCATAGGTTTTAAGATACTTACTAGTCAGGTACATTCTTAGGCGTTTAATATGCGGTGTTGAGTCCATTTCGTTGAGCAAGGAGTAGCTCTTGTCTATTCCATATTTGGCTTAAGGAACTTTATCTGTGCTCATTTCAATCTCTGGTTTTATGCAGCACCCCAACTCACCTTTCCCCTTAAGCAAGCATAAGTTGGTTTTCTAAATTTGAGACCCTGTTCTGTTCTGTAATTCAGTTCCTGTGTAGCCAAGTTTACATTCCGTGTATTACTGATATCTTATGATGTTTCTATTTCTGTGTGACTTATTTCAGTTAGAATCATCATACCTGAATCCACTCATTGTGCTGCTAAGGGCCTGATGACACAGATTTCATTGCTGAGTGATATTGCATTGTAAGTAAATACCACAACTTCTTTATCCATTTTTCACTTTCTGCGATGTTGAACTTGTACTGTAAACGAGGTTCCTGTAAACAGAGGCGTCCCAAACTTTGGGGTGGCTGTGTCTTTTTGATTTTAATTTCCCTAAGCTATAGGACCATAAGTGGAAGTGTCCTAGGCTCTGTTGCTTTGTTTTTTAGATGTTTCAGGAAACACCATACACTTCTCCCGAGTGTCTGTTGGCAATTTACATCCCACCCATCACCATAACAAGGCTCCCAGTTCTCCATGGCCTGTCCTGCCTTTCTGGATTTTACACTTTTTTCAGATGGCCCTTTTGACCGGGGGGGGGGGAAGTGAGACTTCATTGTAGTGCAGATTTCCTTTGCAAGCTTGCTTGGTTGGCCAAAAAGGGCGTATGCGTTTTTTCCTGAATATATTCAGGAAAAAACGCATACGCCCTTTTTGGCCAAGTGCATCATTGTGGACGTTCTGCCTCTTTTCCTATGCTTTCAATGCAATTCCAGTCTACCTCCTGAAATCGGTTTCCTGCAATTCTGCCCCGCTTTCAAGTCCTCTTGGCAGCCTTACTTCAGTCTATTTTTGGACGATAGCTGTCATTTATAACTCTGCAGGTTTGTGAATTACAGTGCCCCTGAGCTCCTTTCTTCAACTCGCTTTCTTGTGAGCTGGCCGCAACACCGCAGGATGGCTTCACGCCCTAATCTGGTTCCGGCACGGCATGCTGAGCCTTTGGTTAATTCCTCTTCCTGGTGGGAAATGAGAGTTAAATTTGCCCGTCCAGACACCTCCAGCTAGTCTCTCATTGGTTCTCGCTATTCCTGTTCATCTTCCGCAGAAATTGCAAACTGGGCCAAACAGGAGGTTAAAGACACTGACTCTCCAAGTCGGGAGAGTGTTAGTAAAGCGTCTGGAATGTTGCACCCGAGTACCAGGGTACGAAAACTGAGACATATTTGAACACGTCTCCCGATCACATGGTTGATCATACTCTGGGTTCCACATGCATGTTTTAGCTGAAGGAAGAATACGTAAAACCTGGGTAGTTGAAACCCGTGGAATGGGTACCATGCAATATGACTTCAAAGGGTCTTCATTTGCTCACCGAACCTCTCCAATCCTATCACTGCTGCGTTTATGCCCCTGTACACATGCTGGATTCTCTTTCGGAGACATAGCAATCCATAGGTTTTAAGATACTTACTAGTCAGGTACATTCTTAGGCGTTTAATATGCGGTGTTGAGTCCATTTCGTTGAGCAAGGAGTAGCTCTTGTCTATTCCATATTTGACTTAAGGAACTTTATCTGTGCTCATTTCAATCTCTGGTTTTATGCAGCACCCCAACTCACCTTTACCCTTAAGCAAGCATAAGTTGGTTTTCTAAATTTGAGACCCTGTTCTATTCTGTAATTCAGTTCCTGTGTAGCCAAGTTTCCATTCCGTGTATTACTGATATCTTATGATGTTTCTTTTTCTGTGTGACTTACTTCAGTTAGAATCATCATACCTGAATCCACTCATT
The DNA here is from genome assembly GCF_951394435.1 of Stenella coeruleoalba. Taxonomy (NCBI): domain Eukaryota; kingdom Metazoa; phylum Chordata; class Mammalia; order Artiodactyla; family Delphinidae; genus Stenella; species Stenella coeruleoalba. The sequence goes on along the minus strand of NW_027645992.1, from coordinate 1,293,960 downwards.
GTGCTGCTAAGGGCCTGATGACACAGATTTCATTGCTGAGTGATATTGCTTTGTAAGTAAATACCACAACTTCTTTATCCATTTTTCACTTTCTGCGATGTTGAACTTGTACTGTAAACGAGGTTCTTGTAAACAGAGCCGTTCCAAACTTTGGGGTGGCTGTGTCTTTTTGATTTTAATTTCCCTAAGCTATAGGACCATAAGTGGAAGTGCCCTAGGTTCTGTTGCTTTGTTTTTTAGATGTTTCAGGAAACACCATACACTTCTCCCAAGTGGTTGTTGGCAATTTACATCCCGCCCATCAGCATAACAAGGCTCCCAGTTCTCCATGGCCTGTCCTGCCTTTCTGGATTTTACACTTTTTTCAGATGGCCCTTTTGACCGGGGGGAAGTGAGACTTCATTGTAGTGCAGATTTCCTTTGCAAGCTTGCTTGGTTGGCCAAAAAGGGCGTATGCGTTTTTTCCTGAATATATTCAGGAAAAAACGCATACGCCCTTTTTGGCCAAGTGCATCATTGTGGACGTTCTGCCTCTTTTCCTATGCTTTCAATGCAATTTCAGTCTACCTCCTGAAATCGGTTTCCTGCAATTCTGCCCCGCTTACAAGTCCTCTTGGCAGCCTTACTTCAGTCTATTTTTGGACGATAGCTGTCATTTATAACTCTGCAGGTTTGTGAATTACAGTGCCCCTGAGCTCCTTTCTTCAACTCGCTTTCTTGTGACCTGGCCGCAACACCGCAGGATGGCTTCAGGCCCTAATCTGGTTCTGGCACGGCACGCTGAGCCTTTGGTTATTTCCTCTTCCTGGTGGGAAATGAGAGTTAAATTTGCCCGTCCAGACACCTCCAGCTAGTCTCTCATTGGTTCTCGCTATTCCTGTTCATCTTCCGCAGAAATTGCAAACTGGGCCAAACAGGAGGTTAAAGGGACTGACTCTCCAAGTGGGGAGAGTGTTAGTAAAGCGTCTGGAATGTTGCACCCGAGTACCAGGGGAGGAAAACTGAGACATATTTGAACACGTCTCCCGTTCACATGGTTGATCATACTCTGGGTTCCACATGCATGTTTTAGCTGAAGGAAGAATACCTAAAACCTGGGTAGTTGAAACCCGTGGAATGGGTACCATGCAATATGACTTCAAAGGGTCTTCATTTGCTCACCGAACCTCTCCAATCCTATCACTGCTGCGTTTATGCCCCTGTACACATGCTTGATTCTCTTTCGGAGACATAGCAATCCATAGGTTTTAAGATACTTACTAGTCAGGTACATTCTTAGGCGTTTAATATGCGGTGTTGAGTCCATTTCGTTGAGCAAGGAGTAGCTCTTGTCTATTCCATATTTGGCTTAAGGAACTTTATCTGTGCTCATTTCAATCTCTGGTTTTATGCAGCACCCCAACTCACCTTTCCCCTTAAGCAAGCATAAGTTGGTTTTCTAAATTTGAGACACTGTTCTGTTCTGTAATTCAGTTCCTGTGTAGCCAAGTTTACATTCCGTGTATTACTGATATCTTATGATGTTTCTTTTTCTGTGTGACTTATTTCAGTTAGAATCATCATACCTGAATCCACTCATTGTGCTGCTAAGGTCCTGATGACACAGATTTCATTGCTGAGTGATATTGCATTGTAAGTAAATACCACAACTTCTTTATCCATTTTTCACTTTCTGCGATGTTGAACTTGTACTGTAAACGAGGTTCCTGTAAACAGAGGCGTCCCAAACTTTGGGGTGGCTGTGTCTTTTTGATTTTAATTTCCCTAAGCTATAGGACCATAAGTGGAAGTGTCCTAGGCTCTGTTGCTTTGTTTTTTAGATGTTTCAGGAAACACCATACACTTCTCCCGAGTGTCTGTTGGCAATTTACATCCCACCCATCACCATAACAAGGCTCCCAGTTCTCCATGGCCTGTCCTGCCTTTCTGGATTTTACACTTTTTTCAGATGGCCCTTTTGACCGGGGGGGGGGAAGTGAGACTTCATTGTAGTGCAGATTTCCTTTGCAAGCTTGCTTGGTTGGCCAAAAAGGGCGTATGCGTTTTTTCCTGAATATATTCAGGAAAAAACGCATACGCCCTTTTTGGCCAAGTGCATCATTGTGGACGTTCTGCCTCTTTTCCTATGCTTTCAATGCAATTCCAGTCTACCTCCTGAAATCGGTTTCCTGCAATTCTGCCCCGCTTTCAAGTCCTCTTGGCAGCCTTACTTCAGTCTATTTTTGGACGATAGCTGTCATTTATAACTCTGCAGGTTTGTGAATTACAGTGCCCCTGAGCTCCTTTCTTCAACTCGGTTTCTTTAGAGCTGGCCGCAACACTGCAGGATGGCTTCAGGCCCTAATCTGGTTCCGGCCCGGCATGGTGAGCCTTTGGTTAATTCCTCTTCCTGGTGGGAAATGAGAGTTAAATTTGCCCGTCCAGACACCTCCAGCTAGTCTCTCATTGGTTCTCGCTATTCCTGTTCATCTTCCGCAGAAATTGCAAACTGGGCCAAACAGGAGGTTAAAGGGACTGACTCTCCAAGTGGGGAGAGTGTTAGTAAAGCGTCTGGAATGTTGCACCCGAGTACCAGGGGAGGAAAACTGAGACATATTTGAACACGTCTCCCGATTACATGGTTGATCATACTCTGGGTTCCACATGCATGTTTTAGCTGAAGGAAGAATACCTTAAACCTGGGTAGTTGAAACCCGTGGAATGGGTACCATGCAATATGACTTCAAAGGGTCTTCATTTGCTCACCGAACCTCTCCAATCCTATCACTGCTGCGTTTATGCCCCTGTACACATGCTTGATTCTCTTTTGGAGACATAGCAATCTATAGGTTTTAAGATACTTACTAGTCAGGTACATTCTTAGGGGTTTAATATGGGGTTTTGAGTCCATTTCGTTGAGCAAGGAGTAGCTCTTGTCTATTCCATATTTGGCTTAAGGAACTTTATCTGTGCTCATTTCAATCTCTGGTTTTATGCAGCACCCCAACTCACCTTTACCCTTAAGCAAGCATAAGTTGGTTTTCTAAATTTGAGACCCTGTTCTGTTCTGTAATTCAGTTCCTGTGTAGCCAAGTTTACATTCCGTGTATTACTGATATCTTATGATGTTTCTTTTTCTGTGTGACTTATTTCAGTTAGAATCATCATACCTGAATCCACTCATTGTGCTGCTAAGGGCCTGATGACACAGATTTCATTGCTGAGTGATATTGCTTTGTAAGTAAATACCACAACTTCTTTATCCATTTTTCACTTTCTGCGATGTTGAACTTGTACTGTAAACGAGGTTCTTGTAAACAGAGCCGTTCCAAACTTTGGGGTGGCTGTGTCTTTTTGATTTTAAATTCCCTAAGCTATAGGACCATAAGTGGAAGTGCCCTAGGCTCTGTTGCTTTGTTTTTTAGATGTTTCAGGAAACACCATACACTTCTCCCCAGTGGTTGTTGGCAATTTACATCCCGCCCATCAGCATAACAAGGCTCCCAGTTCTCCATGGCCTGTCCTGCCTTTCTGGATTTTACACTTTTTTCAGATGGCCCTTTTGACCGGGGGGAAGTGAGACTTCATTGTAGTGCAGATTTCCTTTGCAAGCTTGCTTGGTTGGCCAAAAAGGGCGTATGCGTTTTTTCCTGAATATATTCAGGAAAAAAACGCATACGCCCTTTTTGGCCAAGTGCATCATTGTGGACGTTCTGCCTCTTTTCCTATGCTTTCAATGCAATTCCAGTCTACCTCCTGAAATCGGTTTCCTGCAATTCTGCCCCGCTTTCAAGTCCTCTTGGCAGCCTTACTTCAGTCTATTTTTGGACGATAGCTGTCATTTATAACTCTGCAGGTTTGTGAATTACAGTGCCCCTGAGCTCCTTTCTTCAACTCGCTTTCTTGTGAGCTGGCCGCAACACCGCAGGATGGCTTCAGGCCCTAATCTGGTTCCGGCACGGCACGCTGAGCCTTTGGTTATTTCCTCTTCCTGGTGGGAAATGAGAGTTAAATTTGCCCGTCCAGACACCTCCAGCTAGCCTCTCATTGGCTCTCGCTATTCCTGTTCATCTTCCGCAGAAATTGCAAACTGGGCCAAACAGGAGGTTAAAGGGACTGACTCTCCAAGTGGGGAGAGTGTTAGTAAAGCGTCTGGAATGTTGCACCCGAGTACCAGGGGAGGAAAACTGAGACATATTTGAACACGTCTCCCGATCACATGGTTGATCATACTCTAGGTTCCACATGCATGTTTTAGCTGAAGGAAGAATACCTTAAACCTGGGTAGTTGAAACCCGTGGAATGGGTACCATGCAATATGACTTCAAAGGGTCTTCATTTGCTCACCGAACCTCTCCAATCCTATCACTGCTGCGTTTATGCCCCTGTACACATGCTTGATTCTCTTTTGGAGACATAGCAATCCATAGGTTTTAAGATACTTACTAGTCAGGTACATTCTTAGGGGTTTAATATGGGGTTTTGAGTCCATTTCGTTGAGCAAGGAGTAGCTCTTGTCTATTCCATATTTGGCTTAAGGAACTTTATCTGTGCTCATTTCAATCTCTCGTTTTATGCAGCACCCCAACTCACCTTTACCCTTAAGCAAGCATAAGTTGGTTTTCTAAATTTGAGACCCTGTTCTGTTCTGTAATTCAGTTCCTGTGTAGCCAAGTTTACATTCCGTGTATTACTGATATCTTATGATGTTTCTTTTTCTGTGTGACTTATTTCAGTTAGAATCATCATACCTGAATCCACTCATTGTGCTGCTAAGGGCCTGATGACACAGATTTCATTGCTGAGTGATATTGCTTTGTAAGTAAATACCACAACTTCTTTATCCATTTTTCACTTTCTGCGATGTTGAACTTGTACTGTAAACGAGGTTCTTGTAAACAGAGCCGTTCCAAACTTTGGGGTGGCTGTGTCTTTTTGATTTTAAATTCCCTAAGCTATAGGACCATAAGTGGAAGTGCCCTAGGCTCTGTTGCTTTGTTTTTTAGATGTTTCAGGAAACACCATACACTTCTCCCGAGTGGTTGTTGGCAATTTACATCCCGCCCATCAGCATAACAAGGCTCCCAGTTCTCCATGGCCTGTCCTGCCTTTCTGGATTTTACACTTTTTTCAGATGGCCCTTTTGACCGGGGGGAAGTGAGACTTCATTGTAGTGCAGATTTCCTTTGCAAGCTTGCTTGGTTGGCCAAAAAGGGCGTATGCGTTTTTTCCTGAATATATTCAGGAAAAAAACGCATACGCCCTTTTTGGCCAAGTGCATCATTGTGGACGTTCTGCCTCTTTTCCTATGCTTTCAATGCAATTCCAGTCTACCTCCTGAAATCGGTTTCCTGCAATTCTGCCCCGCTTTCAAGTCCTCTTGGCAGCCTTACTTCAGTCTATTTTTGGACGATAGCTGTCATTTATAACTCTACAGGTTTGTGAATTACAGTGCCCCTGAGCTCCTTTCTTCAACTCGCTTTCTTGTGAGCTGGCCGCAACACCGCAGGATGGCTTCAGGCCCTAATCTGGTTCCGGCACGGCACGCTGAGCCTTTGGTTATTTCCTCTTCCTGGTGGGAAATGAGAGTTAAATTTGCCCGTCCAGACACCTCCAGCTAGCCTCTCATTGGCTCTCGCTATTCCTGTTCATCTTCCGCAGAAATTGCAAACTGGGCCAAACAGGAGGTTAAAGGGACTGACTCTCCAAGTGGGGAGAGTGTTAGTAAAGCGTCTGGAATGTTGCACCCGAGTACCAGGGGAGGAAAACTGAGACATATTTGAACACGTCTCCCGTTCACGTGGTTGATCATACTTGGGTTCCATATGCATGTTTTAGCTGAAGGAAGAATACCTAAAACCTGGGTAGTTGAAACCCGTGGAATGGGTACCATGCAATATGACTTCAAAGGGTCTTCATTTGCTCACCGAACCTCTCCAATCCTATCACTGCTGCGTTTATGCCCCTGTACACACGCTTGATTCTCTTTTGGAGACATAGCAATCCATAGGTTTTAAGATACTTACTAGTCAGGTACATTCTTAGGGGTTTAATATGGGGTTTTGAGTCCATTTCGTTGAGCAAGGAGTAGCTCTTGTCTATTCCATATTTGGCTTAAGGAACTTTATCTGTGCTCATTTCAATCTCTGGTTTTATGCAGCACCCCAACTCACCTTTACCCTTAAGCAAGCATAAGTTGGTTTTCTAAATTTGAGACCCTGTTCTGTTTTGGAATGCAGTTCCTGTGTAGCCAAGTTTACATTCCGTGTATTAGTGATATCTTATGATGTTTCTTTTTCTGTGTGACTTATTTCAGTTAGAATCATCGTACCTGAATCCACTCATTATGCTACTACGGGCCTGATGACATAGATTTCATTGCTGAGTGATACTGCATTGTACGTAAGTACCACAAGTTCTTTATCCATTTTTCACTTTCTGCGATGTTGAACTTGTACTGTAAACGAGGTTCTTGTAAACAGAGGCGTCCCAAACTTTGGGGTGGCTGTGTCTTTTTGATTTTAATTTCCCTAAGCTATAGGACCATAAGTGGCAGTGCCCTAGGCTCTGTTGCTTTGTTTTTTAGATGTTTCAGGAAACACCATACACTTCTCCCGAGTGTCTGTTGGCAATTTACATCACGCCCATCAGCATAACAAGGCTCCCAGTTCTCCATGGCCTGTCCTGCCTTTCTGGATTTTACACTTTTTTCAGATGGCCCTTTTGACCGGGGGGAAGTGAGACTTCATTGTAGTGCAGATTTCCTTTGCAAGCTTGCTTGGTTGGCCAAAAAGGGCGTATGTGTTTTTTCCTGAATATATTCAGGAAAAAACGCATACGCCCTTTTTGGCCAAGTGCATCATTGTGGACGTTCTGCCTCTTTTCCTATGCTTTCAATGCAATTCCAGTCTACCTCCTGAAATCGGTTTCCTGCAATTCTGCCCCGCTTTCAAGTCCTCTTGGCAGCCTTACTTCAGTCTATTTTTGGACGATAGCTGTCATTTATAACTCTGCAGGTTTGTGAATTACAGTGCCCCTGAGCTCCTTTCTTCAACTCGCTTTCTTTTGAGCTGGCCGCAACACCGCATGATGGCTTCAGGCCCTAATCTGGTTCCGGCACGGCACGCTGAGCCTTTGGTTAATTCCTCTTCCTGGTGGGAAATGAGAGTTAAATTTGCCCGTCCAGACACCTCCAGCTAGCCTCTCATTGGTTCTCGCTATTCCTGTTCATCTTCCGCAGAAATTGCAAACTGGGCCAAACAGGAGGTTAAAGGGACTGACTCTCCAAGTGGGGAGAGTGTTAGTAAAGCGTCTGGAATGTTGCACCCGAGTACCAGGGGAGGAAAACTGAGACATATTTGAACACGTCTCCCGATCACATGGTTGATCATACTCTAGGTTCCTCATGCATGTTTTAGCTGAAGGAAGAATACCTTAAACCTGGGTAGTTGAAACCCGTGGAATGGATACCATGCAATATGACTTCAAAGGGTCTTCATTTGCTCACCGAACCTCTCCAATCCTATCACTGCTGCGTTTATGCCCCTGTACACATGCTTGATTCTCTTTCGGAGACATAGCAATCCATAGGTTTTAAGATACTTACTAGTCAGGTACATTCTTAGGCGTTTAATATGGGGTGTTGAGTCCATTTCGTTGAGCAAGGAGTAGCTCTTGTCTATTCCATATTTGGCTTAAGGAACTTTATCTGTGCTCATTTCAATCTCTGGTTTTATGCAGCACCCCAACTCACCTTTACCCTTAAGCAAGAATAAGTTGGTTTTCTAAATTTGAGACCCTGTTCTGTTCTGTAATTCAGTTCCTGTGTAGCCAAGTTTACATTCCGTGTATTACTGATATCTTATGATGTTTCTTTTTCTGTGTGACTTATTTCAGTTAGAATCATCATACCTGAATCCACTCATTGTGCTGCTAAGGGCCTGATGACACAGATTTCATTGCTGAGTGATATTGCTTTGTAAGTAAATACCACAACTTCTTTATCCATTTTTCACTTTCTGCGATGTTGAACTTGTACTGTAAACGAGGTTCTTGTAAACAGAGCCGTTCCAAACTTTGGGGTGGCTGTGTCTTTTTGATTTTAATTTCCCTAAGCTATAGGACCATAAGTGGAAGTGCCCTAGGCTCTGTTGCTTTGTTTTTTAGATGTTTCAGGAAACACCATACACTTCTCCCGAGTGTCTGTTGGCAATTTACATCCCGCCCATCAGCATAACAAGGCTCCCAGTTCTCAATGGCCTGTTGCCTTTCTGGATTTTACACTTTTTTCAGATGGCCCTTTTGACCGGGGGGAAGTGAGACTTCATTGTAGTGCAGATTTCCTTTGCAAGCTTGCTTGGTTGGCCAAAAAGGGCGTATGCGTTTTTTCCTGATTATATTCAGGAAAAAAACGCATACGCCCTTTTTGGCCAAGTGCATCATTGTGGACGTTCTGCCTCTTTTCCTATGCTTTCAATGCAATTCCAGTCTACCTCCTGAAATCGGTTTCCTGCAATTCTGCCCCGCTTTCAAGTCCTCTTGGCAGCCTTACTTCAGTCTATTTTTGGACGATAGCTGTCATTTATAACTCTGCAGGTTTGTGAATTACAGTGCCCCTGAGCTCCTTTCTTCAACTCGCTTTCTTGTGAGCTGGCCGCAACACCGCAGGATGGCTTCAGGCCCTAATCTGGTTCCGGCACGGCACGCTGAGCCTTTGGTTATTTCCTCTTCCTGGTGGGAAATGAGAGTTAAATTTGCCCGTCCAGACACCTCCAGCTAGCCTCTCATTGGCTCTCGCTATTCCTGTTCATCTTCCGCAGAAATTGCAAACTGGGCCAAACAGGAGGTTAAAGGGACTGACTCTCCAAGTGGGGAGAGTGTTAGTAAAGCGTCTGGAATGTTGCACCCGAGTACCAGGGGAGGAAAACTGAGACATATTTGAACACGTCTCCCGATCACATGGTTGATCATACTCTAGGTTCCACATGCATGTTTTAGCTGAAGGAAGAATACCTTAAACCTGGGTAGTTGAAACCCGTGGAATGGGTACCATGCAATATGACTTCAAAGGGTCTTCATTTGCTCACCGAACCTCTCCAATCCTATCACTGCTGCGTTTATGCCCCTGTACACATGCTTGATTCTCTTTTGGAGACATAGCAATCCATAGGTTTTAAGATACTTACTAGTCAGGTACATTCTTAGGGGTTTAATATGGGGTTTTGAGTCCATTTCGTTGAGCAAGGAGTAGCTCTTGTCTATTCCATATTTGGCTTAAGGAACTTTATCTGTGCTCATTTCAATCTCTCGTTTTATGCAGCACCCCAACTCACCTTTACCCTTAAGCAAGCATAAGTTGGTTTTCTAAATTTGAGACCCTGTTCTGTTCTGTAATTCAGTTCCTGTGTAGCCAAGTTTACATTCCGTGTATTACTGATATCTTATGATGTTTCTTTTTCTGTGTGACTTATTTCAGTTAGAATCATCATACCTGAATCCACTCATTGTGCTGCTAAGGGCCTGATGACACAGATTTCATTGCTGAGTGATATTGCTTTGTAAGTAAATACCACAACTTCTTTATCCATTTTTCACTTTCTGCGATGTTGAACTTGTACTGTAAACGAGGTTCTTGTAAACAGAGCCGTTCCAAACTTTGGGGTGGCTGTGTCTTTTTGATTTTAAATTCCCTAAGCTATAGGACCATAAGTGGAAGTGCCCTAGGCTCTGTTGCTTTGTTTTTTAGATGTTTCAGGAAACACCATACACTTCTCCCGAGTGGTTGTTGGCAATTTACATCCCGCCCATCAGCATAACAAGGCTCCCAGTTCTCCATGGCCTGTCCTGCCTTTCTGGATTTTACACTTTTTTCAGATGGCCCTTTTGACCGGGGGGAAGTGAGACTTCATTGTAGTGCAGATTTCCTTTGCAAGCTTGCTTGGTTGGCCAAAAAGGGCGTATGCGTTTTTTCCTGAATATATTCAGGAAAAAAACGCATACGCCCTTTTTGGCCAAGTGCATCATTGTGGACGTTCTGCCTCTTTTCCTATGCTTTCAATGCAATTCCAGTCTACCTCCTGAAATCGGTTTCCTGCAATTCTGCCCCGCTTTCAAGTCCTCTTGGCAGCCTTACTTCAGTCTATTTTTGGACGATAGCTGTCATTTATAACTCTACAGGTTTGTGAATTACAGTGCCCCTGAGCTCCTTTCTTCAACTCGCTTTCTTGTGAGCTGGCCGCAACACCGCAGGATGGCTTCAGGCCCTAATCTGGTTCCGGCACGGCACGCTGAGCCTTTGGTTATTTCCTCTTCCTGGTGGGAAATGAGAGTTAAATTTGCCCGTCCAGACACCTCCAGCTAGCCTCTCATTGGCTCTCGCTATTCCTGTTCATCTTCCGCAGAAATTGCAAACTGGGCCAAACAGGAGGTTAAAGGGACTGACTCTCCAAGTGGGGAGAGTGTTAGTAAAGCGTCTGGAATGTTGCACCCGAGTACCAGGGGAGGAAAACTGAGACATATTTGAACACGTCTCCCGTTCACGTGGTTGATCATACTTGGGTTCCATATGCATGTTTTAGCTGAAGGAAGAATACCTAAAACCTGGGTAGTTGAAACCCGTGGAATGGGTACCATGCAATATGACTTCAAAGGGTCTTCATTTGCTCACCGAACCTCTCCAATCCTATCACTGCTGCGTTTATGCCCCTGTACACACGCTTGATTCTCTTTTGGAGACATAGCAATCCATAGGTTTTAAGATACTTACTAGTCAGGTACATTCTTAGGGGTTTAATATGGGGTTTTGAGTCCATTTCGTTGAGCAAGGAGTAGCTCTTGTCTATTCCATATTTGGCTTAAGGAACTTTATCTGTGCTCATTTCAATCTCTGGTTTTATGCAGCACCCCAACTCACCTTTACCCTTAAGCAAGCATAAGTTGGTTTTCTAAATTTGAGACCCTGTTCTGTTTTGGAATGCAGTTCCTGTGTAGCCAAGTTTACATTCCGTGTATTAGTGATATCTTATGATGTTTCTTTTTCTGTGTGACTTATTTCAGTTAGAATCATCGTACCTGAATCCACTCATTATGCTACTACGGGCCTGATGACATAGATTTCATTGCTGAGTGATACTGCATTGTACGTAAGTACCACAAGTTCTTTATCCATTTTTCACTTTCTGCGATGTTGAACTTGTACTGTAAACGAGGTTCTTGTAAACAGAGGCGTCCCAAACTTTGGGGTGGCTGTGTCTTTTTGATTTTAATTTCCCTAAGCTATAGGACCATAAGTGGCAGTGCCCTAGGCTCTGTTGCTTTGTTTTTTAGATGTTTCAGGAAACACCATACACTTCTCCCGAGTGTCTGTTGGCAATTTACATCACGCCCATCAGCATAACAAGGCTCCCAGTTCTCCATGGCCTGTCCTGCCTTTCTGGATTTTACACTTTTTTCAGATGGCCCTTTTGACCGGGGGGAAGTGAGACTTCATTGTAGTGCAGATTTCCTTTGCAAGCTTGCTTGGTTGGCCAAAAAGGGCGTATGTGTTTTTTCCTGAATATATTCAGGAAAAAACGCATACGCCCTTTTTGGCCAAGTGCATCATTGTGGACGTTCTGCCTCTTTTCCTATGCTTTCAATGCAATTCCAGTCTACCTCCTGAAATCGGTTTCCTGCAATTCTGCCCCGCTTTCAAGTCCTCTTGGCAGCCTTACTTCAGTCTATTTTTGGACGATAGCTGTCATTTATAACTCTGCAGGTTTGTGAATTACAGTGCCCCTGAGCTCCTTTCTTCAACTCGCTTTCTTTTGAGCTGGCCGCAACACCGCATGATGGCTTCAGGCCCTAATCTGGTTCCGGCACGGCACGCTGAGCCTTTGGTTAATTCCTCTTCCTGGTGGGAAATGAGAGTTAAATTTGCCCGTCCAGACACCTCCAGCTAGCCTCTCATTGGTTCTCGCTATTCCTGTTCATCTTCCGCAGAAATTGCAAACTGGGCCAAACAGGAGGTTAAAGGGACTGACTCTCCAAGTGGGGAGAGTGTTAGTAAAGCGTCTGGAATGTTGCACCCGAGTACCAGGGGAGGAAAACTGAGACATATTTGAACACGTCTCCCGATCACATGGTTGATCATACTCTAGGTTCCTCATGCATGTTTTAGCTGAAGGAAGAATACCTTAAACCTGGGTAGTTGAAACCCGTGGAATGGATACCATGCAATATGACTTCAAAGGGTCTTCATTTGCTCACCGAACCTCTCCAATCCTATCACTGCTGCGTTTATGCCCCTGTACACATGCTTGATTCTCTTTCGGAGACATAGCAATCCATAGGTTTTAAGATACTTACTAGTCAGGTACATTCTTAGGCGTTTAATATGGGGTGTTGAGTCCATTTCGTTGAGCAAGGAGTAGCTCTTGTCTATTCCATATTTGGCTTAAGGAACTTTATCTGTGCTCATTTCAATCTCTGGTTTTATGCAGCACCCCAACTCACCTTTACCCTTAAGCAAGAATAAGTTGGTTTTCTAAATTTGAGACCCTGTTCTGTTCTGTAATTCAGTTCCTGTGTAGCCAAGTTTACATTCCGTGTATTACTGATATCTTATGATGTTTCTTTTTCTGTGTGACTTATTTCAGTTAGAATCATCATACCTGAATCCACTCATTGTGCTGCTAAGGGCCTGATGACACAGATTTCATTGCTGAGTGATATTGCTTTGTAAGTAAATACCACAACTTCTTTATCCATTTTTCACTTTCTGCGATGTTGAACTTGTACTGTAAACGAGGTTCTTGTAAACAGAGCCGTTCCAAACTTTGGGGTGGCTGTGTCTTTTTGATTTTAATTTCCCTAAGCTATAGGACCATAAGTGGAAGTGCCCTAGGCTCTGTTGCTTTGTTTTTTAGATGTTTCAGGAAACACCATACACTTCTCCCGAGTGTCTGTTGGCAATTTACATCCCGCCCATCAGCATAACAAGGCTCCCAGTTCTCAATGGCCTGTTGCCTTTCTGGATTTTACACTTTTTTCAGATGGCCCTTTTGACCGGGGGGAAGTGAGACTTCATTGTAGTGCAGATTTCCTTTGCAAGCTTGCTTGGTTGGCCAAAAAGGGCGTATGCGTTTTTTCCTGATTATATTCAGGAAAAAACGCGTACGCCCTTTTTGGCCAAGTGCATCATTGTGGACGTTCTGCCTCTTTTCCTATGCTTTCAATGCAATTCCAGTCTACCTCCTGAAATCGGTTTCCTGCAATTCTGCCCCGCTTTCAAGTCCTCTTGGCAGCCTTACTTCAGTCTATTTTTGGACGATAGCTGTCATTTATAACTCTGCAGGTTTGTGAATTACAGTGCCCCTGAGCTCCTTTCTTCAACTCGCTTTCTTGTGACCTGGCCGCAACACCGCAGGATGGCTTCAGGCCCTAATCTGGTTCCGGCACGGCACGCTGAGCCTTTGGTTAATTCCTCTTCCTGGTGGGAAATGAGAGTTAAATTTGCCCGTCCAGACACCTCCAGCTAGCCTCTCATTGGTTCTCGCTATTCCTGTTCATCTTCCGCAGAAATTGCAAACTGGGCCAAACAGGAGGTTAAAGGGACTGACTCTCCAAGTGGGGAGAGTGTTAGTAAAGCGTCTGGAATGTTGCACCCGAGTACCAGGGGAGGAAAACTGAGACATATTTGAACACGTCTCCCGATCACATGGTTGATCATACTCTAGGTTCCACATGCATGTTTTAGCTGAAGGAAGAATACCTTAAAACTGGGTAGGTGAAACCTGTGGAATGGGTACCATGCAATATGACTTCAAAGGGTCTTCATTTGCTCACCGAACCTCTCCAATCCTAGCACTGCTGCGTTTATGTCCCTGTACACATGCTTGATTCTCTTTCGGAGACATAGCAATCCATAGGTTTTAAGATACTTACTAGTCAGGTACATTCTTAGGCGTTTAATATGGGGTGTTGAGTCCATTTCGTTGAGCAAGGAGTAGCTCTTGTCTATTCCATATTTGGCTTAAGGAACTTTATCTGTGCTCATTTCAATCTCTGGTTTTATGCAGCACCCCAACTCACCTTTACCCTTAAGCAAGAATAAGTTGGTTTTCTAAATTTGAGACCCTGTTCTGTTCTGTAATTCAGTTCCTGTGTAGCCAAGTTTACATTCCGTGTATTACTGATATCTTATGATGTTTCTTTTTCTGTGTGACTTATTTCAGTTAGAATCATCATACCTGAATCCACTCATTGTGCTGCTAAGGGCCTGATGACACAGATTTCATTGCTGAGTGATATTGCTTTGTAAGTAAATACCACAACTTCTTTATCCATTTTTCACTTTCTGCGATGTTGAACTTGTACTGTAAACGAGGTTCTTGTAAACAGAGCCGTTCCAAACTTTGGGGTGGCTGTGTCTTTTTGATTTTAATTTCCCTAAGCTATAGGACCATAAGTGGAAGTGCCCTAGGTTCTGTTGCTTTGTTTTTTAGATGTTTCAGGAAACACCATACACTTCTCCCGAGTGGTTGTTGGCAATTTACATCCCGCCCATCAGCATAACAAGGCTCCCAGTTCTCCATGGCCTGTCCTGCCTTTCTGGATTTTACACTTTTTTCAGATGGCCCTTTTGACCGGGGGGAAGTGAGACTTCATTGTAGTGCAGATTTCCTTTGCAAGCTTGCTTGGTTGGCCAAAAAGGGCGTATGCGTTTTTTCCTGAATATATTCAGGAAAAAACGCATACGCCCTTTTTGGCCAAGTGCATCATTGTGGACGTTCTGCCTCTTTTCCTATGCTTTCAATGCAATTCCAGTCTACCTCCTGAAATCGGTTTCCTGCAATTCTGCCCCGCTTTCAAGTCCTCTTGGCAGCCTTACTTCAGTCTATTTTTGGACGATAGCTGTCATTTATAACTCTGCAGGTTTGTGAATTACAGTGCCCCTGAGCTCCTTTCTTCAACTCGCTTTCTTTTGAGCTGGCCGCAACAGCGCAGGATGGCTTCAGGCCCTAATCTGGTTCCGGTCCGGCACGCTGAGCCTTTGGTTATTTCCTCTTCCTGGTGGGAAATGAGAGTTAAATTTGCCCGTCCAGACACCTCCAGCTAGCCTCTCATTGGTTCTCGCTATTCCTGTTCATCTTCCGCAGAAATTGCAAACTGGGCCAAACAGGAGGTTAAAGGCGCTGACTCTCCAAGTGGGGAGAGTGTTAGTAAAGCGTCTGGAATGTTGCACCCGAGTACCAGGGGAGGAAATCTGAGACATATTTGAACACGTCTCCTGATCACATGGTTGATCATACTCTGGGTTCCACATGCATGTTTTAGCTGAAGGAAGAATACCTAAAACCTGGGTAGTTGAAACCCGTGGAATGGGTACCATGCAATATGACTTCAAAGGGTCTTCATTTGCTCACCGAACCTCTCCAATCCTATCACTGCTGCGTTTATGCCCCTGTACACATGCTTGATTCTCTTTCGGAGACATAGCAATCCATAGGTTTTAAGATACTTACTAGTCAGGTACATTCTTAGGCGTTTAATATGCGGTGTTGAGTCCATTTCGTTGAGCAAGGAGTAGCTCTTGTCTATTCCATATTTGGCTTAAGGAACTTTATCTGTGCTCATTTCAATCTCTGGTTTTATGTAGCAACCCAACTCACCTTTCCCCTTAAGCAAGCATAAGTTGGTTTTCTAAATTTGAGAACCTGTTCTGTTTTGGAATTCAGTTCCTGTGTAGCCAAGTTTACATTCCGTGTATTAGTGATATCTTATGATGTTTCTTTTTCTGTGTGACTTATTTCAGTTAGAATCATCGTACCTGAATCTACTCATTATGCTGCTACGGTCCTGATGACACAGATTTCATTGCTGAGTGATACTGCATTGTACGTAAGTACCACAAGTTCTTTATCCATTTTTCACTTTCTGCGATGTTGAACTTGTACTGTAAACGAGGTTCTTGTAAACAGAGCCGTTCCAAACTTTGGGGTGGCTGTGTCTTTTTGATTTTAATTTCCCTAAGCTATAGGACCATAAGTGGAAGTGCCCTAGGCTCTGTTGCTTTGTTTTTTAGATGTTTCAGGAAACACCATACACTTCTCCCGAGTGTCTGTTGGCAATTTACATCCCGCCCATCAGCATAACAAGGCTCCCAGTTCTCAATGGCCTGTTGCCTTTCTGGATTTTACACTTTTTTCAGATGGCCCTTTTGACCGGGGGGAAGTGAGACTTCATTGTAGTGCAGATTTCCTTTGCAAGCTTGCTTGGTTGGCCAAAAAGGGCGTATGCGTTTTTTCCTGATTATATTCAGGAAAAAACGCGTACGCCCTTTTTGGCCAAGTGCATCATTGTGGACGTTCTGCCTCTTTTCCTATGCTTTCAATGCAATTCCAGTCTACCTCCTGAAATCGGTTTCCTGCAATTCTGCCCCGCTTTCAAGTCCTCTTGGCAGCCTTACTTCAGTATATTTTTGGACGATAGCTGTCATTTATAACTCTGCAGGTTTGTGAATTACAGTGCCCCTGAGCTCCTTTCCTCAACTCGCTTTCTTGTGACCTGGCCGCAACACCGCAGGATGGCTTCAGGCCCTAATCTGGTTCCGGCCCGGCATGCTGAGCCTTTGGTTAATTCCTCTTCCTGGTGGGAAATGAGAGTTAAATTTGCCCGTCCAGAAACCTCCAGCTAGCCTCTCATTGGTTCTCGCTATTCCTGTTCATCTTCCGCAGAAATTGCAAACTGGGCCAAACAGGAGGTTAAAGGCGCTGACTCTCCAAGTGGGGAGAGTGTTAGTAAAGCGTCTGGAATGTTGCACCCGAGTACCAGGGGAGGAAAACTGAGACATATTTGAACACGTCTCCTGATCACATGGTTGATCATACTCTGGGTTCCACATGCATGTTTTAGCTGAAGGAAGAATACCTAAAACCTGGGTAGTTGAAACCCGTGGAATGGGTACCATGCAATATGACTTCAAAGGGTTTTCATTTGCTCACCGAACCTCTCCAATCCTATCACTGCTGCGTTTATGCCCCTGTACACATCCTTGATTCTCTTTCGGAGAGATAGC
Organism: Stenella coeruleoalba; assembly: GCF_951394435.1. NCBI lineage: Eukaryota > Metazoa > Chordata > Mammalia > Artiodactyla > Delphinidae > Stenella > Stenella coeruleoalba. Next base: position 1,276,925 of record NW_027645992.1, on the reverse strand, counting down.
AATCCATAGGTTTTAAGATACTTACTAGTCAGGTACATTCTTAGGCGTTTAATATGCGGTGTTGAGTCCATTTCGTTGAGCAAGGAGTAGCTCTTGTCTATTCCATATTTGGCTTAAGGAACTTTATCTGTGCTCATTTCAATCTCTGGTTTTATGCAGCACCCCAACTCACCTTTACCCTTAAGCAAGAATAAGTTGGTTTTCTAAATTTGAGACCCTGTTCTGTTCTGTAATTCAGTTCCTGTGTAGCCAAGTTTACATTCCGTGTATTACAGATATCTTATGATGTTTCTTTTTCTGTGTGACTTATTTCAGTTAGAATCATCATACCTGAATCCACTCATTGTGCTGCTAAGGGCCTGATGACACAGATTTCATTGCTGAGTGATATTGCTTTGTAAGTAAATACCACAACTTCTTTATCCATTTTTCACTTTCTGTGATGTTGAACTTGTAGTGTAAATGAGGTTCTTGTAAACAGAGCCGTTCCAAACTTTGGGGTGGCTGTGTCTTTTTGATTTTAATTTCCCTAAGCTATAGGACCATAAGTGGAAGTGCCCTAGGTTCTGTTGCTTTGTTTTTTAGATGTTTCAGGAAACACCATACACTTCTCCCGAGTGTCTGTTGGCAATTTACATCCCGCCCATCAGCATAACAAGGCTCCCAGTTCTCCATGGCCTGTCCTGCCTTTCTGGATTTTACACTTTTTTCAGATGGCCCTTTTGACCGGGGGGAAGTGAGACTTCATTGTAGTGCAGATTTCCTTTGCAAGCTTGCTTGGTTGGCCAAAAAGGGCGTATGCGTTTTTTCCTGAATATATTCAGGAAAAAACGCATACGCCCTTTTTGGCCAAGTGCATCATTGTGGACGTTCTGCCTCTTTTCCTATGCTTTCAATGCAATTCCAGTCTACCTCCTGAAATCGGTTTCCTGCAATTCTGGCCCGCTTTCAAGTCCTCTTGGCAGCCTTACTTCAGTCTATTTTTGGACGATAGCTGTCATTTATAACTCTGCAGGTTTGTGAATTACAGTGCCCCTGAGCTCCTTTCTTCAACTCGCTTTCTTGTGACCTGGCCGCAACACCGCAGGATGGCTTCAGGCCCTAATCTGGTTCCAGTAGGGCACGCTGAGCCTTTGGTTAATTCCTCTTCCTGGTGGGAAATGAGAGTTAAATTTGCCCGTCCAGACACCTCCAGCTAGCCTCTCATTGGTTCTCGCTATTCCTGTTCATCTTCCGCAGAAATTGCAAACTGGGCCAAACAGGAGGTTAAAGGCGCTGACTCTCCAAGTGGGGAGAGTGTTAGTAAAGCGTCTGGAATGTTGCACCCGAGTACCAGGGGAGGAAAACTGAGACATATTTGAACACGTCTCCTGATCACATGGTTGATCAAACTCTGGGTTCCACATGCATGTTTTACCTGAAGGAAGAATACCTAAAACCTGGGTAGTTGAAACCCGTGGAATGGGTACCATGCAATATGACTTCAAAGGGTCTTCATTTGCTCACCGAACCTCTCCAATCCTATCACTGCTGCGTTTATGCCCCTGTACACATGCTTGATTCTCTTTCGGAGACATAGCAATCCATAGGTTTTAAGATACTTACTAGTCAGGTACATTCTTAGGCGTTTAATATGCGGTGTTGAGTCCATTTCGTTGAGCAAGGAGTAGCTCTTGTCTATTCCATATTTGGCTTAAGGAACTTTATCTGTGCTCATTTCAATCTCTGGTTTTATGTAGCACCCCAACTCACCTTTCCCCTTAAGCAAGCATAAGTTGGTTTTCTAAATTTGATAACCTGTTCTGTTTTGGAATTCAGTTCCTGTGTAGCCAAGTTTACATTCCGTGTATTAGTGATATCTTATGATGTTTTTTTTCTGTGTCACTTATTTCAGTTAGAATCATCGTACCTGAATCTACTCATTATGCTGCTACGGGCCTGATGACATAGATTTCATTGCTGAGTGATACTGCATTGTACGTAAGTACCACAAGTTCTTTATCCATTTTTCACTTTCTGCGATGTTGAACTTGTACTGTAAACGAGGTTCTTGTAAACAGAGCCGTTCCAAACTTTGAGGTGGCTGTGTCTTTTTGATTTTAATTTCCCTAAGCTATAGGACCATAAGTGGAAGTGCCCTAGGCTCTGTTGCTTTGTTTTTTAGATGTTTCAGGAAACACCATACACTTCTCCGGAGTGTCTGTTGGCAATTTACATCCCGCCCATCAGCATAACAAGGCTCCCATTTCTCAATGGCCTGTTGCCTTTCTGGATTTTACACTTTTTTCAGATGGCCCTTTTGACCGGGGGGAAGTGAGACTTCATTGTAGTGCAGATTTCCTTTGCAAGCTTGCTTGGTTGGCCAAAAAGGGCGTATGCGTTTTTTCCTGATTATATTCAGGAAAAAACGCGTACGCCCTTTTTGGCCAAGTGCATCATTGTGGACGTTCTGCCTCTTTTCCTATGCTTTCAATGCAATTCCAGTCTACCTCCTGAAATCGGTTTCCTGCAATTCTGCCCCGCTTTCAAGTCCTCTTGGCAGCCTTACTTCAGTCTATTTTTGGACGATAGCTGTCATTTATAACTCTGCAGGTTTGTGAATTACAGTGCCCCTGAGCTCCTTTCTCCAACTCGCTTTCTTGTGACCTGGCCGCAACACCGCAGGATGGCTTCAGGCCCTAATCTGGTTCCGGCACGGCACGCTGAGCCTTTGGTTAATTCCTCTTCCTGGTGGGAAATGAGAGTTAAATTTGCCCGTCCAGACACCTCCAGCTAGCCTCTCATTTGTTCTCGCTATTCCTGTTCATCTTCCGCAGAAATTGCAAACTGGGCCAAACAGGAGTTTAAAGGGACTGACTCTCCAAGTGGGGAGAGTGTTAGTAAAGCGTCTGGAATGTTGCACCCGAGTACCAGGGGAGGAAAACTGAGACATATTTGAACACGTCTCCCGATCACATGGTTGATCATACTCTAGGTTCCACATGCATGTTTTAGCTGAAGGAAGAACACCTTAAACCTGGGTAGGTGAAACCTGTGGAATGGGTACCATGCAATATGACTTCAAAGGGTCTTCATTTGCTCACCGAACCTCTCCAATCCTAGCACTGCTGCGTTTATGTCCCTGTACACATGCTTGATTCTCTTTCGGAGACATAGCAATCCATAGGTTTTAAGATACTTACTAGTCAGGTACATTCTTAGGCGTTTAATATGGGGTGTTGAGTCCATTTCGTTGAGCAAGGAGTAGCTCTTGTCTATTCCATATTTGGCTTAAGGAACTTTATCTGTGCTCATTTCAATCTCTGGTTTTATGCAGCACCCCAACTCACCTTTACCCTTAAGCAAGAATAAGTTGGTTTTCTAAATTTGAGACCCTGTTCTGTTCTGTAATTCAGTTCCTGTGTAGCCAAGTTTACATTCCGTGTATTACTGATATCTTATGATGTTTCTTTTTCTGTGTGACTTATTTCAGTTAGAATCATCATACCTGAATCCACTCATTGTGCTGCTAAGGGCCTGATGACACAGATTTCATTGCTGAGTGATATTGCTTTGTAAGTAAATACCACAACTTCTTTATCCATTTTTCACTTTCTGCGATGTTGAACTTGTACTGTAAACGAGGTTCTTGTAAACAGAGCCGTTCCAAACTTTAGGGTGGCTGTGTCTTTTTGATTTTAAATTCCCTAAGCTATAGGACCATAAGTGGAAGTGCCCTAGGCTCTGTTGCTTTGTTTTTTAGATGTTTCAGGAAACACCATACACTTCTCCCCAGTGGTTGTTGGCAATTTACATCCCGCCCATCAGCATAACAAGGCTCCCAGTTCTCCATGGCCTGGCCTGCCTTTCTGGATTTTACACTTTTTTCAGATGGCCCTTTTGACCGGGGGGAAGTGAGACTTCATTGTAGTGCAGATTTCCTTTGCAAGCTTGCTTGGTTGGCCAAAAAGGGCGTATGCGTTTTTTCCTGAATATATTCAGGAAAAAACGCATACGCCCTTTTTGGCCAAGTGCATCATTGTGGACGTTCTGCCTCTTTTCCTATGCTTTCAATGCAATTCCAGTCTACCTCCTGAAATCGGTTTCCTGCAATTCTGCCCCGCTTTCAAGTCCTCTTGGCAGCCTTACTTCAGTCTATTTTTGGACGATAGCTGTCATTTATAACTCTGCAGGTTTGTGAATTACAGTGCCCCTGAGATCCTTTCTTCAACTCGCTTTCTTTTGAGCTGGCCGCAACACCGCAGGATGGCTTCAGGCCCTAATCTGGTTCCGGTACGGCACGCTGAGCCTTTGGTTATTTCCTCTTCCTGGTGGGAAATGAGAGTTAAATTTGCCCGTCCAGACACCTCCAGCTAGCCTCTCATTGGTTCTCGCTATTCCTGTTCATCTTCCGCAGAAATTGCAAACTGGGCCAAACAGGAGGTTAAAGGCGCTGACTCTCCAAGTGGGGAGAGTGTTAGTAAAGCGTCTGGAATGTTGCACCCGAGTACCAGGGGAGGAAAACTGAGACATATTTGAACACGTCTCCCGATCACATGGTTGATCATACTCTGGGTTCCACATGCATGATTTAGCTGAAGGAAGAATACCTAAAACCTGGGTAGTTGAAACCTGTGGAATGGGTACCATGCAATATGACTTCAAAGGGTCTTCATTTGCTCACCGAACCTCTCCAATCCTATCACTGCTGCGTTTATGCCCCTGTACACATGCTTGATTCTCTTTCGGAGACATAGCAATCTATAGGTTTTAAGATACTTACTAGTCAGGTACATTCTTACGCGTTTAATATGCGGTGTTGAGTCCATTTCGTTGAGCAAGGAGTAGCTCTTGTCTATTCCATATTTGGCTTAAGGAACTTTATCTGTGCTCATTTCAATCTCTGGTTTTATGCAGCACCCCAACTCACCTTTACCCTTAAGCAAGCATAAGTTGGTTTTCTAAATTTGAGACCCTGTTCTGTTCTGTAATTCAGTTCCTGTGTAGCCAAGTTTACATTCCGTGTATTACTGATATCTTATGATGTTTCTTTTTCTGTGTGACTTATTTCAGTTAGAATCATCATACCTGAATCCACTCATTGTGCTGCTAAGGGCCTGATGACACAGATTTCATTGCTGAGTGATATTGCTTTGTAAGTAAATACCACAACTTCTTTATCCATTTTTCACTTTCTGCTTTGTTGAACTTGTACTGTAAACGAGGTTCTTGTAAACAGAGCCGTTCCAAACTTTGGGGTGGCTGTGTCTTTTTGATTTTAATTTCCCTAAGCTATAGGACCATAAGTGGAAGTGCCCTAGGTTCTGTTGCTTTGTTTTTTAGATGTTTCAGGAAACACCATACACTTCTCCCGAGTGTCTGTTGGCAATTTACATCCCGCCCATCAGCATAACAAGGCTCCCAGTTCTCCATGGCCTGTCCTGCCTTTCTGGATTTTACACTTTTTTCAGATGGCCCTTTTGACCGGGGGGAAGTGAGACTTCATTGTAGTGCAGATTTCCTTTGCAAGCTTGCTTGGTTGGCCAAAAAGGGCGTATGCGTTTTTTCCTGAATATATTCAGGAAAAAACGCATACGCCCTTTTTGGCCAAGTGCATCATTGTGGACGTTCTGCCTCTTTTCCTATGCTTTCAATGCAATTCCAGTCTACCTCCTGAAATCGGTTTCCTGCAATTCTGCCCCGCTTTCAAGTCCTCTTGGCAGCCTTACTTCAGTCTATTTTTGGACGATAGCTGTCATTTATAACTCTGCAGGTTTGTGAATTACAGTGCCCCTGAGCTCCTTTCTTCAACTCGCTTTCTTGTGACCTGGCCGCAACACCGCAGGATGGCTTCAGGCCCTAATCTGGTTCCAGTACGGCATGCTGAGCCTTTGGTTAATTCCTCTTCCTGGTGGGAAATGAGAGTTAAATTTGCCCGTCCAGACACCTCCAGCTAGCCTCTCATTGGTTCTCGCTATTCCTGTTCATCTTCCGCAGAAATTGCAAACTGGGCCAAACAGGAGGTTAAAGGCGCTGACTCTCCAAGTGGGGAGAGTGTTAGTAAAGCGTCTGGAATGTTGCACCCGAGTACCAGGGGAGGAAAACTGAGACATATTTGAACACGTCTCCTGATCACATGGTTGATCAAACTCTGGGTTCCACATGCATGTTTTAGCTGAAGGAAGAATACCTAAAACCTGGGTAGTTGAAACCCGTGGAATGGGTACCATGCAATATGACTTCAAAGGGTCTTCATTTGCTCACCGAACCTCTCCAATCCTATCACTGCTGCGTTTATGCCCCTGTACACATGCTTGATTCTCTTTCGGAGACATAGCAATCCATAGGTTTTAAGATACTTACTAGTCAGGTACATTCTTAGGCGTTTAATATGCGGTGTTGAGTCCATTTCGTTGAGCAAGGAGTAGCTCTTGTCTATTCCATATTTGGCTTAAGGAACTTTATCTGTGCTCATTTCAATCTCTGGTTTTATGTAGCAACCCAACTCACCTTTCCCCTTAAGCAAGCATAAGTTGGTTTTCTAAATTTGATAACCTGTTCTGTTTTGGAATTCAGTTCCTGTGTAGCCAAGTTTACATTCCGTGTATTAGTGATATCTTATGATGTTTTTTTTCTGTGTCACTTATTTCAGTTAGAATCATCGTACCTGAATCCACTCATTATGCTGCTACGGGCCTGATGACATGGATTTCATTGCTGAGTGATACTGCATTGTACGTAAGTACCACAAGTTCTTTATCCATTTTTCACTTTCTGCGATGTTGAACTTGTACTGTAAACAAGGTTCTTGTAAACAGAGCCGTTCCAAACTTTGGGGTGGCTGTGTCTTTTTGATTTTAATTTCCCTAAGCTATAGGACCATAAGTGGAAGTGCCCTAGGCTCTGTTGCTTTGTTTTTTAGATGTTTCAGGAAACACCATACACTTCTCCGGAGTGTCTGTTGGCAATTTACATCCCGCCCATCAGCATAACAAGGCTCCCATTTCTCAATGGCCTGTTGCCTTTCTGGATTTTACACTTTTTTCAGATGGCCCTTTTGACCGGGGGGAAGTGAGACTTCATTGTAGTGCAGATTTCCTTTGCAAGCTTGCTTGGTTGGCCAAAAAGGGCGTATGCGTTTTTTCCTGATTATATTCAGGAAAAAACGCGTACGCCCTTTTTGGCCAAGTGCATCATTGTGGACGTTCTGCCTCTTTTCCTATGCTTTCAATGCAATTCCAGTCTACCTCCTGAAATCGGTTTCCTGCAATTCTGCCCCGCTTTCAAGTCCTCTTGGCAGCCTTACTTCAGTCTATTTTTGGACGATAGCTGTCATTTATAACTCTGCAGGTTTGTGAATTACAGTGCCCCTGAGCTCCTTTCTCCAACTCGCTTTCTTGTGACCTGGCCGCAACACCGCAGGATGGCTTCAGGCCCTAATCTGGTTCCGGCACGGCACGCTGAGCCTTTGGTTAATTCCTCTTCCTGGTGGGAAATGAGAGTTAAATTTGCCCGTCCAGACACCTCCAGCTAGCCTCTCATTGGTTCTCGCTATTCCTGTTCATCTTCCGCAGAAATTGCAAACTGGGCCAAACAGGAGTTTAAAGGGACTGACTCTCCAAGTGGGGAGAGTGTTAGTAAAGCGTCTGGAATGTTGCACCCGAGTACCAGGGGAGGAAAACTGAGACATATTTGAACACGTCTCCCGATCACATGGTTGATCATACTCTAGGTTCCACATGCATGTTTTAGCTGAAGGAAGAACACCTTAAACCTGGGTAGGTGAAACCTGTGGAATGGGTACCATGCAATATGACTTCAAAGGGTCTTCATTTGCTCACCGAACCTCTCCAATCCTAGCACTGCTGCGTTTATGCCCCTGTACACATGCTTGATTCTCTTTCGGAGACATAGCAATCCATAGGTTTTAAGATACTTACTAGTCAGGTACATTCTTAGGCGTTTAATATGGGGTGTTGAGTCCATTTCGTTGAGCAAGGAGTAGCTCTTGTCTTTTCCATATTTGGCTTAAGGAACTTTATCTGTGCTCATTTCAATCTCTGGTTTTATGCAGCACCCCAACTCACCTTTACCCTTAAGCAAGAATAAGTTGGTTTTCTAAATTTGAGACCCTGTTCTGTTCTGTAATTCAGTTCCTGTGTAGCCAAGTTTACATTCCGTGTATTACTGATATCTTATGATGTTTCTTTTTCTGTGTGACTTATTTCAGTTAGAATCATCATACCTGAATCCACTCATTGTGCTGCTAAGGGCCTGATGACACAGATTTCATTGCTGAGTGATATTGCTTTGTAAGTAAATACCACAAGTTCTTTATCCATTTTTCACTTTCTGCGATGTTGAACTTGTACTGTAAACGAGGTTCTTGTAAACAGAGCCGTTCCAAACTTTAGGGTGGCTGTGTCTTTTTGATTTTAATTTCCCTAAGCTATAGGACCATAAGTGGAAGTGCCCTAGGTTCTGTTGCTTTGTTTTTTAGATGTTTCAGGAAACACCATACACTTCTCCCGAGTGGTTGTTGGCAATTTACATCCCGCCCATCAGCATAACAAGGCTCCCAGTTCTCCATGGCCTGTCCTGCCTTTCTGGATTTTACACTTTTTTCAGATGGCCCTTTTGACCGGGGGGAAGTGAGACTTCATTGTAGTGCAGATTTCCTTTGCAAGCTTGCTTGGTTGGCCAAAAAGGGCGTATGCGTTTTTTCCTGAATATATTCAGGAAAAAACGCATACGCCCTTTTTGGCCAAGTGCATCATTGTGGACGTTCTGCCTCTTTTCCTATGCTTTCAATGCAATTCCAGTCTACCTCCTGAAATCGGTTTCCTGCAATTCTGCCCCGCTTTCAAGTCCTCTTGGCAGCCTTACTTCAGTCTATTTTTGGACGATAGCTGTCATTTATAACTCTGCAGGTTTGTGAATTACAGTGCCCCTGAGATCCTTTCTTCAACTCGCTTTCTTTTGAGCTGGCCGCAACAGCGCAGGATGGCTTCAGGCCCTAATCTGGTTCCGGTACGGCACGCTGAGCCTTTGGTTATTTCCTCTTCCTGGTGGGAAATGAGAGTTAAATTTGCCCGTCCAGACACCTCCAGCTAGCCTCTCATTGGTTCTCGCTATTCCTGTTCATCTTCCGCAGAAATTGCAAACTGGGCCAAACAGGAGGTTAAAGGCGCTGACTCTCCAAGTGGGGAGAGTGTTAGTAAAGCGTCTGGAATGTTGCACCCGAGTACCAGGGGAGGAAAACTGAGACATATTTGAACACGTCTCCCGATCACATGGTTGATCATACTCTGGGTTCCACATGCATGTTTTAGCTGAAGGAAGAATACCTAAAACCTGGGTAGTTGAAACCTTTGGAATGGGTACCATGCAATATGACTTCAAAGGGTCTTCATTTGCTCACCGAACCTCTCCAATCCTAGCACTGCTGCGTTTATGCCCCTGTACACATGCTTGATTCTCTTTCGGAGACATAGCAATCTATAGGTTTTAAGATACTTACTAGTCAGGTACATTCTTACGCGTTTAATATGCGGTGTTGAGTCCATTTCGTTGAGCAAGGAGTAGCTCTTGTCTATTCCATATTTGGCTTAAGGAACTTTATCTGTGCTCATTTCAATCTCTGGTTTTATGCAGCACCCCAACTCACCTTTACCCTTAAGCAAGCATAAGTTGGTTTTCTAAATTTGAGACCCTGTTCTGTTCTGTAATTCAGTTCCTGTGTAGCCAAGTTTACATTCCGTGTATTACTGATATCTTATGATGTTTCTTTTTCTGTGTGACTTATTTCAGTTAGAATCATCATACCTGAATCCACTCATTGTGCTGCTAAGGGCCTGATGACACAGATTTCATTGCTGAGTGATATTGCTTTGTAAGTAAATACCACAACTTCTTTATCCATTTTTCACTTTCTGCTTTGTTGAACTTGTACTGTAAACGAGGTTCTTGTAAACAGAGCCGTTCCAAACTTTGGGGTGGCTGTGTCTTTTTGATTTTAATTTCCCTAAGCTATAGGACCATAAGTGGAAGTGCCCTAGGTTCTGTTGCTTTGTTTTTTAGATGTTTCAGGAAACACCATACACTTCTCCCGAGTGTCTGTTGGCAATTTACATCCCGCCCATCAGCATAACAAGGCTCCCAGTTCTCCATGGCCTGTCCTGCCTTTCTGGATTTTACACTTTTTTCAGATGGCCCTTTTGACCGGGGGGAAGTGAGACTTCATTGTAGTGCAGATTTCCTTTGCAAGCTTGCTTGGTTGGCCAAAAAGGGCGTATGCGTTTTTTCCTGAATATATTCAGGAAAAAACGCATACGCCCTTTTTGGCCAAGTGCATCATTGTGGACGTTCTGCCTCTTTTCCTATGCTTTCAATGCAATTCCAGTCTACCTCCTGAAATCGGTTTCCTGCAATTCTGCCCCGCTTTCAAGTCCTCTGGGCAGCCTTACTTCAGTCTATTTTTGGACGATAGCTGTCATTTATAACTCTGCAGGTTTGTGAATTACAGTGCCCCTGAGCTCCTTTCTTCAACTCGCTTTCTTGTGACCTGGCCGCAACACCGCAGGATGGCTTCAGGCCCTAATCTGGTTCCGGTACGGCACGCTGAGCCTTTGGTTATTTCCTCTTCCTGGTGGGAAATGAGAGTTAAATTTGCCCGTCCAGACACCTCCAGCTAGCCTCTCATTGGTTCTCGCTATTCCTGTTCATCTTCCGCAGAAATTGCAAACTGTGCCAAACAGGAGGTTAAAGGCGCTGACTCTCCAAGTGGGGAGAGTGTTAGTAAAGCGTCTGGAATGTTGCACCCGAGTACCAGGGGAGGAAAACTGAGACATATTTGAACACGTCTCCTGATCACATGGTTGATCATACTCTGGGTTCCACATGCATGTTTTAGCTGAAGGAAGAATACCTAAAACCTGGGTAGTTGAAACCCGTGGAATGGGTACCATGCAATATGACTTCAAAGGGTCTTCATTTGCTCACCGAACCTCTCCAATCCTATCACTGCTGTGTTTATGCCCCTGTACACATCCTTGATTCTCTTTCGGAGAGATAGCAATCCATAGGTTTTAAGATACTTACTAGTCAGGTACATTCTTAGGCGTTTAATATGCGGTGTTGAGTCCATTTCGTTGAGCAAGGAGTAGCTCTTGTCTATTCCATATTTGGCTTAAGGAACTTTATCTGTGCTCATTTCAATCTCTGGTTTTATGCAGCAACCCAACTCACCTTTCCCCTTAAGCAAGCATAAGTTGGTTTTCTAAATTTGAGAACCTGTTCTGTTTTGGAATTCAGTTCCTGTGTAGCCAAGTTTACATTCCGTGTATTAGTGATATCTTATGATGTTTCTTTTTCTGTGTGACTTATTTCAGTTAGAATCATCGTACCTGAATCTACTCATTATGCTTCTACGGGCCTGCTGACATAGATTTCATTGCTGAGTGATACTGCATTGTACGTAAGTACCACAAGTTCTTTATCCATATTTCACTTTCTGCGATGTTGAACTTGTACTGTAAATGAGGTTCTTGTAAACAGAGCCGTTCCAAACTTTGGGGTGGCTGTGTCTTTTTGATTTTAATTTCCCTAAGCTATAGGACCATAAGTGGAAGTGCCCTAGGCTCTGTTGCTTTGTTTTTTAGATGTTTCAGGAAACACCATACACTTCTCCCTAGTGTCTGTTGGCAATTTACATCCCGCCCATCAGCATAACAAGGCACCCAGTTCTCAATGGCCTGTTGCCTTTCTGGATTTTACACTTTTTTCAGATGGCCCTTTTGACCGGGGGGAAGTGAGACTTCATTGTAGTGCAGATTTCCTTTGCAAGCTTGCTTGGTTGGCCAAAAAGGGCGTATGCGTTTTTTCCTGATTATATTCAGGAAAAAACGCATACGCCCTTTTTGGCCAAGTGCATCATTGTGGACGTTCTGCCTCTTTTCCTATGCTTTCAATGCAATTCCAGTCTACCTCCTGAAATCGGTTTCCTGCAATTCTGCCCCGCTTTCAAGTCCTCTTGGCAGCCTTACTTCAGTCTATTTTTGGACGATAGCTGTCATTTATAACTCTGCAGGTTTGTGAATTACAGTGCCCCTGAGCTCCTTTCTTCAACTCGCTTTCTTGTGACCTGGCCGCAACACCGCAGGATGGCTTCAGGCCCTAATCTGGTTCCAGTACGGCACGCTGAGCCTTTGGTTAATTCCTCTTCCTGGTGGGAAATGAGAGTTAAATTTGCCCGTCCAGACACCTCCAGCTAGCCTCTCATTGGTTCTCGCTATTCCTGTTCATCTTCCGCAGAAATTGCAAACTGGGCCAAACAGGAGGTTAAAGGGACTGACTCTCCAAGTGGGGAGAGTGTTAGTAAAGCGTCTGGAATGTTGCACCCGAGTACCAGGGGAGGAAAACTGAGACATATTTGAACACGTCTCCCGATCACATGGTTGATCATACTCTAGGTTCCACATGCATGTTATAGCTGAAGGAAGAATACCTTAAACCTGGGTAGTTGAAACCTGTGGAATGGGTACCATGCAATATGACTTCAAAGGGTCTTCATTTGCTCACCGAACCTCTCCAATCCTATCACTGCTGCGTTTATGCCCCTGTACACATGCTTGATTCTCTTTCGGAGACATAGCAATCCATAGGTTTTAAGATACTTACTAGTCAGGTACATTCTTAGGCGTTTAATATGGGGTGTTGAGTCCATTTCGTTGAGCAAGGAGTAGCTCTTGTCTATTCCATATTTGGCTTAAGGAACTTTATCTGTGCTCATTTCAATCTCTGGTTTTATGCAGCACCCCAACTCACCTTTACCCTTAAGCAAGCATAAGTTGGTTTTCTAAATTTGAGACCCTGTTCTGTTCTGTAATTCAGTTCCTGTGTAGCCAAGTTTACATTCCGCGTATTACTGATATCTTATGATGTTTCTTTTTCTGTGTGACTTATTTCAGTTAGAATCATCATACCTGAATCCACTCATTGTGCTGCTAAGGACCTGATGAGACAGATTTCATTGCTGAGTGATATTGCTTTGTATGTAAATACCACAACTTCTTTATCCATTTTTCACTTTCTGCGATGTTGAACTTGTACTGTAAACGAGGTTGTTGTAAACAGAGGCGTCCCAAACTTTGGGGTGGCTGTGTCTTTTTGATTTTAATTTCCCTAAGCTATAGGACCATAAGTGGCAGTGCCCTAGGCTCTGTTGCTTTGTTTTTTAGATGTTTCAGGAAACACCATACACTTCTCCCGAGTGTCTGTTGGCAATTTACATCCCGCCCATCAGCATAACAAGGCTCCCAGTTCTCCATGGCCTGTCCTGCCTTTCTGGATTTTACACTTTTTTCAGATGGGCCTTTTGACCGGGGGGAAGTGAGACTTCATTGTAGTGCAGATTTCCTTTGCAAGCTTGCTTGGTTGGCCAAAAAGGGCGTATGCGTTTTTTCCTGATTATATTCAGGAAAAAACGCATACGCCCTTTTTGGCCAAGTGCATCATTGTGGACGTTCTGCCTCTTTTCCTATGCTTTCAATGCAATTCCAGTCTACCTCCTGAAATCGGTTTCCTGCAATTCTGCCCCGCTTTCAAGTCCTCTTGGCAGCCTTACTTCAGTCTATTTTTGGACGATAGCTGTCATTTATAACTCTGCAGGTTTGTGAATTACAGTGCCCCTGAGCTCCTTTCTTCAACTCGGTTTCTTTAGAGCTGGCCGCAACACCGCAGGATGGCTTCAGGCCCTAATCTGGTTCCGGTACGGCACGCTGAGCCTTTGGTTATTTCCTCTTCCTGGTGGGAAATGAGAGTTAAATTTGCCCGTCCAGACACCTCCAGCTAGCCTCTCATTGGTTCTCGCTATTCCTGTTCATCTTCCGCAGAAATTGCAAACTGTGCCAAACAGGAGGTTAAAGGCGCTGACTCTCCAAGTGGGGAGAGTGTTAGTAAAGCGTCTGGAATGTTGCACCCGAGTACCAGGGGAGGAAAACTGAGACATATTTGAACACGTCTCCCGATCACATGGTTGATCATACTCTGGGTTCCACATGCATGTTTTAGCTGAAGGAAGAATACCTAAAACCTGGGTAGTTGAAACCCGTGGAATGGGTACCATGCAATATGACTTCAAAGGGTCTTCATTTGCTCACCGAACCTCTCCAATCCTATCACTGCTGCGTTTATGCCCCTGTACACATGCTTGATTCTCTTTCGGAGACATAGCAATCCATAGGTTTTAAGATACTTACTAGTCAGGTACATTCTTAGGCGTTTAATATGCGGTGTTGAGTTCATTTCGTTGAGCAAGGAGTAGCTCTTGTCTATTCCATATTTGGCTTAAGGAACTTTATCTGTGCTCATTTCAATCTCTGGTTTTATGCAGCAACCCAACTCACCTTTCCCCTTAAGCAAGCATAAGTTGGTTTTCTAAATTTGAGAACCTGTTCTGTTTTGGAATTCAGTTCCTGTGTAGCCAAGTTTACATTCCGTGTATTAGTGATATCTTATGATGTTTCTTTTTCTGTGTGACTTATTTCAGTTAGAATCATCGTACCTGAATCTACTCATTATGCTGCTATGGTACTGATGACACAGATTTCATTGCTGAGTGATACTGAATTGTATGTAAGTACCACAAGTTCTTTATCCATTTTTCACTTTCTGCGATGTTGAACTTGTACTGTAAACGAGGTTCTTGTAAACAGAGCCGTTCCAAACTTTGGGGTGGCTGTGTCTTTTTGATTTTAATTTCCCTAAGCTATAGGACCATAAGTGGAAGTGCCCTAGGCTCTGTTGCTTTGTTTTTTAGATGTTTCAGGAAACACCATACACTTCTCCCAAGTGTCTGTTGGCAATTTACATCCCGCCCATCAGCATAACAAGGCTCCCAGTTCTCAATGGCCTGTTGCCTTTCTGGATTTTACACTTTTTTCAGATGGCCCTTTTAACCGGGGGGAAGTGAGACTTCATTGTAGTGCAGATTTCCTTTGCAAGCTTGCTTGGTTGGCCAAAAAGGGCGTATGCGTTTTTTCCTGATTATATACAGGAAAAAAACGCATACGCCCTTTTTGGCCAAGTGCATCATTGTGGACGTTCTGCCTCTTTTCCTATGCTTTCAATGCAATTCCAGTCTACCTCCTGAAATCGGTTTCCTGCAATTCTGCCCCGCTTTCAAGTCCTCTTGGCAGCCTTACTTCAGTCTATTTTTGGACGATAGCTGTCATTTATAACTCTGCAGGTTTGTGAATTACAGTGCCCCTGAGCTCCTTTCTTCAACTCGCTTTCTTGTGACCTGGCCGCAACACCGCAGGATGGCTTCAGGCCCTAATCTGGTTCCGGCCCGGCATGCTGAGCCTTTGGTTAATTCCTCTTCCTGGTGGGAAATGAGAGTTAAATTTGCCCGTCCAGACACCTCCAGCTAGCCTCTCATTGGTTCTCGCTATTCCTGTTCATCTTCCGCAGAAATTGCAAACTGGGCCAAACAGGAGGTTAAAGGGACTGACTCTCCAAGTGGGGAGAGTGTTAGTAAAGCGTCTGGAATGTTGCACCCGAGTACCAGGGGAGGAAAACTGAGACATATTTGAACACGTCTCCCGATCACATGGTTGATCATACTCTAGGTTCCACATGCATGTTATAGCTGAAGGAAGAATACCTTAAACCTGGGTAGTTGAAACCTGTGGAATGGGTACCATGCAATATGACTTCAAAGGGTCTTCATTTGCTCACCGAACCTCTCCAATCCTATCACTGCTGCGTTTATGCCCCTGTACACATGCTTGATTCTCTTTCGGAGACATAGCAATCCATAGGTTTTAAGATACTTACTAGTCAGGTACATTCTTAGGCGTTTAATATGGGGTGTTGAGTCCATTTCGTTGAGCAAGGAGTAGCTCTTGTCTATTCCATATTTGGCTTAAGGAACTTTATATGTGCTCATTTCAATCTCTGGTTTTATGCAGCACCCCAACTCACCTTTACCCTTAAGCAAGCATAAGTTGGTTTTCTAAATTTGAGACCCTGTTCTGTTCTGTAATTCAGTTCCTGTGTAGCCAAGTTTACATTCCGCGTATTACTGATATCTTATGATGTTTCTTTTTCTGTGTGACTTATTTCAGTTAGAATCATCATACCTGAATCCACTCATTGTGCTGCTAAGGACCTGATGAGACAGATTTCATTGCTGAGTGATATTGCTTTGTAAGTAAATACCACAACTTCTTTATCCATTTTTCACTTTCTGCGATGTTGAACTTGTACTGTAAACGAGGTTGTTGTAAACAGAGGCGTCCCAAACTTTGGGGTGGCTGTGTCTTTTTGATTTTAATTTCCCTAAGCTATAGGACCATAAGTGGCAGTGCCCTAGGCTCTGTTGCTTTGTTTTTTAGATGTTTCAGGAAACACCATACACTTCTCCCGAGTGTCTGTTGGCAATTTACATCCCGCCCATCAGCATAACAAGGCTCCCAGTTCTCCATGGCCTGTCCTGCCTTTCTGGATTTTACACTTTTTTCAGATGGCCCTTTTGACCGGGGGGAAGTGAGACTTCATTGTAGTGCAGATTTCCTTTGCAAGCTTGCTTGGTTGGCCAAAAAGGGCGTATGCGTTTTTTCCTGATTATATTCAGGAAAAAACGCATACTCCCTTTTTGCCAAGTGCATCATTGTGGACGTTCTGCCTCTTTTCCTATGCTTTCAATGCAATTCCAGTCTACCTCCTGAAATCGGTTTCCTGCAATTCTGCCCCGCTTTCAAGTCCTCTTGGCAGCCTTACTTCAGTCTATTTTTGGACGATAGCTGTCATTTATAACTCTGCAGGTTTGTGAATTACAGTGCCCCTGAGCTCCTTTCTTCAACTCGCTTTCTTGTGACCTGGCCGCAACACCGCAGGATGGCTTCAGGCCCTAATCTGGTTCCGGCCCGGCATGCTGAGCCTTTGGTTAATTCCTCTTCCTGGTGGGAAATGAGAGTTAAATTTGCCCGTCCAGACACCTCCAGCTAGCCTCTCATTGGTTCTCGCTATTCCTGTTCATCTTCCGCAGAAATTGCAAACTGGGCCAAACAGGAGGTTAAAGGGACTGACTCTCCAAGTGGGGAGAGTGTTAGTAAAGCGTCTGGAATGTTGCACCCGAGTACCAGGGGAGGAAAACTGAGACATATTTGAACACGTCTCCCGATCACATGGTTGATCATACTCTAGGTTCCACATGCATGTTTTAGCTGAAGGAAGAATACCTTAAACCTGGGTAGTTGAAACCTGTGGAATGGGTACCATGCAATATGACTTCAAAGGGTCTTCATTTGCTCACCGAACCTCTCCAATCCTAGCACTGCTGCGTTTATGCCCCTGTACACATGCTTGATTCTCTTTTGGAGACATAGCAATCCATAGGTTTTACGATACTTACTAGTCAGGTACATTCTTAGGCGTTTAATATGGGGTGTTGAGTCCATTTCGTTGAGCAAGGAGTAGCTCTTGTCTATTCCATATTTGACTTAAGGAACTTTATCTGTGCTCATTTCAATCTCTGGTTTTATGCAGCACCCCAACTCACCTTTACCCTTAAGCAAGAATAAGTTGGTTTTCTAAATTTGAGACCCTGTTCTGTTCTGTAATTCAGTTCCTGTGTAGCCAAGTTTACATTCCGTGTATTACTGATATCTTATGATGTTTCTTTTTCTGTGTGACTTATTTCAGTTAGAATCATCATACCTGAATCCACTCATTGTGCTGCTAAGGGCCTGATGACACAGATTTCATTGCTGAGTGATATTGCTTTGTAAGTAAATACCACAACTTCTTTATCCATTTTTCACTTTCTGCGATGTTGAACTTGTAGTGTAAACGAGGTTCTTGTAAACAGAGCCGTTCCAAACTTTGGGGTGGCTGTGTCTTTTTGATTTTAATTTCCCTAAGCTATAGGACCATAAGTGGAAGTGCCCTAGGTTCTGTTGCTTTGTTTTTTAGATGTTTCAGGAAACACCATACACTTCTCCCGAGTGTCTGTTGGCAATTTACATCCCGCCCATCAGCATAACAAGGCTCCCAGTTCTCCATGGCCTGTCCTGCCTTTCTGGATTTTACACTTTTTTCAGATGGCCCTTTTGACCGGGGGGAAGTGAGACTTCATTGTAGTGCAGATTTCCTTTGCAAGCTTGCTTGGTTGGCCAAAAAGGGCGTATGCGTTTTTTCCTGAATATATTCAGGAAAAAACGCATACGCCCTTTTTGGCCAAGTGCATCATTGTGGACGTTCTGCCTCTTTTCCTATGCTTTCAATGCAATTCCAGTCTACCTCCTGAAATCGGTTTCCTGCAATTCTGCCCCGCTTTAAAGTCCTCTGGGCAGCCTTACTTCAGTCTATTTTTGGACGATAGCTGTCATTTATAACTCTGCAGGTTTGTGAATTACAGTGCCCCTGAGCTCCTTTCTTCAACTCGCTTTCTTGTGATCTGGCCGCAACACCGCAGGATGGCTTCAGGCCCTAATCTGGTTCCGGTACGGCACGCTGAGCCTTTGGTTATTTCCTCTTCCTGGTGGGAAATGAGAGTTAAATTTGCCCGTCCAGACACCTCCAGCTAGCCTCTCATTGGTTCTCGCTATTCCTGTTCATCTTCCGCAGAAATTGCAAACTGGGCCAAACAGGAGGTTAAAGGCGCTGACTCTCCAAGTGGGGAGAGTGTTAGTAAAGCGTCTGGAATGTTGCACCCGAGTACCAGGGGAGGAAAACTGAGACATATTTGAACACGTCTCCTGATCACATGGTTGATCATACTCTGGGTTCCACATGCATGTTTTAGCTGAAGGAAGAATACCTAAAACCTGGGTAGTTGAAACCCGTGGAATGGGTACCATGCAATATGACTTCAAAGGGTCTTCATTTGCTCACCGAACCTCTCCAATCCTATCACTGCTGCGTTTATGCCCCTGTACACATCCTTGATTCTCTTTCGGAGAGATAGCAATCCATAGGTTTTAAGATACTTACTAGTCAGGTACATTCTTAGGCGTTTAATATGCGGTGTTGAGTCCATTTCGTTGAGCAAGGAGTAGCTCTTGTCTATTCCATATTTGGCTTAAGGAACTTTATCTGTGCTCATTTCAATCTCTGGTTTTATGCAGCAACCCAACTCACCTTTCCCCTTAAGCAAGCATAAGTTGGTTTTCTAAATTTGAGAACCTGTTCTGTTTTGGAATTCAGTTCCTGTGTAGCCAAGTTTACATTCCGTGTATTAGTGATATCTTATGATGTTTCTTTTTCTGTGTGACTTATTTCAGTTAGAATCATCGTACCTGAATCTACTCATTATGCTGCTACGGGCCTGCTGACATAGATTTCATTGCTGAGTGATACTGCATTGTACGTAAGTACCACAAGTTCTTTATCCATTTTTCACTTTCTGCGATGTTGAACTTGTACTGTAAATGAGGTTCTTGTAAACAGAGCCGTTCCAAACTTTGGGGTGGCTGTGTCTTTTTGATTTTAATTTCCCTAAGCTATAGGACCATAAGTGGAAGTGCCCTAGGCTCTGTTGCTTTGTTTTTTAGATGTTTCAGGAAACACCATACACTTCTCCCTAGTGTCTGTTGGCAATTTACATCCCGCCCATCAGCATAACAAGGCACCCAGTTCTCAATGGCCTGTTGCCTTTCTGGATTTTACACTTTTTTCAGATGGCCCTTTTGACCGGGGGGAAGTGAGACTTCATTGTAGTGCAGATTTCCTTTGCAAGCTTGCTTGGTTGGCCAAAAAGGGCGTATGCGTTTTTTCCTGATTATATTCAGGAAAAAACGCATACGCCCTTTTTGGCCAAGTGCATCATTGTGGACGTTCTGCCTCTTTTCCTATGCTTTCAATGCAATTCCAGTCTACCTCCTGAAATCGGTTTCCTGCAATTCTGCCCCGCTTTCAAGTCCTCTTGGCAGCCTTACTTCAGTCTATTTTTGGACGATAGCTGTCATTTATAACTCTGCAGGTTTGTGAATTACAGTGCCCCTGAGCTCCTTTCTTCAACTCGCTTTCTTGTGACCTGGCCGCAACACCGCAGGATGGCTTCAGGCCCTAATCTGGTTCCGGCCTGGCATGCTGAGCCTTTGGTTAATTCCTCTTCCTGGTGGAAAATGAGAGTTAAATTTGCCCGTCCAGACACCTCCAGCTAGCCTCTCATTGGTTCTCGCTATTCCTGTTCATCTTCCGCAGAAATTGCAAACTGGGCCAAACAGGAGGTTAAAGGGACTGACTCTCCAAGTGGGGAGAGTGTTAGTAAAGCGTCTGGAATGTTGCACCCGAGTACCAGGGGAGGAAAACTGAGACATATTTGAACACGTCTCCCGATCACATGGTTGATCATACTCTAGGTTCCACATGCATGTTTTAGCTGAAGGAAGAATACCTTAAACCTGGGTAGTTGAAACCCGTGGAATGGGTACCATGCAATATGACTTCAAAGGGTCTTCATTTGCTCACCGAACCTCTCCAATCCTATCACTGCTGCGTTTATGCCCCTGTACACATGCTTGATTCTCTTTCGGAGACATAGCAATCCATAGGTTTTAAGATACTTACTAGTCAGGTACATTCTTAGGCGTTTAATATGCGGTGTTGAGTCCATTTCGTTGAGCAAGGAGTAGCTCTTGTCTATTCCATATTTGGCTTAAGGAACTTTATCTGTGCTCATTTCAATCTCTGGTTTTATGCAGCACCCCAACTCACCTTTACCCTTAAGCAAGAATAAGTTGGTTTTCTAAATTTGAGACACTGTTCTGTTCTGTAATTCAGTTCCTGTGTAGCCAAGTTTACATTCCGTGTATTACTGATACCTTATGATGTTTCTTTTTCTGTGTGACTTATTTCAGTTAGAATCATCATACCTGAATCCACTCATTGTGCTGCTAAGGGCCTGATGACACAGATTTCATTGCTGAGTGATATTGCTTTGTAAGTAAATACCACAACTTCTTTATCCATTTTTCACTTTCTGTGATGTTGAACTTGTAGTGTAAACGAGGTTCTTGTAAACAGAGCCGTTCCAAACTTTGGGGTGGCTGTGTCTTTTTGATTTTAATTTCCCTAAGCTATAGGACCATAAGTGGAAGTGCCCTAGGTTCTGTTGCTTTGTTTTTTAGATGTTTCAGGAAACACCATACACTTCTCCCGAGTGGTTGTTGGCAATTTACATCCCGCCCATCAGCATAACAAGGCTCCCAGTTCTCCATGGCCTGTCCTGCCTTTCTGGATTTTACACTTTTTTCAGATGGCCCTTTTGACCGGGGGGAAGTGAGACTTCATTGTAGTGCAGATTTCCTTTGCAAGCTTGCTTGGTTGGCCAAAAAGGGCGTATGCGTTTTTTCCTGAATATATTCAGGAAAAAACGCATACGCCCTTTTTGGCCAAGTGCATCATTGTGGACGTTCTGCCTCTTTTCCTATGCTTTCAATGCAATTCCAGTCTACCTCTTGAAATCGGTTTCCTGCAATTCTGCCCCGCTTTCAAGTCCTCTTGGCAGCCTTACTTCAGTCTATTTTTGGACGATAGCTGTCATTTATAACTCTGCAGGTTTGTGAATTACAGTGCCCCTGAGCTCCTTTCTTCAACTCGCTTTCTTTTGAGCTGGCCGCAACACCACAGGATGGCTTCAGGCCCTAATCTGATTCTGGCATGGCACGCTGAGCCTTTGGTTAATTCCTCTTCCTGGTGGGAAATGAGAGTTAAATTTGCCCGTCCAGACACCTCCAGCTAGTCTCCATTGGTTCTCGCTATTCCTGTTCATCTTCCGCAGAAATTGCAAACTGGGCCAAACAGGAGGTTAAAGGGACTGACTCTCCAAGTCGGGAGAGTGTTAGTAAAGCATCTGGAATGTTGCACCCGAGTACCAGGGTACGAAAACTGAGACATATTTGAACACGTCTCCCGATCACATGGTTGATCATACTCTAGGTTCCACATGCATGTTTTAGCTGAAGGAAGAATACCTTAAACCTGGGTAGTTGAAACCCGTGGAATGGGTACCATGCAATATGATTTCAAAGGGTCTTCATTTGCTCACCGAACCTCTCCAATCCTATCACTGCTGCATTTATGCCCCTGTACACATGCTTGATTCTCTTTTGGAGACATAGCAATCCATAGGTTTTAAGATACTTACAAGTCAGGTACATTCTTAGGCTTTTAATATGGGGTGTTGAGTCCATTTCGTTGAGCAAGGAGTAGCTCTTGTCTATTCCATATTTGGCTTTAGGAACTTTATCTGTGCTCATTTCAATCTCTGGTTTTATGCAGCACCCCAACTCACCTTTACCCTTAAGCAAGCATAAGTTGTTTTTCTAAATTTGAGTCCCTGTTCTGTTCTGTAATTCAGTTCCTGTGTAGCCAAGTTTACATTCCGTGTATTACTGATATCTTATGATGTTTCTTTTTCTGTGTGACTTACTTCAGTTAGAATCATCATACCTGAATCCACTCATTGTGCTGCTAAGGGCCTGATGACACAGATTTCATTGTTGAGTGATATTGCTTTGTAAGTAAATACCACAACTTCTTTCTCCATTTTTCACTTTCTGTGATGTTGAACTTGTACTGTAAACGAGGTTCTTGTAAACAGAGCCGTTCCAAACTTTGGGGTGGCTGTGTCTTTTTGATTTTAATTTCCCTAAGCTATAGGACCATAAGTGGAAGTGCCCTAGGTTCTGTTGCTTTGTTTTTTAGATGTTTCAGGAAACACCATACACTTCTCCCGAGTGTCTGTTGGCAATTTACATCCCGCCCATCAGCATAACAAGGCTCCCAGTTCTCCATGGCCTGTCCTGCCTTTCTGGATTTTACACTTTTTTCAGATGGCCCTTTTGACCGGGGGGAAGTGAGACTTCATTGTAGTGCAGATTTCCTTTGCAAGCTTGCTTGGTTGGCCAAAAAGGGCGTATGCGTTTTTTCCTGAATATATTCAGGAAAAAACGCATACGCCCTTTTTGGCCAAGTGCATCATTGTGGACGTTCTGCCTCTTTTCCTATGCTTTCAATGCAATTCCAGTCTACCTCCTGAAATCGGTTTCCTGCAATTCTGCCCCGCTTTCAAGTCCTCTTGGCAGCCTTACTTCAGTCTATTTTTGGACGATAGCTGTCATTTATAACTCTGCAGGTTTGTGAATTACAGTGCCCCTGAGCTCCTTTCTTCAACTCGCTTTCTTGTGACCTGGCCGCAACACCGCAGGATGGCTTCAGGCCCTAATCTGGTTCCGGTACGGCACGCTGAGCCTTTGGTTATTTCCTCTTCCTGGTGGGAAATGAGAGTTAAATTTGCCCGTCCAGACACCTCCAGCTAGCCTCTCATTGGTTCTCGCTATTCCTGTTCATCTTCCGCAGAAATTGCAAACTGGGCCAAACAGGAGGTTAAAGGCGCTGACTCTCCAAGTGGGGAGAGTGTTAGTAAAGCGTCTGGAATGTTGCACCCGAGTACCAGGGGAGGAAAACTGAGACATATTTGAACACGTCTCCTGATCACATGGTTGATCATACTTGGGTTCCACATGCATGTTTTAGCTGAAGGAAGAATACCTTAAACCTGGAGAGTTGAGACCCGTGGAATGGGAACCATGCAATATGACTTCAAAGGGTCTTCATTTGCTCACCGAACCTCTCCAATCCTATCACTGCTGCGTTTATGCCCCTGTACACATGCTTGATTCTCTTTCGGAGACATAGCAATCCATAGGTTTTAAGATACTTACTAGTCAGGTACATTCTTAGGCGTTTAATATGCGGTGTTGAGTCCATTTCGTTGAGCAAGGAGTAGCTCTTGTCTATTCCATATTTGACTTAAGGAACTTTATCTGTGCTCATTTCAATCTCTGGTTTTATGCAGCACCCCAACTCACCTTTACCCTTAAGCAAGCATAAGTTGGTTTTCTAAATTTGAGACCCTGTTCTGTTCTGTAATTCAGTTCCTGTGTAGCCAAGTTTACATTCCGTGTATTACTGATATCTTATGATGTTTCATTTTCTGTGTGACTTATTTCAGTTAGAATCATCATACCTGCATCCACTCATTGTGATGCTAAGGGCCTGATGACACAGATTTCATTGCTGAGTGATATTGCTTTGTAAGTAAATACCACAACTTCTTTATCCATTTTTCACTTTCTGCGATTTTGAACTTGTACTGTAAACGAGGTTCTTGTAAACAGAGGCGTCCCAAACTTTGGGGTGGCTGTGTCTTTTTGATTTTAATTTCCCTAAGCTATAGGACCATAAGTGGTAGTGCCCTAGGCTCTGTTGCTTTGTTTTTTAGATGTTTCAGGAAACACCATACACTTCTCCCGAGTGTCTGTTGGCAATTTACATCCCGCCCATCAGCATAACAAGGCTCCCAGTAATCCATGGCCTGTCCTGCCTTTCTGGATTTTACACTTTTTTCTGATGGCCCTTTTGACTGGGGGGAAGTGAGACTTCATTGTAGTGCAGATTTCCTTTGCAAGCTTGCTTGGTTGGCCAAAAAGGGCGTATGCGTTTTTTCCTGAATATATTCAGGAAAAAACGCATACGCCCTTTTTGGCCAAGTGCATCATTGTGGACGTTCTGCCTCTTTTCCTATGCTTTCAATGCAATTCCAGTCTACCTCCTGAAATCGGTTTCCTGCAATTCTGCCCCGCTTTCAAGTCCTCTTGGCAGCCTTACTTCAGTATATTTTTGGACGATAGCTGTCATTTATAACTCTGCAGGTTTGTGAATTACAGTGCCCCTGAGCTCCTTTCTTCAACTCGCTTTCTTTTGAGCTGGCCGCAACACCGCAGGATGGCTTCAGGCCCTAATCTGGTTCCGGTACGGCACGCTGAACCTTTGGTTATTTCCTCTTCCTGGTGGGAAATGAGAGTTAAATTTGCCCGTCCAGACACCTCCAGCTAGCCTCTCATTGGTTCTCGCTATTCCTGTTCATCTTCCGCAGAAATTGCAAACTGGGCCAAACAGGAGGTTAAAGGCGCTGACTCTCCAAGTGGGGAGAGTGTTAGTAAAGCGTCTGGAATGTTGCACCCGAGTACCAGGGGAGGAAAACTGAGACATATTTGAACACGTCTCCCGTTCACATGGTTGATCATACTTGGGTTCCACATGCATGTTTTAGCTGAAGGAAGAATACCTAAAACCTGGAGAGTTGAGACCCGTGGAATGGGTACCATGCAATATAACTTCAAAGGGTCTTCATTTGCTCACCGAACCTCTCCAATCCTATCACTGCTGCGTTTATGCCCCTGTACACATGCTTGATTCTCTTTCGGAGACATAGCAATCCATAGGTTTTAAGATACTTACTAGTCAGGTACATTCTTAGGCGTTTAATATGCGGTGTTGAGTCCATTTCGTTGAGCAAGGAGTAGCTCTTGTCTATTCCATATTTGACTTAAGGAACTTTATCTGTGCTCATTTCAATCTCTGGTTTTATGCAGCACCCCAACTCACCTTTACCCTTAAGCAAGCATAAGATGGTTTTCTAAATTTGAGACACTGTTGTGTTCTGTAATTCAGTTCCTGTGTAGCCAAGTTTACATTCCATGTATTACTGATATCTTATGATGTTTCATTTTCTGTGTGACTTATTTCAGTTAGAATCATCATACCTGAATCCACTCATTGTGCTGCTAAGGGCCTGATGACACAGATTTCATTGCTGAGTGATATTGCTTTGTAAGTAAATACCACAACTTCTTTATCCATTTTTCACTTTCTGCGATGTTGAACTTGTACTGTAAACGAGGTTCTTGTAAACAGAGCCGTTCCAAACTTTGGGGTGGCTGTGTCTTTTTGATTTTAATTTCCCTAAGCTATAGGACCATAAGTGGAAGTGCCCTAGGTTCTGTTGCTTTGTTTTTTAGATGTTTCAGGAAACACCATACACTTCTCCCGAGTGGTTGTTGGCAATTTACATCCCTCCCATCAGCATAACAAGGCTCCCAGTTCTCCATGGCCTGTCCTGCCTTTCTGGATTTTACACTTTTTTCAGATGGCCCTTTTGACCGGGAGGAAGTGAGACTTCATTGTAGTGCAGATTTCCTTTGCAAGCTTGCTTGGTTGGCCAAAAAGGACGTATGCGTTTTTTCCTGAATATATTCAGGAAAAAACGCATACGCCCTTTTTGGCCAAGTGCATCATTGTGGACGTTCTGCCTCTTTTCCTATGCTTTCAATGTAATTCCAGTCTACCTCCTGAAATCGGTTTCCTGCAATTCTGCCCCGCTTTCAAGTCCTCTTGGCAGCCTTACTTCAGTATATTTTTGGACAATAGCTGTCATTTATAACTCTGCAGGTTTGTGAATTACAGTGCCCCTGAGCTCCTTTCTTCAACTCGCTTTCTTTTGAGCTGGCCGCAACACCGCAGGATGGCTTCAGGCCTTAATCTGGTTCCGGTACGGCACGCTGAGCCTTTGGTTATTTCCTCTTCCTGGTGGGAAATGAGAGTTAAATTTGCCCGTCCAGACACCTCCAGCTAGCCTCTCATTGGTTCTCGCTATTCCTGTTCATCTTCCGCAGAAATTGCAAACTGGGCCAAACAGGAGGTTAAAGGCGCTGACTCTCCAAGTGGGGAGAGTGTTAGTAAAGCGTCTGGAATGTTGCACCCGAGTACCAGGGGAGGAAAACTGAGACATATTTGAACACGTCTCCCGTTCACATGGTTGATCATACTTGGGTTCCACATGCATGTTTTAGCTGAAGGAAGAATACCTTAAACCTGGAGAGTTGAGACCCGTGGAATGGGTACCATGCAATATGACTTCAAAGGGTCTTCATTTGCTCACCGAACCTCTCCAATCCTATCACTGCTGCGTTTATGCCCCTGTACACATGCTTGATTCTCTTTCGGAGACATAGCAATCCATAGGTTTTAAGATACTTACTAGTCAGGTACATTCTTAGGCGTTTAATATGCGGTGTTGAGTCCATTTCGTTGAGCAAGGAGTAGCTCTTGTCTATTCCATATTTGGCTTAAGGAACTTTATCTGTGCTCATTTCAATCTCTGGTTTTATGCAGCACCCCAACTCACCTTTCCCCTTAAGCAAGCATAAGTTGGTTTTCTAAATTTGAGACCCTGTTGTGTTTTGGAATGCAGTTCCTGTGTAGCCAAGTTTACATTCCGTGTATTAGTGATATCCTATGATGTTTCTTTTTCTGTGTGACTTATTTCAGTTAGAATCATCGTACCTGAATCCACTCATTATGCTGCTACGGGCCTGATGACATAGATTTCATTGCTGAGTGATACTGCATTGTACGTAAGTACCACAAGTTCTTTATCCATTTTTCACTTTCTGTGATATTGAACTTGTACGGTAAACAAGGTTCTTGTAAACTGAGGCGTCCCAAACTTTGGGGTGGCTGTGTCTTTTTGATTTTAATTTCCCTAAGCTATAGGACCATAAGTGGAAGTGCCCTAGGCTCTGTTGCTTTGTTTTTTAGATGTTTCAGGAAACACCATACACTTCTCCCGAGTGGTTGTTGGCAATTTACATCCCGGCCATCAGCATAACAAGGCTCCCAGTTCTCCATGGCCTGTCCTGCCTTTCTGGATTTTACACTTTTTTCAGATGGCCCTTTTGACCGGGGGGAAGTGAGACTTCATTGTAGTGCAGATTTCCTTTGCAAGCTTGCTTGGTTGGCCAAAAAGGGCGTATGCGTTTTTTCCTGAATATATTGAGGAAAAAACGCATACACCCTTTTTGGCCAAGAGCATCATTGTGGACGTTCTGCCTCTTTTCCTATGCTTTCAATGCAATTCCAGTCTACCTCCTGAAATCGGTTTCCTGCAATTCTGCCCCGCTTTCAAGTCCTCTTGGCAGCCTTACTTCAGTCTATTTTTGGACGATAGCTGTCATTTATAACTCTGCAGGTTTGTGAATTACAGTGCCCCTGAGCTCCTTTCTTCAACTCGGTTTCTTTTGAGGTGGCCGCAACACCGCAGGATGGCTTCAGGCCCTAATCTGGTTCCGGCACGGCACGCTGAGCCTTTGGTTATTTCCTCTTCCTGGTGGGAAATGAGAGTTAAATTTGCCCGTCCAGACACCTCCAGCTAGTCTCTCATTGGTTCTCGCTATTCCTGTTCATCTTCCGCAGAAATTGCAAACTGGGCCAAACAGGAGGTTAAAGGCGCTGACTCTCCAAGTGGGGAGAGTGTTAGTAAAGCGTCTGGAATGTTGCACCCGAGTACCAGGGGAGGAAAACTGAGACATATTTGAACACGTCTCCGGTTCACATGGTTGATCATACTCTGGGTTCCACATGCATGTTTTAGCTGAAGGAAGAATACCTTAAACCTGGAGAGTTAAGACCCGTGTAATGGGTACCATGCAATATGACTTCAAAGGGTCTTCATTTGCTCACCGAACCTCTCCAATCCTATCAGTGCTGCGTTTATGCCCCTGTACACATGCTTGATTCTCTTTCGGAGACATAGCAATCCATAGGTTTTAAGATACTTACTAGTCAGGTACATTCTTAGGCGTTTAATATGCGGTGTTGAGTCCATTTCGTTGAGCAAGGAGTAGCTCTTGTCTATTCCATATTTGACTTAAGGAACTTTATCTGTGCTCATTTCAATCTCTGGTTTTATGCAGCACCCCAACTCACCTTTACCCTTAAGCAAGCATAAGTTGGTTTTCTAAATTTGAGACCCTGTTCTGTTCTGTAATTCATTTCCTGTGTAGCCAAGTTTACATTCCGTGTATTACTGATATCTTATGATGTTTCTTTTTCTGTGTGACTTACTTCAGTTAGAATCATCATACCTGAATCCACTCATTGTGCTGCTAAGGGCCTGATGACACAGATTTCATTGCTGAGTGATATTGCTTTGTAAGTAAATACCACAACTTCTTTATCCATTTTTCACTTTCTGCGATGTTGAACTTGTACTGTAACGAGGTTCTTGTAAACAGAGCCGTCCCAAACTTTGGGGTGGCTGTGTCTTTTTGATTTTAATTTCCCTAAGCTATAGGACCATAAGTGGCAGTGCCCTAGGCTCTGTTGCTTTGTTTTTTAGATGTTTCAGGAAACACCATACACTTCTCCCCAGTGGTTGTTGGCAATTTACATCCCGCCCATCAGCATAACAAGGCTCCCAGTTCTCCATGGCCTGTCCTGCCTTTCTGGATTTTACACTTTTTTCAGATGGCCCTTTTGACCGGGGGGAAGTGAGACTTCATTGTAGTGCAGATTTCCTTTGCAAGCTTGCTGGGTTGGCCAAAAAGGGCGTATGCGTTTTTTCCTGAATATATTCAGGAAAAAACGCATACGCCCTTTTTGGCCAAGTGCATCATTGTGGACGTTCTGCCTCTTTTCCTATGCTTTCAATGCAATTCCAGTCTACCTCCTGAAATCGGTTTCCTGCAATGCTGCCCCGCTTTCAAGTCCTCTTGGCAGCCTTACTTGAGTCTATTTTTGGAAGATAGCTGTCATTTATAACTCTGCAGGTTTGTGAATTACAGTGCCCCTGAGCTCCTTTCTTCAACTCGCTTTCTTGTGAGCTGGCCGCAACACCGCAGGATGGCTTCAGGCCCTAATCTGGTTCCGGCACGGCACGCTGAGCCTTTGGTTAATTCCTCTTCCTGGTGGGAAATGAGAGTTAAATTTGCCCGTCCAGACACCTCCAGCTAGTCTCTCATTGGTTCTCGCTATTCCTGTTCATCTTCCGCAGAAATTGCAAACTGGGCCAAACAGGAGGTTAAAGGGACTGACTCTCCAAGTCGGGAGAGTGTTAGTAAAGCGTCTGGAATGTTGCACCCGAGTACCAGGGGAGGAAAACTGAGACATATTTGAACACATCTCCCGATCACATGGTTGATCATACTCTGGGTTCCACATGCATGTTTTAGCTGAAGGAAGAATACCTAAAACCTGGGTAGTTGAAACCCGTGGAATGGGTACCATGCAATATGACTTCAAAGGGTCTTCATTTGCTCACCGAACCTCTCCAATCCTATCACTGCTGCGTTTATGCCCCTGTACACATGCTTGATTCTCTTTCGGAGACATAGCAATCCATAGGTTTTAAGATACTTACTAGTCAGGTACATTCTTAGGCGTTTAATATGCGGTGTTGAGTCCATTTCGTTGAGCAAGGAGTAGCTCTTGTCTATTCCATATTTGGCTTTAGGAACTTTATCTGTGCTCATTTCAATCTCTGGTTTTATGCAGCACCCCAACTCACCTTTACCCTTAAGCAAGCATAAGTTGGTTTTCTAAATTTGAGACCCTGTTCTGTTCTGTAATTCAGTTCCTTTGTAGCCAAGTTTACATTCCGTGTATTACTGATATCTTATGATGTTTCTTTTTCTGTGTGACTTACTTCAGTTAGAATCATCATACCTGAATCCACTCATTGTGCTGCTATGGGCCTGATGACACAGATTTCATTGCTGAGTGATATTGCTTTGTAAGTAAATACCACAACTTCTTTATCCATTTTTCACTTTCTGCGATGTTGAACTTGTACTGTAAATGAGGTTGTTGTAAACAGAGCCGTTCCAAATTTTGGGGTGGCTGTGTCTTTTTGATTTTAATTTCCCTAAGCTATAGGACCATAAGTGGAAGTGCCCTAGGCTCTGTTGCTTTGTTTTTTAGATGTTTCAGGAAACACCATACACTTCTCCCGAGTGGTTGTTGGCAATTTACATCCCGCCCATCAGCATAACAAGGCTCCCAGTTCTCCATGGCCTGTCCTGCCTTTCTGGATTTTACACTTTTTTCAGATGGCCCTTTTGACCAGAGGGAAGTGAGACTTCATTGTAGTGCAGATTTCCTTTGCAAGTTTGCTTGGTTGGCCAAAAAGCGCGTATGCGTTTTTTCCTGAATATATTCAGGAAAAAACGCATACGCCCTTTTTGGCCAAGTGCATCATTGTGGACGTTCTGCCTCTTTTCCTATGCTTTCAATGCAATTCCAGTCTACCTCCTGAAATCGGTTTCCTGCAATTCTGCCCCGCTTTCAAGTCCTCTTGGCAGCCTTACTTCAGTATATTTTTGGACGATAGCTGTCATTTATAACTCTGCAGGTTTGTGAATTACAGTGCCCCTGAGCTCCTTTCTTCAACTCGCTTTCTTGTGAGCTGGCCGCAACACCGCAGGATGGCTTCAGGCCCTTATCTGGTTCTGGCACAGCACGCTGAGCCTTTGGTTATTTCCTCTTCCTGGTGGGAAATGAGAGTTAAATTTGCCCGTCCAGACACCTCCAGCTAGTCTCTCATTGGTTCTCGCTATTCCTGTTCATCTTCCGCAGAAATTGCAAACTGGGCCAAAGAGGAGGTTAAAGGCGCTGACTCTCCAAGTCGGGAGAGTGTTAGTAAAGCGTCTGGAATGTTGCACCCGAGTACCAGGGTACGAAAACTGAGACATATTTGAACACGTCTCCCGATCACATGGTTGATCATACTCTAGGTTCCACATGCATGTTTTAGCTGAAGGAAGAATACCTTAAACCTGGGTAGTTGAAACCCGTGGAATGGGTACCATGCAATATGACTTCAAAGGGTCTTCATTTGCTCACTGAAACTCTCCAATCCTATCACTGCTGCGTTTATGCCCCTGTACACATGCTTGATTCTCTTTCGGAGACATAGCAATCCATAGGTTTTAAGATACTTACTAGTCAGGTACATTCTTAGGCGTTTAATATGGGGTGTTGAGTCCATTTCATTGAGCAAGGAGTAGCTCTTGTCTATTCCATATTTGGCTTAAGGAACTTTATCTGTGCTCATTTCAATCTCTGGTTTTATGCAGCACCCCAACTCTCCTTTACCCTTAAGCAAGAATAAGTTGGTTTTCTAAATTTGAGACCCTGTTCGGTTCTGTAATTCAGTTCCTTTGTAGCCAAGTTTACATTCCGTGTATTACTGATATCTTATGATGTTTCTTTTTCTGTGTGACTTATTTCAGTTAGAATCATCATACCTGAATCCACTCATTGTGCTGCTAAGGGCCTGATGACACAGATTTCATTGCTGAGTGATATTGCTTTGTAAGTAAATACCACAACTTCTTTATCCATTTTTCACTTTCTGCGATGTTGAACTTGTACTGTAAACGAGGTTCTTGTAAACAGAGCTTTTCCAAACTTTGGGGTGGCTGTGTCTTTTTGATTTTAAATTCCCTAAGCTATAGGACCATAAGTGGAAGTGCCCTAGGCTCTGTTGCTTTGTTTTTTAGATGTTTCAGGAAACACCATACACTTCTCCCGAGTGGTTGTTGGCAATTTACATCCCGCCCATCAGCATAACAAGGCTCCCAGTTCTCCATGGCCTGTCCTGTGTTTCTGGATTTTACACTTTTTTCAGATGGCCCTTTTGACCGGGGGGAAGTGAGACTTCATTGTAGTGCAGATTTCCTTTGCAAGCTTGCTGGGTTGGCCAAAAAGGGCGTATGCGTTTTTTCCTGAATATATTCAGGAAAAAACGCATACGCCCTTTTTGGCCAAGTGCATCATTGTGGACGTTCTGCCTCTTTTCCTATGCTTTCAATGCAATTCCAGTCTACCTCCTGAAATTGGTTTCCTGCAATTCTGCCCCGCTTTCAAGTCCTCTTGGCAGCCTTACTTCAGTCTATTTTTGGACGATAGCTGTCATTTATAACTCTGCAGGTTTGTGAATTACAGTGCCCCTGAGCTCCTTTCTTCAACTCGCTTTCTTGTGAGCTGGCCGCAACACCGCAGGATGGCTTCAGGCCCTAATCTGGTTCCGGCACGGCACGCTGAGCCTTTGGTTAATTCCTCTTCCTGGTGGGAAATGAGAGTTAAATTTGCCCGTTCAGACACCTCCAGCTAGCCTCTCATTGGTTCTCGCTATTCCTGTTCATCTTCCGCAGAAATTGCAAACTGGGCCAAACAGGAGGTTAAAGGGACTGACTCTCCAAGTCGGGAGAGTGTTAGTAAAGTGTCTGGAATGTTGCACCCGAGTACCAGGGTACGAAAACTGAGACATATTTGAACACGTCTCCCGATCACATGGTTGATCATACTCTAGGTTCCACATGCATGTTTTAGCTGAAGGAAGAATACCTTAAACCTGGGTAGTTGAAACCCGTGGAATGGGTACCATGCAATATGACTTCAAAGGGTCTTCATTTGCTCACCGAACCTCTCCAATCCTATCACTGCTGCGTTTATGCCCCTGTACACATGCTTGATTCTCTTTCGGAGACATAGCAATCCATAGGTTTTAAGATACTTACTAGTCAGGTACATTCTTAGGCGTTTAATATGGGGTGTTGAGTCCATTTCGTTGAGCAAGGAGTAGCTCTTGTCTATTCCATATTTGGCTTAAGGAACTTTATCTGTGCTCATTTCAATCTCTGGTTTTATGCAGCACCCCAACTCTCCTTTACCCTTAAGCAAGAATAAGTTGGTTTTCTAAATTTGAGACCCTGTTCTGTTCTGTAATTCAGTTCCTGTGTAGCCAAGTTTACATTCCGTGTATTACTGATATCTTATGATGTTTCTTTTTCTGTGTGACTTATTTCAGTTAGAATCATCATACCTGAATCCACTCATTGTGCTGCTAAGGGCCTGATGACACAGATTTCATTGCTGAGTGATATTGCTTTGTAAGTAAATACCACAACTTCTTTCTCCATTTTTCACTTTCTGCGATGTTGAACTTGTACTGTAAACGAGGTTCTTGTAAACAGAGCCTTTCCAAACTTTGGGGTGGCTGTGTCTTTTTGATTTTAATTTCCCTAAGCTATAGGACCATAAGTGGAAGTGCCCTAGGCTCTGTTGCTTTGTTTTTTAGATGTTTCAGGAAACACCATACACTTCTCCCAAGTGTCTGTTGGCAATTTACATCCCGCCCATCAGCATAACAAGGCTCCCAGTTCTCCATGGCCTGTCCTGCCTTTCTGGAGTTTACACTTTTTTCAGATGGCCCTTTTGACCGGGGGGAAGTGAGACTTCATTGTAGTGCAGATTTCCTTTGCAAGCTTGCTTGGTTGGCCAAAAAGGGCGTATGCGTTTTTCCTGAATATATTCAGGAAAAAACGCATACGCCCTTTTTGGCCAAGTGCATCATTGTGGACGTTCTGCCTCTTTTCCTATGCTTTCAATGCAATTCCAGTCTACCTCCTGAAATCGGTTTCCTGCAATGCTGCCCCGCTTTTAAGTCCTCTTGGCAGCCTTACTTCAGTCTATTTTTGGACGATAGCTGTCATTTATAACTCTGCAGGTTTGTGAATTACAGTGCCCCTGAGCTCCTTTCTTCAACTCGCTTTCTTGTGACCTGGCCGCAACACCGCAGGATGGCTTCAGGCCCTAATCTGGTTCCGGCACGGCACGCTGAGCCTTTGGTTAATTCCTCTTCCTGGTGGGAAATGAGAGTTAAATTTGCCCGTCCAGACACCTCCAGCTAGCCTCTCATTGGTTCTCGCTATTCCTGTTCATCTTCCGCAGAAATTGCAAACTGGGCCAAACAGGAGGTTAAAGGGACTGACTCTCCAAGTCGGGAGAGTGTTAGTAAAGTGTCTGGAATGTTGCACCCGAGTACCAGGGTACGAAAACTGAGACATATTTGAACACGTCTCCCGATCACATGGTTGATCATACTCTGGGTTCCACATGCATGTTTTAGCTGAAGGAAGAATACCTAAAACCTGGGTAGTTGAAACCCGTGGAAAGGTTACCATGCAATATGACTTCAAAGGGTTTTCATTTGCTCACCGAACCTCTCCAATCCTATCACTGCTGCGTTTATGCCCCTGTACACATGCTTGATTCTCTTTCGGAGACATAGCAATCCATAGGTTTTAAGATACTTACTAGTCAGGTACATTCTTAGGCGTTTAATATGCGGTGTTGAGTCCATTTCGTTGAGCAAGGAGTAGCTCTTGTCTATTCCATATTTGGCTTAAGGAACTTTATCTGTGCTCATTTCAATCTCTGGTTTTATGCAGCACCCCAACTCACCTTTCCCCTTAAGCAAGCATAAGTTGGTTTTCTAAATTTGAGACCCTGTTCTGTTCTGTAATTCAGTTCCTGTGTAGCCAAGTTTACATTCCGTGTATTACTGATATCTTAAGATGTTTCTTTTTCTGTGTGACTTACTTCAGTTAGAATCATCATACCTGAATCCACTCATTGTGCTGCTAAGGGCCTGATGACACAGATTTCATTGCTGAGTGATATTGCTTTGTAAGTAAATACCACAACTTCTTTATCCATTTTTCACTTTCTGCGATGTTGAACTTGTACTGTAAACGAGGTTCTTGTAAACAGAGCCGTTTCAAATTTTGGGGTGGCTGTGTCTTTTTGATTTTAATTTCCCTAAGCTATAGGACCATAAGTTGCAGTGCCCTAGGCTCTGTTGCTTTGTTTTTTAGATGTTTCAGGAAACACCATACACTTCTCCCGAGTGTCTGTTGGCAATTTACATCCCGCCCATCAGCATAACAAGGCTCCCAGTTCTCCATGGCCTGTCCTGCCTTTCTGGATTTTACACTTTTTTCAGATGGCCCTTTTGACCAGAGGGAAGTGAGACTTCATTGTAGTGCAGATTTCCTTTGCAAATTTGCTTGGTTGGCCAAAAAGGGCGTATGCGTTTTTTCCTGAATATATTCAGGAAAAAACGCATACGCCCTTTTTGGCCAAGTGCATCATTGTGGACGTTCTGCCTCTTTTCCTATGCTTTCAATGCAATTCCAGTCTACCTCCTGAAATCGGTTTCCTGCAATTCTGCCCCGCTTTCAAGTCCTCTTGGCAGGCTTACTTCAGTATATTTTTGGACGATAGCTGTCATTTATAACTCTGCAGGTTTGTGAATTACAGTGCCCCTGAGCTCCTTTCTTCAACTCGCTTTCTTGTGACCTGGCCGCAACACCGCAGGATGGCTTCAGGCCCTTATCTGGTTCCGGAACGGCACGCTGAGCCTTTGGTTATTTCCTCTTCCTGGTGGGAAATGAGAGTTAAATTTGCCCGTCCAGACACCTCCAGCTAGTCTCTCATTGGTTCTCGCTATTCCTGTTCATCTTCCGCAGAAATTGCAAACTGGGCCAAACAGGAGGTTAAAGGCGCTGACTCTCCAAGTCGGGAGAGTGTTAGTAAAGCGTCTGGAATGTTGCACCTGAGTACCAGAGTACGAAAACTGAGACATATTTGAACACATCTCCCGTTCACACGGATGATCATACTCTTGGTTCCACATGCATGTTTTAGCTGAAGGAAGAATACCTTAAACCTGGGTAGTTGAAACCCGTGGAATGGGTACCATGCAATATGACTTCAAAGGGTCTTCATTTGCTCACCGAACCTCTCCAATCCTATCACTGCTGCGTTTATGCCCCTGTACACATGCTTGATTCTCTTTCGGAGACATAGCAATCCATAGGTTTTAAGATACTTACTAGTCAGGTATATTCTTAGGCGTTTAATATGCGGTGTTGAGTCCATTTCGTTGAGCAAGGAGTAGCTCTTGTCTATTCCATATTTGACTTAAGGAACTTTATCTGTGCTCATTTCAATCTCTGGTTTTATGCAGCACCCCAACTCACCTTTCCCCTTAAGCAAGCATAAGTTGGTTTTCTAAATTTGAGACCCTGTTCTGTTTTGGAATGCAGTTCCTGTGTAGCCAAGTTTACATTCCGTGTATTACTGATATCTTATGATGTTTCTTTTTCCGTGTGACTTATTTCAGTTAGAATCATCGTACCTGAATCCACTCATTATGCTGCTACGGGCCTGATGACATAGATTTCATTGCTGAGTGATACTGCATTGTACGTAAGTACCACAAGTTCCTTATCCATTTTTCACTTTTGTGATATTGAACTTGTACAGTAAACGAGGTTCTTGTAAACGGAGGCGTCCCAAACTTTGGGGTGGCTGTGTCTTTTTGATTTTAATTTCCATAAGCTATAGGACCATAAGTGGAAGTGCCCTAGGCTCTGTTGCTTTGTTTTTTAGATGTTTCAGGAAACACCATACACTTCTCCTGAGTGTCTGTTGGCAATTTACATCCCGCCCATCAGCATAACAAGGCTCCCAGTTCTCCATGGCCTGTCCTGCCTTTTTGGATTTTACACTTTTTTCCGATGGCCCTTTTAACCGGGGAGAAGTGAGACTTCATTGTAGTGCAGATTTCCTTTGCAAGTTTGCTTGGTTGGCCAAAAAGTGCGTATGCGTTTTTTCCTGAATATATTCAGGAAAAAACGCATACGCACTTTTTGGCCAAGTGCATCATTGTGGACGTTCTGCCTCTTTTCCTATGCTTTCAATGCAATTCCAGTCTACCTCCTGAAATCGGTTTCCTGCAATTCTGCCCCGCTTTCAAGTCCTCTTGGCAGCCTTACTTCAGTATATTTTTGGACGATAGCTGTCATTTATAACTCTGCAGGTTTGTGAATTACAGTGCCCCTGAGCTCCTTTCTTCAACTCGCTTTCTTGTGACCTGGCCGCAACACCGCAGGATGTCTTCAGGCCCTAATCTGGTTCTGGCACGGCATGCTGAGCCTTTCGTTAATTCCTCTTCCTGGTGGGAAATGAGAGTTAAATTTGCCCATCCAGACACCTCCAGCTAGTCTCTCATTGATTCTCGCTGTTCCTGTTCATCTTCCGCAGAAATTGCAAACTGGGCCAAACAGGAGGTTAAAGGGACTGACTCTCCAAGTGGGGAGAGTGTTAGTAAGCATCTGGAATGTTGCACCCGAGTACCAGGGGAGGAAAACTGAGACATATTTGAACACGTCTCCCGATCA
Organism: Stenella coeruleoalba; assembly: GCF_951394435.1. Classification (NCBI taxonomy): domain Eukaryota; kingdom Metazoa; phylum Chordata; class Mammalia; order Artiodactyla; family Delphinidae; genus Stenella; species Stenella coeruleoalba. The sequence goes on along the minus strand of NW_027645992.1, from coordinate 1,239,228 downwards.
CATGGTTGATCATACTCTAGGTTCCACATGCATGTTTTAGCTGAAGGAAGAATACCTTAAACCTGGGTAGTTGAAACCCGTGGAATGGGTACCATGCAATATGACTTCAAAGGGTCTTCATTTGCTCACGAACCTCTCCAGTCCTATCACTGCTGCGTTTATGCCCCTGTACACATGCTTGATTCTCTTTCGGAGACATAGCAATCCATAGGTTTTAAGATACTTACAAGTCAGGTACATTCTTAGGCGTTTAATATGCGGTGTTGAGTCCATTTCGTTGAGCAAGGAGTAGCTCTTGTCTATTCCATATTTGGCTTAAGGAACTTTATCTGTGCTCATTTCAATCTCTGGTTTTATGCAACACCCCAACTCACCTTTCCCCTTAAGCAAGCATAAGTTGGTTTTCTAAATTTGAGACCCTGTTCTGTTCTGTAATTCAGTTCCTGTGTAGCCAAGTTTACATTCCGTGTATTACTGATATCTTATGATGTTTCTTTTTCTGTGTGACTTATTTCAGTTAGAATCATCATACCTGAATCCACTCTTTGTGATGCTAAGGGCCTGATGACATAGATTTCATTGCTGAGTGATATTGCTTTGTAAGTAAATACCACAACTTCTTTATCCATTTTTCACTTTCTGCGATGTTGAACTTGTACTGTAAACGAGGTTCTTGTAAACAGAGCCGTCCCAAACTTTGGGGTGGCTGTGTCTTTTTGATTTTAATTTCCCTAAGCTATAGGACCATAAGTGGAAGTGCCCTAGGCTCTGTTGCTTTGTTTTTTCGATGTTTCAGGAAACACCATACACTTCTCCCAAGTGTCTGTTGGCAATTTACATCCCGCCCATCAGCATAACAAGGCTCCCAGTTCTCTATGGCCTGTCCTGCCTTTCTGGATTTTACACTTTTTTCAGATGGCCCTTTTGACCGGGGGGAAGTGAGACTTCATTGTAGTGCAGATTTCCTTTGCAAGCTTGCTTGGTTGGCCAAATAGGGCGTATGCGTTTTTTCCTGAATATATTCAGGAAAAAACGCATACGCCCTTTTTGGCCAAGTGCATCATTGTGGACGTTCTGCCTCTTTTCCTATGCTTTCAATGCAATTCCAGTCTACCTCCTGAAATCGGTTTCCTGCAATTCTGCCCCGCTTTCAAGTCCTCTTGGCAGCCTTACTTCAGTCTATTTTTGGACGATAGCTGTCATTTATAACTCTGCAGGTTTGTGAGTTACAGTGCCCCTGAGCTCCTTTCTTCAACTCGTTTTCTTGTGAGCTGGCTGCAACACCGCTGGATGGCTTCAGGCCCTAATCTGGTTCCGGCACGGCATGCTGAGCCTTTGGTTATTTCCTCTTTCTGGTGGGAAATGAGAGTTAAATTTGCCCGTCCAGACACCTCCAGCTAGTCTCTCATTGGTTCTCCCTATTCCTGTTCATCTGTCGCAGAAATTGCAAACGGGGCCAAACAGGAGGTTAAAGGTGCTGACTCTCCAAGTGGGGAGAGTGTTAGTAAAGCGTCTGGAATGTTGCACCCGAGTACCAGGGGAGGAAAACTGAGACATATTTGAACACGTCTCCCGTTCACACGGTTGATCATACTCTGGGTTCCACATGCATGTTTTAGCTGAAGGAAGAATACCTTAAACCTGGAGAGTTGAGACCCGTGTAATGGGTACCATGCAATATGACTTCAAAGGGTCTTCATTTGCTCACCGAACCTCTCCAATCCTATCACTGCTGCGTTTATGCCCCTGTACACACGCTTGATTCTCTTTTGGAGACATAGCAATCCATAGGTTTTAAGATACTTACTAGTCAGGTACATTCTTAGGCGTTTAATATGGGGTGTTGAGTCCATTTCGTTGAGCAAGGAGTAGCTCTTGTCTATTCCATATTTGGCTTAAGGAACTTTATCTGTGCTCATTTCAATCTCTGGTTTTATGCAGCACCCCAACTCACCTTCCCCCTTAAGCAAGCATAAGTTGGTTTTCTAAACTTGAGACACTGTTCTGTTTTGTAATTCAGTTCATGTGTAGCCAAGTTCACATTCTGTGTATTAGTGATACCTTATGATGTTTCTTTTCTGTGTGACTTATTTCAGTTCGAATCATCATACCTGAATCCACTCATTATGCTGTTACGGGCCTGATGACATAGATTTCATTGCTGAGTGATATTGCATTGTACGTAAGTACCACAAGTTCTTTATCCATTTTTCACTTTCTGCGATATTGAACTTGTACTGTAAACGAGGTTCTTGTAAACAGAGCCGTCCCAAACTTTGGGGTGGCTGTGTCTTTTTGATTTTAATTTCCCTAAGCTATAGGACCATAAGTGGAAGTGCCCTAGGTTCTGTTGCTTTGTTTTTTAGATGTTTCAGGAAACACCATACACTTCTCCAGAGTGGCTGTTGGCAATTTACATCCCGCCCATCACCATAAGGAGGCTCCCAGTTCTCCATGGCCTGTCGTGCCTTTATGGATTTTACACTTTTTTCAGATGGCCCTTTTGACCAGGTGGAAATGAGACTTCATTGTAGTGCAGATTTCCTTTGCAAGCTTGCTTGGTTGGCCAAAAAGTGCGTATGCGTTTTTTCCTGAATATATTCAGGAAAAAACACATACGCCCTTTTTGGCCAAGTGCATCATTGTCGAGTTTCTGACTCTCTTCATATGCTTTCAGTGCAATTCCAGTCTACCTCCTGAAATCGATTTCCTGCAATTCTGCCTTGCTTTCAATGCCTCTTCATAGCCTTACCTCAATATATTTTTTAAAAATAGTTGGCCTTTATAACTCTGCAGGTTTTTGAATTGCAGTGGCCCTTAGCTCCATTTTTTAGCTCTTATTTTTGTGGTATTGCCCCATAACCACAGGATTCCTTGAAGCCCTATTTTTCTTCTGGGGCACCTTGCTGTGCCTTTGGTTAATTCTTCTTACTGATGTGATATTAGAGTGACATGTGCCCATTGAAACCGCTACAGCTAGTTTCTCACTGGTTCCCCCTATTCCCATTCATCCTCTGCACTAACTGCAGACTGTGCGATACCAGAACTTAAAGGCATTGACTCCATGTGGGGATGTTGTTAGTAAAGCGGCTGGAATGTCGATCCGGAGCCCCAGGAGAGGAAAAATGAGGTGCGTTTTAGAAACCTTTCCCGATCATATGGTATACCAGTCGCTGGGTTTCCCAAGCATGGTTTAGCTGTAGGAAGATTCCCTTCAACCTGGAGTGTTGGGACCCTTGGACTGAGTAGCATGAAGTATTGCATTAAACTTTCAGCAGTTGCTCACCAAAGCTCACCAATCCTGTCAGCCCCAAGTGTCCAGCCTTATGTCTTATCCAGCTGTGGGTTTATATGTGGCCAATCCAGGTTGCATCACAGCCCCTGAGCGAATTTTGTAAGAATTTTTCTCTCTTTCATTGTTTCAGCGTTTTGTTTTTAAAATTTATTTCTATAATGGGGTTTAGCTCCTTTTCACTGCTGTGTTTGTGCCGCTCTGCACACACTTGATTCCCTTATGGAGATATATCAATACATGGGTTTTAAGATTCTTATTCCTCATATATATTTCTCTGCGGTGTATAGGGTGTGTTGAGGCCTGTTCATTGAGCAAGGTGTAGATCTTGTCTAATACCTATTTGGTTTATTGAACGGTATCTGTGCTAATTTCAAACTCTGGTTTTATGCATCACCCCACCTCTCCTTTCCCCTTAAGCTGACATAAGTGTGTTTTCTAAATGTGAGACACTGTTCTGTTCTGTAATTCATTTCTTGTGCAGCCATATTTACCCTCCCTCTATAAGTGATATCTTATGATATGTTTCTTTTTCTGTTTGACTTATTTCAAGTAGTATTATCGGACCTAAATCCACTCTTTATCCTTCTACTAGCCTTATTACATTGATTTCATGGTGAAGAGATATTCCATTGTACATAAGTACCACATCTTCTTTATCCATTGTTCTCTTTCCTGGGATATTTAAGGTGTACTGAAGTTGAGGTTCTTGTAAACAGAGTAGCCCTAAACTGTGGTGTGCTTGTGTCTTGTTGATTTTTAGACTTCCCTAGATATACTCCCATGATTGGAAGTGTCCTATGCTCTAGCTCTGTTTTTTAGATGATTTAGGAACCACCATACACTTCTCCAGAGTGGCTCTCGGCAGTTCACACACTGCCCATCAGCGTATAAAGGCTCCCTGTTCTCCATGGCCTGTCCTGCATTTCTGGTTTTTACAATTTTTTAGGATGGCCCTTTTGACCGGTGGGAAGTGAGACTTCTTTGTTGTGCACATTTGCATTGCTTGCTTGCTTCGTTGCCCATAAAGTGCGTATGTGTTTTTTCCTGGATATAATCAGGAAAAAACGCATACGCCCTTTTGGGCCAACTGCATCATTGTCGAAATTCTGCCGCTTTTCATGTGCGTTAAAGACGAGTCCAATCTATCTCTTGAAATCTGTTTCTTGCAATTCTGTCTTGCATTCAGATCCTCTTCTTTGCCTTACCTCAACATAATTTTGGACGTTAGTTTTCATTTATAACTCTGCAGGTTTGTGAATTGCAGTGACCCTGAGCTCCATTTTTTAAGTTGCTCTTTTGTGAGCTGGCCTCAAACCCACAGGATTGCTTCAGGCCCTATTTTGGCTCCGGCGAGGCAGGCTGAGCCTTTCTTTAATTCTTATTCTTAATGGGAAATTAGAGTGATATGTGCCCGTCCAAACCCCTACAACTCTTCTCTCATTGGTTCCCCCTCTTCCCGTTCATCCTCCTCACAATTTGCAAAATGTGTGAAACAGAAGTTTAAATGTGCTGATTCTCCAAGTGGGGAGATTCTAAGTAGCGTGGCTGGAATGGTGAACAGGAGCACCAGGAGAGGATAAATGAGGTGCATTTTAGACACATCTCCCGATCACATGGTGTACAGTCCTCTGGGTTTTCCATGCATGTTTTAGCTGTAGGAAGATCCCTTGAACCTGCAGATTTGGGACCCATTGAATGGGTACCAGGTAGTATTACTTTAAAGGGTGTACATTTCCTCACCCAACCTCACATTTCTCTTAGCGCAAACAGTTTCCAGCCTTATGTCTCATCCTGCTGTGGGTCTAGATGTGTTCAATCCATGTTGCATCACCGTCCCTGAGGAAAAGTTGTAAGAGGTTTTCTCTGTCTCTCTGTCGTTTATTTTTTTCAATTTATTACTATATTGGTTACAGCTGATTTTCAAAGCTCTGTTTCTTGCTGCTGTACATCCACTTGATTCGCGTACAGAGAGACATCAATAAATTCTTTTTCAGATTCTTACCAGTCGTATATATTCTTTTCCGGTGACTTGAGTGTGCTGAGTGCAGTTCTTTTAGCTACCGTGTAGGCCTTGTTGATTATCAGTTTGGTATTTGGAATGGTATCTTTGCTAATTTCAACCTCCTGGATGATGCCTCACCCCTCCCCACCTTTCCCGTTTAGCAGCCTTATGCGTGTTTTCTACATATTTGACTATGTTTTTGTTTTGTAATTTATTTCATGTGTAGCCATTTTGGATTCCACCTTTAAGTGATATCTTATGATATGTGTCTTTTTCTTTTTGAATTCTGTCACTTAGAATGATCATACGTAACTCCTCCGGAGTCGTTACAACTGGCCATATTTCATTGATTTCCAGGCTGAATAATATTCCACTCTACCTAAGTACCACATCTCTATCCATTTTTTCCCTCCAGAGACATTTAAGTTATATCCTAGTCGAGGATCTTTTAAACAGAGAGGGGGTAAACATTGGGGTGCCTGTGTCCTCTCGATTTTTGTTTTTCCCAAGATATACGCCCATGAGTGCAAGTGCCCTATGCTCTGTAGCTCATTTTTTAGATGCTTTAGTAAACACAATACACTTCTCCAGAATGGCCGTTGGCAATATACATTTCCACTATAAGTCTCACAGGGCTCCCTCTTCTCGTTGCCCTGTCCTGCATTTCTGTTGTTTACGCTTTATGAGGATGGCTCTTCTGACTGATGCGAAGTGATATCTTTTGTAGTATTGACTTCCAGTGCCCACCTGTTTGGTTGGCTAAAAAAGTGTATGCCCTTTTCTTGAATATATACAGAAAAGAACGCATACACCCTTTTTGGCCAACTGCAATGTTGGCAATGTTCAGCTCCTTTTCTTGTGCTTAATGGCGAGTCCTTTCTACCTCCTCAAATCCCTTTCCTGCCATTCTCCCTTGCTTACAAGTCCTTTTCTCTGACTTTCCTCAAGACATTTTTCAGTGATGGATATTTTCAACTCTGCAGTTTTGTGAATTTTACTGCCCCTGAGTTCCATTGTTCAACTCGTGTTTATGGGAACTGGCCACAAAGCAGCGGGATTTCCTCAAGCCCTATACTGTTTCCATGGGCAACCCTAGCCTTTGGTCAATTCGTCTTCCTGATTGGAAATTAGAGTGACATGTGCCTGTCTGAACACCTAGGACTTGTCTCTCATTGTTCCTCATCCTTCCGCTTCATCCTCTGGACAAATTCCAAACTGTACGCAACAGGATGTTGACAGTGCTGACATCTCCAAGTGGGGAGACTGTTAGTAAAGACGCTGGAGGGGTGAACCCGAGCACCAGGAGATGAGGAGATGAGATGCCTTTTCCAAACTCTTCCCGATCAGACGGTATACCATCCTCTGGGTGTGACAGACATGTTTTAGCAGTAGGAAGAGTCCCATTCATGTAAGGAGAACACCAGGGCTTTTTCAAAATCAGTGTCTCTCCAAAACCCAAACTGGGGAAGTTTTTAAGCTACGGCTACACATATGTTCATTAAGGGCCTTGGGGAGTAGGCAGAGTCCAAACTTTAGATGATTGAAGTCTTCAGGGTCAGAAGCACTCACCACCAGCTTCCCTTAGGCTACACTTTAACTGTCATTGATAGATGATGTCAATAAAAATATCTATTCTTTTTCAGATTATTTCCCCTTATAGGTTATTGCAAAATGTTGAGTGTAGTTCCCTGTGCTATACAGTAGTTCCTTGTTGATGATCTATTTTATACATAGCAGTGTGTATGTGTTCATTCCAAACTGTTAATTTATCCCTCCTCCCACCTTTCCCCTTTGGTAATAATAAATTATAAGATTTTATACTTCTCAGAAATGGGGGAGCTGAAAGAGAGGTATCATTTTCAATGGAAAAGCATTTAAAACAAGATTGAAGGTTTAACCAAGATTATTAGCTGTACATCCTTGGAAAGAAATCACTTCGTTTCTCTAATATTGACCTGACAAATAAGACAAACCTTTTCACTGAACTTGCTTATAAAAAGTGATGGAAATATCAAATGGAAGTGTTAAAAACATCTTATTTTACCCGAGCCTTATACACTGTTCTATGTTAACTACAGTTTGGCTCACACATCTGTTCATTGAGGTTACAATAGTCTCAATTTCTGTTATTGATCCTCCAGAGTGGACCCCAACAAGTGTCCCCCTGCCCAGTGTCATTGGGGCCAAGAGATCGAGACTGAGTTTGGTTCACAAGCAAAGGAAACTTTATATTTTGATCAGAGAATGGAGAGGTGAGAGCATGCACTACCCCGTGGGCTGTGGGCTGGGCTGCTGTGTAGAGATCCTGTCAGAGTCAGTGGGAGGGAGGGAGGCGGCGGAGCTCTCGAGGGCTGGGTTGGCTGTAGCTCAGGCTCTATATCGTGGAGTCTGCACTGGGCCCCAGGAGCTGAGGTGTCGACCCAGCCATTCTGCACTAGAAAATCTGGTCTGAAGTGCCGGGTGTGGAACCTCTGCATGCGGGACCCTAGGAGCACGTGAAATTAGACAAAGCACAAAGGATAAAAAAGGTTAGACTTGACTTTATTGCCCAGATTCTATTTTTATCTCCCAGGGATTTTTAATGGGCTTTGCTGGGGACAAACCCCTCCTCTGCCTTTTGTCCCGTTCCTCATTCTTGGAGTGCTGAGGGTGCAGACCCTTCTTCTGTAACTGCTGAGTGCTGAGTTGGGAGCCCTCATACCCTGGGGCGAGGGTCAGAGCTTCTCCCCAGCAGCCTCCCGGTGACGTTGATTGTCCCCAGGACCCCTGCCTCCCTGCTCGTCCACCTGAGCACCAGCATTGGAAGTGTTATAGATTCTAATGACCTTTAAGGGTCCAGGAAAGAGATGTGCAGAGACGCTGTGGGGGCCGGTTTCACCCCGCCCCACATTTGTTCGGCCACCTTAGGCTGACCGTCTCTGCCAGCCTAGATGCTCTGACCAGTAGTCTGCGCTTTCTTCAGTTAGGCCCCTGAATTAACGTACAAACAGCACCAGGTGTCAGAGCCCTGCCCGCTCAACTCCCAGACAGTCCAGGGTCAGTGGTGATCAAGGACCATGATGGCTACTGAGTCAACAGCCTTTTGAAGTAAACAGGAGTCCAGCCGGTCTTATTGGCCACCATCATCATGGTGTCTGTAGGCTTTTCTATGGTGACAGTGTGGTATACTGTTCCCCCGCCAAGATTATTAGCTCCCCTCTGGGTGCAGTAAGTCCTGCAAGCAGTAGTCTACTCTTTTGGGACACACTCTTGTTGTTTTATGAGAGAAACTCCAGGTCAAGTGATGTTCACACGAGTCGTCATGGTGCCCTGTTGCCCCCGGTTATCTCTCTGGATGTTGGAGTTGGAGGGCCTCCTCACTCGAGGTCGGTGTGCCCACGGAGCGAACCCTGCAACTTCAGGGCATGGTTGGTGGTTAGGATCACCACGTGGGGTCCTTTTCCCTTAGGAGGGAGGTGGCCTTTTGGGCTGCTGATTTCCAGGTTTTTAGATACCGCCAGTATCTTGGCCAGATGTGGCAGTGGGCCAAGCCCCTTAGTGACCGTAGTTTATCCTACCTGGATGGCATTCTTGCATTGTTCCATTTCAAGTGGTCCCAGTTTTTGCACTAATTCTCCAATGGCGATTCACCTTTCACCGGGAATGTAAAGGTCAAAGGGTTTAGCTAAATTGGGAGTTCCAGGGCAAGGGTCTGAATTGACTGCTCTTTCCATTCTTGAAAGGCCACTTCTGGATTCTATTCAAAAGGATCATCATCTTTTCCTTTCAGTGTTTCATATAGAGGCCCAGCTAGTAGACTGTAGCTAGGGATCCAGAAGCAGCAAACCCTGGCCTCCCCAGGAACCCCTAAGCTGTCTTCTAGTTTTAGAAAGGGGTAAGGCTGAAAATGGTTTCTTCCCTTTCCTGGGATGGGCTTCTCTGACCTTCTGTGAGAATGAAGCCCAGGCAGGTCACCGCAGTCTGTGATATTTGAGCTTTTTCTTGGACAACTTCTATCCTTTATTGGCTTAGTAGTTCAGAGGCCTCCTTAGTAGGGCTGGTGATCAGAATGTCGTCTGCATATTGAAGGAGGGTTTCCTTTTCCAGAGGTAGAACTTTTAGGTCTTTAGCTAAGCTTTCCCCAAAGATGGTGTGGGAATTTTTGCACCCTTGGGGCCAGACGGCCCGGAAGTATTGTTTTAGTTGTATGTTGAGTCCTGCCACTCACAAGCCAAAATTTCTTGTGACTCTGGGACTAATGGAATACAAAAGAAGGCATCATTGAAGACTAATACAGAATACCATGTCCTGGTGGTTGGTAGAATGACCAGCAGGGTGTAGGAATTAGGAGCAACTGGAGGTATATCCTCGGTGGCTTCACTGACTGTCCTGACATCCTTTACCAGGTCCCCAGCAGCCCATGGGGCTCTCGTGGTCAGACCAATCCCAGAATATGGAGCTCACCTGGGCAGGTACCCCACCCCCACCCCAGCCCACGGGGCTCTCGTGGTCAGGCCCCTCCCAGGATACAGAGCTACCCTTGCAGGTACCGTGGCAGGGCTGGGCACACAGGAACCGTGCACATAGCCCTCATTGCAGAGCACCCCCAGCTCACCTGTCGCTCAGAGCTGACACAGAGCACCTCAGAGCAGGACTTGAACTAACAAACAGCAGCTGCGACAAGTCTGTGACCCTGGGCATCACTCTGTACGGCCTCCCTCCACCTGGTCTTCCAGAGACTTCCACTGCACCCGGGGCACCAGGCCTCTGTCTCCAACCACCACCCACCCCTCCTCTCCCTGACTCCTGGGTTCCTCTCATTAGGAGAGGGTTTTCTTGAAGTTGTCTCCCACTCATGGGCCAGATAAAATGATTAGAAAACAAGCCAAAGCTGCAGCCCCAAAGCTGCAGCCCCTTGTCTATCCTGACTCTCAGGAGCCCACACCTGTTCCTTGGACCTGGCCGGTTCAGCAAGTTCCATTTTCTGCAACTGTGAGCCCCTGAGGGGTGATGATTGGCTGACCTGGGCAGCCTTACCGTGCCGGCCAGCCCTCCCCAGGTGTGCCTGGGTTGAGATCAATATAAATACCACTCCAGGCAGCAAGAGCCCCTGCAGCCGTGCCTGACGCCATTTTCTCTGCCCTGTCAGCAGTCTCGGGGCTGGGCTGGTGGGAGGGAGTGAGAGGCCACGGCTTTGTGGGTGGCCCAGTGTGAGTGGGGCTCTGCTGGACTTTCTGCAGCAGTTGCCAGGCTGCCACCTGCTAAAGAAGAGGATGTGTCACCCATACCTGCTGCTGGAATTTCTCCCTGGGCAGAAGTGAGGAAGGAAAAAAGCAGTGGGGGCAGGGACAGGACGGGTATCTCAGGCAGGGAAATGGAAATCTTCCAGAAGAGCACCCAGGGCCAGGACCATCCTGGCTGGCCTGCAGGCACCAAGTCGGCCGGCATGCTGTCACTCGTGTGGCTCTATGGCCCTTCCTCTAGGCTTTCAAGTCCTTGTATATATTCAGGTGTTTTACCTGGGACGGGTGGGAATAGTTCAGCAGCAACTGGCCTGGGGCTCAGCTCACGTTTACTCACAGATGCCTCGGCACGGTGCCCCAGCTTTGCAATGAGGACGCTTGTTGCGTGGGGGCTGCTGGCTGAATGGGAGACGATTCCCCACCACTGACCAACTTCAGAATTGTTTACAACTGGAGCAAGTGCCCTGATATGGTTTTCCTCTGTGTAACTGGTGGGTTCTGTGTTTTTTTTCTCTTTTTCGTTTTTGGTTCAAGGTAGATTTTATTCCTCTTTTTTGTATTTACAGATATAAGCATGGAAATAATTTATTCATATAAATACATGTATGTGCAGGGAATAATTGTTTTTTCTGTTTTATTTTTTAAATTTTACTTCTTTTTAATTTTGAATTTTATTTTATATTTTTATACAGCAGGTTCTTATTGGTTATCTATTTTATACATATAAATGTATACATGCCAATCCCAGTCTCTCAACTCCTCCCACCACCACCCCCCCAACAGCTTTCCCCCCTTGTTGTCCATACGTTTGTTGTCTACATCTGTTGCTCTATTTATGCCTTGCAAAATGGTTAATCTGTACAGTTTTTCTAGGTTCCACATATATGCATGAATATACAAGATTTGTTTTTCTCTTTCTGACTTACTTCACTCTGTATGACAGTCTCTAGATCCATCGACGTCTCTACAAATGACCCAATTTCATTCCTTTTCATGGCTGAGTATTATTCCATTTTATATATGTACCACAGCTTTATGCATTCGTCTGTCTGTGGGCATTTAGGTTGCTTCCATTACCTCGATATTGTAAATAGTGATGCAATGAACATTGCGGTGAATGACTCTTTTTGATTTATGGTTTTGTCTGGGTATATGTCCAGTACTGGGATTGCTGTATCATATGGTAATTCTATTGTTAGTTTCTTAAGAAATTCCATATTGTTCTCCATAATGACTGTATCAATTTATATTCCCAACAATAGTGGAAGAGGGTTCCTTTTCTCCACACCCTTTCCAGCATTTTTTGTTTGTAGATTTTCAATGATGCCTATTCTACCAGGTGTGAGGTGATACCTCATTGTTGAATCCATTTCGTTGAGCAAGGGGTAGCTCTTGTCTATTACATATTTGGCTTATGGAACGGTATCTGTGTTAATTTCAAACTCTGCTTTTATGCAGCACCCCAACTCACCTTCCCCCTTAAGCAGGCATAAGTTGGTTTTCTAAACTTGAGACCCTGTTCTGTTTTGTAATTCAGTTCATGTGTAGCCAAGTTCACATTCCGTGTATTAGTGATACCTTATGATGTTTCTTTTTCTGTGTGACTTATTTCACTTAGAATCATCGTGCCTCAATGCACTCATTATGCTGGTACGGGCCTGGTGACATAGATTTCATTGCTGAGTGGTATTCTGTTGTACATAAGTACCGCAACTTCTTTATCCATTATTTGCTCTCTGGGATATTTAACTTGTGCCGTAGAAGAGATTTCTGTAAAAAGAGCCATCCCAAATTTTGGGGTTGCTGTGTCTTTTTGATATTAATTTCCCTAAGCTATAAGACCATAAGTGGAAGTGCCCTAGGCTCTGTTGCTTTGTTTTTTAGATGTTTCAGGAAACACCATACACATCTCCCGAGTGTCTGTTGGCAATTTACATCCCGCCCATCAGCATAACAAGGCTCCCAGTTCTCCATGGCCTGTCCTGCCTTTCTGGGTTTTACACTTTTTTCAGATGGCCCTTTTGACCGGGGGGAAGTGAGACTTCATTGTAGTGCAGATTTCCTTTGCAAGCTTGCTTGGTTGGCCAAAAAGGGCGTATGCGTTTTTTCCTGAATATATTCAGGAAAAAACGCATACGCCCTTTTGGCAAAGTGCATCATTGTGGACGTTCTGCCTCTTTTCCTATGCTTTCAATGCAATTCCAGTCTACCTCCTGAAATCGGTATCCTGCAATTCTGCCCCGCTTTCAAGTCCTCTTGGCAGCCTTACTTCAGTCTATTTTTGGACGATAGCTGTCATTTATAACTCTGCAGGTTTGTGAATTACAGAGACCCTGAGCTCCTTTCTTCAACTCGCTTTCTTTTGAGCTGGCCGCAACACCGCAGGATGGCTTCAGGCCCTAATATGGTTCCGGCACGGCACGCTGAGCCTTTGGTTATTTCCTCTTCCTGGTGGGAAATGAGAGTTAAATTTGCCCGTCCAGACACCTCCAGCTAGTCTCTCATTGGTTCTCCCTATTGCTCTTCATCTTCCGCAGAAATTGCAAACTGGGCCAAACAGGAGGTTAAAGGCGCTGACTCTCCAAGTCGGGAGAGTGTTAGTAAAGGGTCTGGAATGTTGCACCCGACTACCAGGGGAGGAAAACTGAGACATATTTGAACACGTCTCCCGTTCACACGGTTGATCATACTCTGGGTTCCACATGCATGTTTCAGCTGAAGGAAGAATACCTTAAACCTGGAGAGTTGAGACCCGTGTAATGGGTACCATGCAATATGACTTCAAAGGGTCTTCATTTGCTCACCGAACCTCTCCAATCCTATCACTGCTGCGTTTATGCCCCTGTACACATGCTTGATTCTCTGTCGGAGACATAGCAATCCATAGGTTTTAAGATACTTACAAGTCAGGTACATTCTTAGGCGTTTAATATGGGGTGTTGAGTCCATTTCGTTGAGCAAGGAGTAGCTCTTGTCTATTCCATATTTGGCTTAAGGAACTTTATCTGTGCTCATTTCAATCTCTGGTTTTATGCAGCACCCCAACTCACCTTTACCCTTAAGCAAGCATAAGTTGGTTTTCTAAATTTGAGACCCTGTTCTGTTCTGTAATTCAGTTCCTGTGTAGCCAAGTTTCCATTCCGTGTATTACTGATATCTTATGATGTTTCTTTTTCTGTGTGACTTATTTCAGTTAGAATCATCATACCTGAATCCACTCATTGTGCTGCTAAGGGCCTGATGACACAGATTTCATTGCTGAGTGATATTGCTTTGTAAGTAAATACCACAACTTCTTTCTCCATTTTTCACTTTCTGCGATGTTGAACTTGTACTGTAAACGAGGTTCTTGTAAACAGAGCCGTTCCAAACTTTGGGGTGGCTGTGTCTTTTTGATTTTAATTTCCCTAAGCTATAGGACCATAAGTGGAAGTGCCCTAGGTTCTGTTGCTTTGTATTTTAGATGTTTCAGGAAACACCATACACTTCTCCCGAGTGGTTGTTGGCAATTTACATCCCGCCCATCAGCATAACAAGGCTCCCAGTTCTCCATGGCCTGTCCTGCCTTTCTGGATTTTACACTTTTTTCAGATGGCCCTTTTGACCGGGGGGAAGTGAGACTTCATTGTAGTGCAGATTTCCTTTGCAAGCTTGCTTGGTTGGCCAAAAAGGGCGTATGCGTTTTTTCCTGAATATATTCAGGAAAAAACGCATACGCCCTTTTTGGCCAAGTGCATCATTGTGGACGTTCTGCCTCTTTTCCTATGCTTTCAATGCAATTCCAGTCTACCTCCTGAAATCGGTTTCCTGCAATTCTGCCCCGCTTTCAAGTCCTCTTGGCAGCCTTACTTCAGTCTATTTTTGGACGATAGCTGTCATTTATAACTCTGCAGGTTTGTGAATTACAGTGCCCCTGAGCTCCTTTCTTCAACTCGCTTTCTTGTGACCTGGCCGCAACACCGCAGGATGGCTTTAGGCCCTAATCTGGTTCCGGCCCGGCATGGTGAGCCTTTGGTTAATTCCTCTTCCTGGTGGGAAATGAGAGTTAAATTTGCCCGTCCAGACACCTCCAGCTAGCCTCTCATTGGTTCTCGCTATTCCTGTTCATCTTCCGCAGAAATTGCAAACTGGGCCAAACAGGAGGTTAAAGGGACTGACTCTCCAAGTGGGGAGAGTGTTAGTAAAGCGTCTGGAATGTTGCACCTGAGTACCAGGGGAGGAAAACTGAGACATATTTGAACACGTCTCCCGATCACATGGTTGATCATACTCTAGGTTCCACATGCATGTTTTAGCTGAAGGAAGAATACCTTAAACCTGGGTAGTTGAAACCCGTGGAATGGGTACCATGCAATATGACTTCAAAGGGTCTTCATTTGCTCACCGAACCTCTCCAATCCTATCACTGCTGCGTTTATGCCCCTGTACACATGCTTGATTCTCTTTCGGAGACATAGCAATCCATAGGTTTTAAGATACTTACTAGTCAGGTACATTCTTAGGCGTTTAATATGGGGTTTTGAGTCCATTTCGTTGAGCAAGGAGTAGCTCTTGTCTATTCCATATTTGGCTTAAGGAACTTTATCTGTGCTCATTTCCATCTCTGGTTTTATGCAGCACCCCAACTCACCTTTCCCCTTAAGCAAGCATAAGTTGGTTTTCTAAATTTGAGACCCTGTTCTGTTTTGGAATGCAGTTCCTGTGTAGCCAAGTTTACATTCCGTGTATTAGTGATATCTTATGATGTTTCTTTTTCTGTGTGACTTATTTCAGTTAGAATCATCGTACCTGAATCCACTCATTATGCTGCTATGGGCCTGATGACATAGATTTCATTGCTGAGTGATACTGCATTGTACGTAAGTACCACAAGTTCTTTATCCATTTTTCACTTTCTGTGATATTGAAATTGTACGGTAAACGAGGTTCTTGTAAACGGAGGAGTCCCAAATTTGGGGTGGCTGTGTCTTTTTGATTTTAATTTCCCTAAGCTATAGGACCATAAGTGGAAGTGCCCTAGGCTCTGTTGCTTTGTTTTTTAGATTTTTCAGGAAACACCATACACTTCTCCCGAGTGGTTGTTGGCAATTTACATCCCGCCCATCAGCATAACAAGGCTCCCAGTTCTCCATGGCCTGTCCTGCCTTTCTGGATTTTACACTTTTTTCAGATGGCCCTTTTGACCGGGGGGAAGTGAGACTTCATTGTAGTGCAGATTTCCTTTGCAAGCTTGCTTGGTTGGCCAAAAAGGGCGTATGCGTTTTTTCCTGAATATATTCAGGAAAAAACGCATACGCCCTTTTTGGCCAAGTGCATCATTGTGGACGTTCTGCCTCTTTTCCTATGCTTTCAATGCAATTCCAGTCTACCTCCTGAAATCGGTTTCCTGCAATTCTGCCCCGCTTTCAAGTCCTCTTGGCAGCCTTACTTCAGTCTATTTTTGGTCGATAGCTGTCATTTATAACTCTGCAGGTTTGTGAATTACAGTGCCCCTGAGCTCCTTTCTTCAACTCGCTTTCTTGTGAGCTGGCCGCAACACCGCAGGATGGCTTCAGGCCCTAATCTAGTTCCGGCACGGCACGCTGAGCCTTTGGTTAATTCCTCTTCCTGGTGGGAAATGAGAGTTAAATTTGCCTGTCCAGACACCTCCAGCTAGTCTCTCATTGGTTCTCGCTATTCCTGTTCATCTTCCGCAGAAATTGCAAACTGGGCCAAACAGGAGGTTAAAGGGACTGACTCTCCAAGTGGGGAGAGTGTTAGTAAAGCGTCTGGAATGTTGCACCCAAGTACCAGGGTACGAAAACTGAGACATATTTGAACACGTCTCCCGATCGCATGGTTGATCATACTCTAGGTTCCACATGCATGTTTTAGCTGAAGGAAGAATACCTTAAACCTGGAGAGTTAAGACCCGTGTAATGGGTACCATGCAATATGACTTCAAAGGGTCTTCATTTGCTCACCGAACCTCTCCAATCCTATCACTGCTGCGTTTATGCCCCTGTACACATGCTTGATTCTCTTTCGGAGACATAGCAATCCATAGGTTTTAAGATACTTACTAGTCAGGTACATTCTTAGGCGTTTAATATGCGGTGTTGAGTCCATTTCGTTGAGCAAGGAGTAGTTCTAGTCTATTCCATATTTGACTTAAGGAACTTTATCTGTGCTCATTTCAATCTCTGGTTTTATGCAGCACCCCAACTCACCTTTACCCTTAAGCAAGCATAAGTTGGTTTTCTAAATTTGAGACCCTGTTCTGTTCTGTAATTCAGTTCCTGTGTAGCCATTTTTACATTCCGTGTATTACTGATATCTTATGATGTTACTTTTTCTGTGTGACTTATTTCAGTTAGAATCATCATACCTGAATCCACTCATTGTGCTGCTAAGGGCCTGATGACACAGATTTCATTGCTGAGTGATATTGCTTGGTAGGTAAATACCACAACTTCTTTATCCATTTTTCACTTTCTGCGATGTTGAACTTGTACTGTAAACGAGGTTCTTGTAAACAGAGCCGTTTCAAACTTTGGGGTGGCTGTGTCTTTTTGATTTTAATTTCCCTAAGCTATAGGACCATAAGTGGAAGTGCCCGAGGTTCTGTTGCTTTGTTTTTTAGATGTTTCAGGAAACACCATACACTTCTCCCGAGTGGTTGTTGGCAATTTACATCCCGCCCATCAGCATAACAAGGCTCCCAGTTCTCCATGGCCTGTCCTGCCTTTCTGGATTTTACACTTTTTTCAGATGGCCCTTTTGACCGGGGGGAAGTGAGACTTCATTGTAGTGCAGATTTCCTTTGCAAGCTTGCTTGGTTGGCCAAAAAGGGCGTATGCGTTTTTTCCTGAATATATTCAGGAAAAAACGCATACGCCCTTTTTGGCCAAGTGCATCATTGTGGACGTTCTGCCTCTTTTCCTATGCTTTCAATGCAATTCCAGTCTACCTCCTGAAATCGGTTTCCTGCAATTCTGCCCCGCTTTCAAGTCCTCTTGGCAGCCTTACTTCAGTCTATTTTTGGACGATAGCTGTCATTTATAACTCTGCAGGTTTGTGAATTACAGTGCCCCTGAGCTCCTTTCTTCAACTCGCTTTCTTGTGAGCTGGCCGCAACACCGCAGGATGGCTTCAGGCCCTAATCTGGTTCCGGCACGGCACGCTGAGCCTTTGGTTATTTCCTCTTCCTGGTGGGAAATGAGAGTTAAATTTGCCCGTCCAGACACCTCCAGCTAGCCTCTCATTGGTTCTCGCTATTCCTGTTCATCTTCCGCAGAAATTGCAAACTGGGCCAAACAGGAGGTTAAAGGTGCTGACTCTCCAAGTGGGGAGAGTTTTAGTAAAGCGTCTGGAAATTTGCACCCGAGTACCAGGGTACGAAAACTGAGACATATTTGAACACGTCTCCCGATCACATGGTTGATCATACTCTGGGTTCCACATGCATGTTTTAGCTGAAGGAAGAATACCTAAAACCTGGGTAGTTGAAACCCGTGGAATGGGTACCATGCAATATGACTTCAAAGGGTCTTCATTTGCTCACCGAACCTCTCCAATCCTATCACTGCTGTGTTTATGCCCCTGTACACATGCTTGATTCCCCTTCGGAGACATAGCAATCCATAGGTTTTAAGATACTTACTAGTCAGGTACATTCTTAGGCGTTTAATATGCGGTGTTGAGTCCATTTCGTTGAGAAAGGAGTAGCTCTTGTCTATTCCATATTTGGCTTAAGGAACTTTATCTGTGCTCATTTCAATCTCTGGTTTTATGCAGCACCCCAACTCACCTTTACCCTTAAGCAAGCATAAGTTGGTTTTCTAAATTTGAGACCCTGTTCTGTTCTGTAATTCAGTTCCTCTGTAGCCAAGTTTCCATTCCGTGTATTACTGATATCTTATGATGTTTCTTTTTCTGTGTGACTTACTTCAGTTAGAATCATCATACCTGAATCCACTCATTGTGCTGCTATGGGCCTGATGACATAGATTTCATTGCTGAGTGATATTGCTTTGTAAGTGAATACCACAACTTCTTTATCCATTTTTCACTTTCTGCGATGTTGAACTTGTACTGTAAACGAGGTTCGTGTAAACAGAGCCGTTCCAAACTTTGGGGTGGCTGTGTCTTTTTGATTTTAATTTCCCTAAGCTATAGGACCATAAGTGGAAGTGCCCTAGGTTCTGTTGCTTTGTTTTTTAGATGTTTCAGGAAACACCATACACTTCTCCCGAGTGGTTGTTGGCAATTTACATCCCGCCCATCAGCATAACAAGGCTCCCAGTTCTCAATGGCCTGTTGCCTTTCTGGATTTTACACTTTTTTCAGATGGCCCTTTTGACCGGGGGGAAGTGAGACTTCATTGTAGTGCAGATTTCCTTTGCAAGCTTGCTTGGTTGGCCAAAAAGGGCGTATGCGTTTTTTCCTGAATATATTCAGGAAAAAACGCATACGCCCTTTTTGGCCAAGTGCATCATTGTGGACGTTCTGCCTCTTTTCCTATGCTTTCAATGCAATTCCAGTCTAGCTCCTGAAATCGGTTTCCTGCAATTCTGCCCCGCTTTCAAGTCCTCTTGGCAGCCTTACTTCAGTCTATTTTTGGACGATAGCTGTCATTTATAACTCTGCAGGTTTGTGAGTTACAGTGCCCCTGAGCTCCTTTCTTCAACTCGCTTTCTTGTGACCTGGCCGCAACACCGCAGGATGGCTTCAGGCCCTAATCTGGTTCCGGCCCGGCATGGTGAGCCTTTGGTTAATTCCTCTTCCTGGTGGGAAATGAGAGTTAAATTTGCCCGTCCAGACACCTCCAGCTAGCCTCTCATTGGTTCTCGCTATTCCTGTTCATCTTCCGCAGAAATTGCAAACTGGGCCAAACAGGAGGTTAAAGGGACTGACTCTCCAAGTGGGGAGAGTGTTAGTAAAGCGTCTGGAAAGTTGCACCTGAGTACCAGGGGAGGAAAACTGAGACATATTTGAATACGTCTCCCGATCACATGGTTGATCATACTCTAGGTTCCACATGCATGTTTTAGCTGAAGGAAGAATACCTTAAACCTGAGTAGTTGAAACCCGTGGAATGGGTACCATGCAATATGACTTCAAAGGGTCTTCATTTGCTCACCGAACCTCTCCAATCCTATCACTGCTGCGTTTATGCCCCTGTACACATGCTTGATTCTCTTTCGGAGACATAGCAATCCATAGGTTTTAAGATACTTACTAGTCAGGTACATTCTTAGGCGTTTAATATGGGGTTTTGAGTCCATTTCGTTGAGCAAGGAGTAGCTCTTGTCTATTCCATATTTGGCTTAAGGAAGTTTATCTGTGCTCATTTCAATCTCTGGTTTTATGCAGCACCCCAACTCACCTTTCCCCTTAAGCAAGCATAAGTTGGTTTTCTAAATTTGAGACCCTGTTCTGTTTTGGAATGCAGTTCCTGTGTAGCCAAGTTTACATTCCGTGTATTAGTGATATCTTATGATGTTTCTTTTTCTGTGTGACTTATTTCAGTTAGAATCATCGTACCTGAATCCACTCATTATGCTGCTACGGGCCTGATGACATAGATTTCATTGCTGAGTGATACTGCATTGTACGTAAGTACCACAAGTTCTTTATCCATTTTTCACTTTCTGTGATATTGAACTTGTACGGTAAACGAGGTTCTTGTAAACGGAGGCGTCCCAAATTTGGGGTGGCTGTGTCTTTTTGATTTTAATTTCCCTAAGCTATAGGACCATAAGTGGAAGTGCCCTAGGCTCTGTTGCTTTGTTTTTTAGATGTTTCAGGAAACACCATACACTTCTCCCGAGTGGTTGTTGGCAATTTACATCCCGCCCATCAGCATAACAAGGCTCCCAGTTCTCCATGGCCTGTCCTGCCTTTCTGGATTTTACACTTTTTTCAGATGGCCCTTTTGACCGGGGGGAAGTGAGACTTCATTGTAGTGCAGATTTCCTTTGCAAGCTTGCTTGGTTGGCCAAAAAGGGCGTATGCGTTTTTTCCTGAATATATTCAGGAAAAAACGCATACGCCCTTTTTGGCCAAGTGCATCATTGTGGACGTTCTGCCTCTTTTCCTATGCTTTCAATGCAATTCCAGTCTACCTCCTGAAATCGGTTTCCTGCAATTCTGCCCCGCTTTCAAGTCCTCTTGGCAGCCTTACTTCAGTCTATTTTTGGTCGATAGCTGTCATTTATAACTCTGCAGGTTTGTGAATTACAGTGCCCCTGAGCTCCTTTCTTCAACTCGCTTTCTTGTGAGCTGGCCGCAACACCGCAGGATGGCTTCAGGCCCTAATCTAGTTCCGGCACGGCACGCTGAGCCTTTGGTTAATTCCTCTTCCTGGTGGGAAATGAGAGTTAAATTTGCCTGTCCAGACACCTCCAGCTAGTCTCTCATTGGTTCTCGCTATTCCTGTTCATCTTCCGCAGAAATTGCAAACTGGGCCAAACAGGAGGTTAAAGGGACTGACTCTCCAAGTGGGGAGAGTGTTAGTAAAGCGTCTGGAATGTTGCACCCGAGTACCAGGGTACGAAAACTGAGACATATTTGAACACGTCTCCCGATCGCATGGTTGATCATACTCTAGGTTCCACATGCATGTTTTAGCTGAAGGAAGAATACCTTAAACCTGGAGAGTTAAGACCCGTGTAATGGGTACCATGCAATATGACTTCAAAGGGTCTTCATTTGCTCACCGAACCTCTCCAATCCTATCACTGCTGCGTTTATGCCCCTGTACACATGCTTGATTCTCTTTCGGAGACATAGCAATACATAGGTTTTAAGATACTTACTAGTCAGGTACATTCTTAGGCGTTTAATATGCGGTGTTGAGTCCATTTCGTTGAGCAAGGAGTAGTTCTAGTCTATTCCATATTTGACTTAAGGAACTTTATCTGTGCTCATTTCAATCTCTGGTTTTATGCAGCACCCCAACTCACCTTTCCCCTTAAGCAAGCATAAGTTGGTTTTCTAAATTTGAGACCCTGTTCTGTTTTGGAATGCAGTTCCTGTGTAGCCATTTTTACATTCCGTGTATTACTGATATCTTATGATGTTACTTTTTCTGTGTGACTTATTTCAGTTAGAATCATCGTACCTGAATCCACTCATTATGCTGCTACGGGCCTGATGACATAGATTTCATTGCTGAGTGATACTGCATTGTACGTAAGTACCACAAGTTCTTTATCCATTTTTCACTTTCTGTGATATTGAACTTGTACGGTAAACGAGGTTCTTGTAAACGGAGGCGTCCCAAACTTTGGGGAGGCTGTGTCTTTTTGATTTTAATTTCCCTAAGCTATAGGACCATAAGTGGAAGTGCCCTAGGCTCTGTTGCTTTGTTTTTTAGATGTTTCAGGAAACACCATACACTTCTCCCTAGTGTCTGTTGGCAATTTACATCCCTCCCATCAGCATAACAATGCTCTCAGTTCTCAATGGCCTGTTGCCTTTCTGGATTTTACACTTTTTTCAGATGGCCCTTTTGACCGGGGGGAAGTGAGACTTCATTGTAGTGCAGATTTCCTTTGCAAGCTTGCTTGGTTGGCCAAAAAGGGCATATGCGTTTTTTCCTGAATATATTCAGGAAAAAACGCATACGCCCTTTTTGGCCAAGTGCATCATTGTGGACGTTCTGCCTCTTTTCCTATGCTTTCAATGCAATTCCAGTCTACCTCCTGAAATCGGTTTCCTGCAATTCTGCCCCGCTTTCAAGTCCTCTTGGCAGCCTTACTTCAGTCTATTTTTGGACGATAGCTGTCATTTATAACTCTGCAGGTTTGTGAATTACAGTGCCCCTGAGCTCCTTTCTTCAACTCGCTTTCTTGTGACCTGGCCGCAACACCGCAGGATGGCTTCAGGCCCTAATCTTGTTCCGGCCCGGCATGCTGAGCCTTTGGTTAATTCCTCTTCCTGGTGGGAAATGAGAGTTAAATTTGCCCGTCCAGACACCTCCAGCTAGTCTCTCATTGGTTCTCACTATTCCTGTTCATCTTCCGCAGAAATTGCAAACTGGGCCAAACAGGAGGTTAAAGGGACTGACTCTCCAAGTCGGGAGAGTGTTAGTAAAGCGTCTGGAATGTTGCACCCGAATACCAGGGGAGGAAAACTGAGACATATTTGAACACGTCTACCGATCACATGGTTGATCATACTCTAGGTTCCACATGCATGTTTTAGCTGAAGGAAGAATACCTTAAACCTGGGTAGTTGAAACCCGTGGAATGGGTACCATGCAATATGACTTCAAAGGGTCTTCATTTGCTCACCGAACCTCTCCAATCCTATCACTGCTGCGTTTATGCCCCTGTGCACATGCTTGATTCTCTTTCGGAGACATAGCAATCCATAGGTTTTAAGATACTTACAAGTCAGGTACATTCTTAGGCGTTTAATATGCGGTGTTGAGTCCATTTCGTTGAGCAAGGAGTAGCTCTTGTCTATTCCATATTTGGCTTAAGGAACTTTATCTGTGCTCATTTCAATCTCTGGTTTTATGCAGCACCCCAACTCACCTTTCCCCTTAAGCAAGCATAAGTCGGTTTTCTAAATTTGAGACCCTGTTCTGTTCTGTAATTCAGTTCCTGTGTAGCCAAGTTTACATTCCGTGTATTACTGATATCTTATGATGTTTCTTTTTCTGTGTGACTTATTTCAGTTAGAATCATCATACCTGAATCCACTCATTGTGCTGCTAAGGGCCTGATGACATAGATTTCATTGCTGAGTGATATTGCTTTGTAAGTGAATACCACAACTTCTTTATCCATTTTTCACTTTCTGCGATGTTGAACTTGTACTGTAAACGAGGTTCTTGTAAACAGAGCCGTTCCAAACTTTGGGGTGGCTGTGTCTTTTTGATTTTAATTTCCCTAAGCTATAGGACCATAAGTGGAAGTGCCCTAGGCTCTGTTGCTTTGTTTTTTAGATGTTTCAGGAAACATCATACACTTCTCCCAAGTGTCTGTTGGCAATTTACATCCCGCCCATCAGCATAACAAGGCTCCCAGTTCTCCATGGCCTGTTGCCTTTCTGGATTTTACACTTTTTTCAGATGGCCCTTTTGACCGGGGGGAAGTGAGACTTCATTGTAGTGCAGATTTCCTTTGCAAGCTTGCTTGGTTGGCCAAAAAGGGCGTATGCGTTTTTTCCTGAATATATTCAGGAAAAAACGCATACGCCCTTTTTGGCCAAGTGCATCATTGTGGACGTTCTACCTCTTTTCCTATGCTTTCAATGCAATTCCAGTCTACCTCCTGAAATCGGTTTCCTGCAATTCTGCCCCGCTTTCAAGTCCTCTTGGCAGCCTTACTTCAGTCTATTTTTGGACGATAGCTGTCATTTATAAGTCTGCAGGTTTGTGAATTACAGTGCCCCTGAGCTCCTTTCTTCAACTCGCTTTCTTGTGACCTGGCCGCAACACCGCAGGATGGCTTCAGGCCCTAATCTGGTTCCAGCCCGGCATGCTGAGCCTTTGGTTAATTCCTCTTCCTGGTGGGAAATGAGAGTTAAATTTGCCCGTCCAGACACCTCCAGCTAGCCTCTCATTGGTTCTCGCTATTCCTGTTCATCTTCCGCAGAAATTGCAAACTGGGCCAAACAGGAGGT
Source organism: Stenella coeruleoalba (assembly GCF_951394435.1). Classification (NCBI taxonomy): domain Eukaryota; kingdom Metazoa; phylum Chordata; class Mammalia; order Artiodactyla; family Delphinidae; genus Stenella; species Stenella coeruleoalba. Next base: position 1,215,092 of record NW_027645992.1, on the reverse strand, counting down.
TAAAGGGACTGACTCTCCAAGTGAGGAGAGTGTTAGTAAAGCGTCTGGAATGTTGCACCCGAGTACCAGGGGAGGAAAACTGAGACATATTTGAACACATCTCCTGATCACATGGTTGATCATACTCTAGGTTCCACATGCATGTTTTAGCTGAAGGAAGAATACCTTAAACCTGGGTAGTTGAAACCCGTGGAATGGGTACCATGCAATATGACTTCAAAGGGTCTTCATTAGCTCACCGAACCTCTCCAATCCTATCACTGCTGCGTTTATGCCCCTGTACACACGCTTGATTCTCTTTTGGAAACATAGCAATCCATAGGTTTTAAGATACTTACTAGTCAGGTAAATTCTTAGGCGTTTAATATGCGGTGTTGAGTCCATTTCGTTGAGCAAGGAGTAGCTCTTGTCTATTCCATATTTGGCTTAAGGAACTTTATCTGTGCTCATTTCAATCTCTGGTTTTATGCAGCACCCCAACTCACCTTTCCCCTTAAGCAAGCATAAGTTGGTTTTCTAAATTTGAGACCCTGTTCTGTTCTGTAATTCAGTTCCTGTGTAGCCAAGTTTCCATTCCGTGTATTACTGATATCTTATGATGTTTCTTTTTCTGTGTGACTTATTTCAGTTAGAATCATCATACCTGAATCCACTCATTGTGATGCTAAGGGCCTGATGACATAGATTTCATTGCTGAGTGATATTGCTTTGTAAGTAAATACCACAACTTCTTTATCCATATTTCAATTTCTGCGATGTTGAACTTGTACTGTAAACGAGGTTCTTGTAAACAGAGGCGTCCCAAACTTTGGGGTGGCTGTGTCTTTTTGATTTTAATTTCCCTAAGCTATAGGACCATAAGTGGCAGTGCCCTAGGCTCTGTTGCTTTGTTTTTTAGATGTTTCAGGAAACACCATACACTTCTCCCAAGTGTCTGTTGGCAATTTACATCCCGCCCATCAGCATAACAAGGCTCCCAGTTCTCAATGGCCTGTTGCCTTTCTGGATTTTACACTTTTTTCAGATGGCCCTTTTGACCGGGGGGAAGTGAGACTTCATTGTAGTGCAGATTTCCTTTGCAAGCTTGCTTGGTTGGCCAAAAAGGGCGTATGCGTTTTTTCCTGAATATATTCAGGAAAAAACGCATACGCCCTTTTTGGCCAAGTGCATCATTGTGGACGTTCTGCCTCTTTTCCTATGCTTTCAATGCAATTCCAGTCTACCTCCTGAAATCGGTTTCCTGCAATTCTGCCCCGCTTTCAAGTCCTCTTGGCAGGCTTACTTCAGTCTATTTTTGGACGATAGCTGTCATTTATAACTCTGCAGGTTTGTGAATTACAGTGCCCCTGAGCTCCTTTCTTCAACTTGCTTTCTTTTGAGCTGGCCGCAACACCGCAGGATGGCTTCAGGCCCTAATCTGATTCCGGCACGGCACGCTGAGCCTTTGGTTAATTCCTCTTCCTGGTGGGAAATGAGAGTTAAATTTGCCCGTCCAGACACCTCCAGCTAGCCTCTCATTGGTTCTCGCTATTCCTGTTCATCTTCCGCAGAAATTGCAAACTGGGCCAAACAGGAGGTTAAAGGGACTGACTCTCCAAGTGGGGAGAGTGTTAGTAAAGCGTCTGGAATGTTGCACCCGAGTACCAGGGGAGGAAAACTGAGACATATTTGAACACGTCTCCCGATCACATGGTTGATCATACTCTAGGTTCCACATGCATGTTTTAGCTGAAGGAAGAATACCTTAAACCTGGGTAGTTGAAACGCGTGGAATGGGTACCATGCAATATGACTTCAAAGGGTCTTCATTTGCTCACCGAACCTCTCCAATCCTATCACTGCTGCGTTTATGCCCCTGTACACACGCTTGATTCTCTTTTGGAGACATAGCAATCCATAGGTTTTAAGATACTTACTAGTCAGGTACATTCTTAGGGGTTTAATATGGGGTTTTGAGTCCATTTCGTTGAGCAAGGAGTAGCTCTTGTCTATTCCATATTTGGCTTAAGGAACTTTATCTGTGCTCATTTCAATCTCTGGTTTTATGCAGCAACCCAACTCACCTTTCCCCTTAAGCAAGCATAAGTTGGTTTTCTAAATTTGAGACCCTGTTCTGTTCTGGAATGCAGTTCCTGTGTAGCCAAGTTTACATTCCGTGTATTACTGATATCTTATGATGTTTCTTTTTCTGTGTGACTTACTTCAGTTAGAATCATCATACCTGAATCCACTCATTGTGCTGCTAAGGGCCTGATGACACAGATTTCATTGCTGAGTGATATTGCTTTGTAAGTAAATACCACAACTTCTTTATCCATTTTTCACTTTCTGCGATGTTGAACTTGTACTGTAAACAAGGTTCTTGTAAACAGAGCCGTTCCAAACTTTGGGGTGGCTGTGTCTTTTTGATTTTAATTTCCCTAAGCTATAGGACCATAAGTGGAAGTGCCCTAGGTTCTGTTGCTTTGTTTTTTAGATGTTTCAGGAAACACCATACACTTCTCCCGAGTGGTTGTTGGCAATTTACATCCCGCCCATCAGCATAACAAGGCTCCCAGTTCTCCATGGCCTGTCCTGCCTTTCTGGATTTTACACTTTTTTCAGATGGCCCTTTTGCCCGGGGGGAAGTGAGACTTCATTGTAGTGCAGATTTCCTTTGCAAGCTTGCTTGGTTGGCCAAAAAGGGCGTATGCGTTTTTTCCTGAATATATTCAGGAAAAAACGCATACGCCCTTTTTGGCCAAGTGCATCATTGTGGACGTTCTGCCTCTTTTCCTATGCTTTCAATGCAATTCCAGTCTACCTCCTGAAATCGGTTTCCTGCAATTCTGCCCCGCTTTCAAGTCCTCTTGGCAGCCTTACTTCAGTCTATTTTTGGACGATAGCTGTCATTTATAACTCTGCAGGTTTGTGAATTACAGTGCCCCTGAGCTCCTTTCTTCAACTCGCTTTCTTGTGACCTGGCTGCAACACCGCAGGATGTCTTCAGGCCCTAATCTGGTTCCGGTACGGCACGCTGAGCCTTTGGTTATTTCCTCTTCCTGGTGGGAAATGAGAGTTAAATTTGCCCGTCCAGACACCTCCAGCTAGCCTCTCATTGGTTCTCGCTATTCCTGTTCATCTTCCGCAGAAATTGCAAACTGGGCCAAACAGGAGGTTAAAGGGACTGACTCTCCAAGTGGGGAGAGTGTTAGTAAAGCGTCTGGAATGTTGCACCCGAGTACCAGGGGAGGAAAACTGAGACATATTTGAACACGTCTCCCGTTCACATGGTTGATCATACTTGGGTTCCACATGCATGTTTTAGCTGAAGGAAGAATACCTTAAACCTGGAGAGTTGAGACCCGTGGAATGGGTACCATGCAATATGACTTCAAAGGGTCTTCATTTGCTCACCGAACCTCTCCAATCCTATCACTGCTGCGTTTATGCCCCTGTACACACGCTTGATTCTCTTTTGGAGACATAGCAATCCATAGGTTTTAAGATACTTACTAGTCAGGTACATTCTTAGGCGTTTAATATGGGGTGTTGAGTCCATTTCGTTGAGCAAGGAGTAGATCTTGTCTATTCCATATTTGGCTTAAGGAACTTTATCTGTGCTCATTTCAATCTCTGGTTTTATGCAGCACCCCAACTCACCTTTCCCCTTAAGCAAGCATAAGTTGCTTTTCTAAATTTGAGACACTATTCTGTTCTGTAATTCAGTTCCTGTGTAGCCAAGTTTACATTCCGTGTATTACTGATATCTTATGATGTTTCTTTTTCTGTGTGACTTATTTCAGTTAGAATCATCGTACCTGAATCCACTCATTGTGCTGCTAAGGGCCTGATGACACAGATTTCATTGCTGAGTGATATTGCTTTGTAAGTAAATACCACAACTTCTTTATCCATTTTTCACTTTCTGCGATGTTGAACTTGTACTGTAAACGAGGTTCTTGTAAACAGAGCCGTTCCAAACTTTGGGGTGGCTGTGTCTTTTTGATTTTAATTTCCCTAAGCTATAGGACCATAAGTGGAAGTGCCCTAGGTTCTGTTGCTTTGTTTTTTAGATGTTTCAGGAAACACCATACACTTCTCCCGAGTGGTTGTTGGCAATTTACATCCCGCCCATCAGCATAACAAGGCTCCCAGTTCTCCATGGCCTGTCTTATCTTTCTGGATTTTACACGTTTTTCAGATGGCCCTTTTGACCGGGGGGAAGTGAGACTTCATTGTAGTGCAGATTTCCTTTGCAAGCTTGCTTGGTTGGCCAAAAAGGGCGTATGCGTTTTTTCCTGAATATATTCAGGAAAAAACGCATACGCCCTTTTTGGCCAAGTGCATCATTGTGGACGTTCTGCCTCTTTTCCTATTCTTTCAATGCAATTCCAGTCTACCTCCTGAAATCGGTTTCCTGCAATTCTGCCCCGCTTTCAAGTCCTCTTGGCAGCCTTACTTCAGTCTATTTTTGGACGATAGCTGTCATTTATAACTCTGCAGGTTTGTGAATTACAGTGCCCCTGAGCTCCTTTCTTCAACTCGCTTTCTTGTGACCTGGCCGCAACACCGCAGGATGGCTTCAGGCCCTAATCTGGTTCCGGCACGGCACGCTGAGCCTTTGGTTAATTCCTCTTCCTGGTGGGAAATGAGAGTTAAATTTGCCTGTCCAGACACCTCCAGCTAGTCTCTCATTGGTTCTCGCTATTCCTGTTCATCTTCCGCAGAAAATGCAAACTGGGCCAAACAGGAGGTTAAAGGGACTGACTCTCCAAGTCGGAAGAGTGTTAGTAAAGCGTCTGGAATGTTGCACCCGAGTACCAGGGGAGGAAAACTGAGACATATTTGAACACGTCTCCCGTTCACATGGTTGATCATACTCTAGGTTCCACATGCATGTTTTAGCTGAAGGAAGAATACCTTAAACCTGGGTACTTGAGACCCGTGGAATGGGTACCATGCAATATGACTTCAAAGGGTCTTCATTTGCTCACCGAACCTCTCCAATCCTATCACTGCTGCATTTATTCCCCTGTACACACGCTTGATTCTCTTTTGGAGACATAGCAATCCATAGGTTTTAAGATACTTACTAGTCAGGTACATTCTTAGGCGTTTAATATGGGGTGTTGAGTCCATTTCGTTGAGCAAGGAGTAGCTCTTGTCTATTCCATATTTGGCTTAAGGAACTTTATCTGTGCTCATTTCAATCTCTGGTTTTATGCAGCACCCCAACTCACCTTTCCCCTTAAGCAAGCATAAGTTGGTTTTCTAAATTTGAGACCCTGTTCTGTTCTGTAATTCAGTTCCTGTGTAGCCAAATTTCCATTCCGTGTATTACTGATATCTTATGATGTTTCTTTTTCTGTGTGACTTATTTCAGTTAGAATCATCATACCTGAATCCACTCATTGTGATGCTAAGGGCCTGATGACATAGATTTCATTGCTGAGTGATATTGCTTTGTAAGTAAATACCACAACTTCTTTATCCATTTTTCACTTTCTGCAATGTTGAACTTGTACTGTAAACGAGGTTCTTGTAAACAGAGGCGTCCCAAACTTTGGGGTGGCTGTGTCTTTTTGATTTTAATTTCCCTAAGCTATAGGACCATAAGTGGAAGTGCTCTAGGCTCTGTTGCTTTGTTTTTTAGATGTTTCAGGAAACACCATACACTTCTCCTGAGTGTCTGTTGGCAATTTACATCCCGCCCATCAGCATAACAAGGCTCCCAGTTCTCCATGGCCTGTCCTGCCTTTCTGGATTTTACACTTTTTTCAGATGGCCCTTTTGACCGGGGGGAAGTGAGACTTCATTGTAGTGCAGATTTCCTTTGCAAGCTTGCTTGGTTGGCCAAAAAGGGCGTATGCGTTTTTTCCTGAATATATTCAGGAAAAAACGCATACGCCCTTTTTGGCCAAGTGCATCATTGTGGACGTTCTGCCTCTTTTCCTATGCTTTCAATGCAATTCCAGTCTATCTCCTGAAATCGGTTTCCTGCAATTCTGCCCCGCTTTCAAGTCCTCTTGGCAGCCTTACTTCAGTCTATTTTTGGACGATAGCTGTCATTTATAACTCTGCAGGTTTGTGAATTACAGTGCCCTTGAGCTCCTTTCTTCAACTCGCTTTCTTTTGAGCTGGCCGCAACACCGCAGGATGGCTTCAGGCCCTAATCTGGTTCCGGCCCGGCATGCTGAGCCTTTGGTTAATTCCTCTTCCTGGTGGGAAATGAGAGTTAAATTTGCCCGTCCAGACACCTCCAGCTAGTCTCTCATTGGTTCTCGCTATTCCTGTTCATCTTCCGCAGAAATTGCAAACTGGGCCAAACAGGAGGTTAAAGGGACTGACTCTCCAAGTTGGGAGAGTGTTAGTAAAGCGTCTGGAATGTTGCACCCGACTACCAGGGGAGGAAAACTGAGACATATTTGAACACGTCTCCCGATCACATGGTTGATCATACTCTAGGTTCCACATGCATGTTTTAGCTGAAGGAAGAATACCTTAAACCTGGAGAGTTGAGACCCGTGTAATGGGTACCATGCAATATGACTTCAAAGGGTCTTCATTTGCTCACCGAACCTCTCCAATCCTATCACTGCTGCGTTTATGCCCCTGTACACATGCTTGATTCTCTTTCGGAGACATAGCAATCCACAGGTTTTAAGATACTTACTAGTCAGGTACATTCTTAGGCGTTTAATATGCGGTGTTGAGTCCATTTCGTTGAGCAAGGAGTAGCTCTTGTCTATTCCATATTTGGCTTAAGGAACTTTATCTGTGCTCATTTCAATCTCTGGTTTTATGCAGCACCCCAACTCACCTTTCCCCTTAAGCAAGCATAAGTTGCTTTTCTAAATTTGAGACACTGTTCTGTTCTGTAATTCAGTTCCTGTGTAGCCAAGTTTACATTCCGTGTATTAGTGATATCTTATGATGTTTCTTTTTCTGTGTGACTTATTTCAGTTAGAATCATCGTACCTGAATCCACTCATTGTGCTGCTAAGGGCCTGATGACATAGATTTCATTGCTGAGTGATATTGCTTTGTAAGTAAATACCACAACTTCTTTATCCATTTTTCACTTTCTGCGATGTTGAACTTGTACTGTAAACGAGGTTCTTGTAAACAGAGCCGTTCCAAACTTTGGGGAGGCTGTGTATTTTTGATTTTAATTTCCCTAAGCTATAGGACCATAAGTGGAAGTGCCCTAGGTTCTGTTGCTTTGTTTTTTACATGTTTCAGGAAACACCATACACTTCTCCGGAGTGGTTGTTGGCAATTTACATCCCGCCCATCAGCATAACAAGGCTCCCAGTTCTCCATGGCCTGTCTTGTCTTTCTGGATTTTACACTTTTTTCAGATGGCCCTTTTGACCGGGGGGAAGTGAGACTTCATTGTAGTGCAGATTTCCTTTGCAAGCTTGCTTGGTTGGCCAAAAAGGGCGTATGCGTTTTTTCCTGAATATATTCAGGAAAAAACGCATACGCCCTTTTTGGCCAAGTGCATCATTGTGGACGTTCTGCCTCTTTTCCTATGCTTTCAATGCAATTCCAGTCTACCTCCTGAAATCGGTTTCCTGCAATTCTGCCCCGCTTTCAAGTCCTCTTGGCAGCCTTACTTCAGTCTATTTTTGGACGATAGCTGTCATTTATAAGTCTGCAGGTTTGTGAATTACAGTGCCCCTGAGCTCCTTTCTTCAACTCGCTTTCTTGTGACCTGGCCGCAACACCGCAGGATGGCTTCAGGCCATAATCTGGTTCTGGCACGGCACGCTGAGCCTTTGGTTAATTCCTCTTCCTGGTGAGAAATGAGAGTTAAATTTGCCCGTCCAGACACCTCCAGCTAGTCTCTCATTGGTTCTCGCTATTCCTGTTCATCTTCCGCAGAAATTGCAAACTGGGCCAAACAGGAGGTTAAAGGGACTGACTCTCCAACTCGGGAGAGTGTTAGTAAAGGGTCTGGAATGTTGCACCCGAGTCCCAGGGGAGGAAAACTGAGACATATTTGAACACGTCTCCCGATCACATGGTTGATCATACTCTAGGTTCCACATGCATGTTTTAGCTGAAGGAAGAATACCTTAAACCTGGGTAGTTGAAACCCTTGTAATGCGTACCATGCAATATGACTTCAAAGGGTCTTCATTTGCTCACCGAACCTCTCCAATCCTATCACTGCTGCGTTTATGCCCCTGTACACATGCTTGATTCTCTTTTGGAGACATAGCAATCCATAGGTTTTAAGATACTTACTAGTCAGGTACATTCTTAGGCGTTTAATATGCGGTGTTGAGTCCATTTCTTTGAGCAAGGAGTAGCTCTTGTCTATTCCATATTTGACTTAAGGAACTTTATCTGTGCTCATTTCAATCTCTGGTTTTATGCAGCACCCCAACTCACCTTTACCCTTAAGCAAGCATAAGTTGGTTTTCTAAATTTGAGACCCTGTTCTGTTCTGTAATTCAGTTCCTGTGTAGCCAAGTTTACATTCCGTGTATTACTGATATCTTATGATGTTTCTTTTTCTGTGTGACTTATTTCAGTTAGAATCATCATACCTGAATCCACTCATTGTGATGCTAAGGGCCTGATGACATAGATTTCATTGCTGAGTGATATTGCTTTGTAAGTAAATACCACAACTTCTTTATCCATTTTTCACTTTCTGCGATGTTGAACTTCTACTGTAAACGAGGTTCTTGTAAACAGAGCCGTCCCAAACTTTGGGGTGGCTGTGTCCTTCTGATTTTAATTTCCCTAAGCTATAGGGCCATAAGTGGCAGTGCCCTAGGCTCTGTTGCTTTGTTTTTTAGATGTTTCAGGAAACACCATACACTTCTCCCAAGTGTCTGTTGGCAATTTACATCCCGCCCATCAGCATAACAAGGCTCCCTGTTCTCCATGGCCTGTCCTGCCTTTCTGGATTTTACACTTTTTTCAGATGGCCCTTTTGACCGGGGGGAAGTGAGACTTCATTGTAGTGCAGATTTCCTTTGCAAGCTTGCTTGGTTGGCCAAAAAGGGCGTATGCGTTTTTTCCTGAATATATTCAGGAAAAAACGCATACGCCCTTTTTGGCCAAGTGCATCATTGTGGACGTTCTGCCTCTTTTCCTATGCTTTCAATGCAATTCCAGTCTACCTCCTGAAATCGGTTTCCTGCAATTCTGCCCCGCTTTCAAGTCCTCTTGGCAGCCTTACTTCAATATATTTTTGGACGATAGCTGTCATTTATAACTCTGCAGGTTTGTGAATTACAGTGCCCCTGAGCTCCTTTCTTCAACTCGCTTTCTTTTGAGCTGGCCGCAACACCGCAGGATGTCTTCAGGCCCTAATCTGGTTCCGGTACGGCACGCTGAGCCTTTGGTTATTTCCTCTTCCTGGTGGGAAATGAGAGTTAAATTTGCCCGTCCAGTCACCTCCAGCTAGCCTCTCATTGGTTCTCGCTATTCCTGTTCATCTTCCGCAGAAATTGCAAACTGTGCCAAACAGGAGGTTAAAGGCGCTGACTCTCCAAGTGGGGAGAGTGTTAGTAAAGCGTCTGGAATGTTGCACCCGAGTACCAGGGGAGGAAAACTGAGACATATTTGAACACGTCTCCCGATCACATGGTTGATCATACTCTGGGTTCCACATGCATGTTTTATCTGAAGGAAGAATACCTAAAACCTGGGTAGTTGAAACCCGTGGAATGGGTACCATGCAATATGACTTCAAAGGGTCTTCATTTGCTCACCGAACCTCTCCAATCGTATCACTGCTGCGTTTATGCCCCTGTACACATGCTTGATTCTCTTTCGGAGACATAGCAATCCATAGGTTTTAAGATACTTACTAGTCAGGTACATTCTTAGGCGTTTAATATGCGGTGTTGAGTCCATTTCGTTGAGCAAGGAGTAGCTCTTGTCTATTCCATATTTGGCTTAAGGAACTTTATCTGTGCTCATTTCAATCTCTGGTTTTATGCAGCACCCCAACTCACCTTTCCCCTTAAGCAAGCATAAGTTGGTTTTCTAAATTTGAGACCCTGTTCTGTTTTGGAATGCAGTTCCTGTGTAGCCAAGTTTACATTCCGTGTATTAGTGATATCTTATGATGTTTCTTTTTCTGTGTGACTTATTTCAGTTAGAATCATCATACCTGAATCCACTCATTGTGATGCTAAGGGCCTGATGACACAGATTTCATTGCTGAGTGATATTGCTTTGTAAGTGAATACTACAACTTCTTTATCCATTTTTCACTTTCTGCGATGTTGAACTTATACTGTAAACGAGGTTCTTGTAAACAGAGCCGTTCCAAACATTGGGGTGGCTGTGTCTTTTTGATTTTAATTTCCCTAAGCTATAGGACCATAAGTGGAAGTGCCCTAGGCTCTGTTGCTTTGTTTTTTAGATGTTTCAGGAAACACTATACACTTCTCCCAAGTGTCTGTTGGCAATTTACATCCCGCCCATCAGCATAACAAGGCTCCCAGTTCTCAATGGCCTGTTGCCTTTCTGGATTTTACACTTTTTTCAGATGGCCCTTTTGACCGGGGGGAAGTGAGATTTCATTGTAGTGCAGATTTCCTTTGCAAGCTTGCTTGGTTGGCCAAAAAGTGCGTATGCGTTTTTTCCTGAATATATTCAGGAAAAAACGCATACGCCCTTTTTGGCCAAGTGCATCATTGTGGACGTTCTGCCTCTTTTCCTATGCTTTCAATGCAATTCCAGTCTACCTCCTGAAATCGGTTTCCTGCAATTCTGCCCCGCTTTCAAGTCCTCTTGGCAGCCTTACTTCAGTATATTTTTGGACGATAGCTGTCATTTATAACTCTGCAGGTTTGTGAATTACAGTGCCCCTGAGCTCCTTTCTTCAACTCGCTTTCTTGTGACCTGGCCGCAACACCGCAGGATGGCTTCAGGCCCTAATCTGGTTCCGGCATGGCACGCTGAGCCTTTGGTTAATTCCTCTTCCTGGTGGGAAATGAGAGTTAAATTTGCCCGTCCAGACACCTCCAGCTAGTCTCTCATTGGTTCTCGCTATTCCTGTTCATCTTCCGCAGAAATTGCAAACTGGGCCAAACAGGAGGTTAAAGGGACTGACTCTCCAAGTGGGGAGAGTGTTAGTAAAGCGTCTGGAATGTTGCACCCGAGTACCAGGGAAGGAAAACTGAGACATATTTGAACACGTCTCCCGTTCACATGGTTGATCATACTTGGGTTCCACATGCATGTTTTAGCTGAAGGAAGAATACCTTAAACCTGGAGAGTTCAGACCCGTGTAATGGGTACCATGCAATATGACTTCAAAGGGTCTTCATTTGCTCACCGAACCTCTCCAATCCTATCACTGCTGCGTTTATGCCGCTGTACACATGCTTGATTCTCTTTCGGAGACATAGCAATCCATAGGTTTTAAGATACTTACTAGTCAGGTACATTCTTAGGCGTTTAATATGCGGTGTTGAGTCCATTTCGTTGAGCAAGGAGTAGCTCTTGTCTATTCCATATTTGACTTAAGGAACTTTATCTGTGCTCATTTCAATCTCTGGTTTTATGCAGCAACCCAACTCACCTTTACCCTTAAGCAAGCATAAGTTGGTTTTCTAAATTTGAGACCCTGTTCTGTTCTGTAATTCAGTTCCTGTGTAGCCAAGTTTACATTCCGTGTATTACTGATATCTTATGATGTTTCTTTTTCTGTGTGACTTATTTCAGTTAGAATCATCATACCTGAATCCACTCATTGTGATGCTAAGGGCCTGATGACATAGATTTCATTGCTGAGTGATATTGCTTTGTAAGTAAATACCACAACTTCTTTATCCATTTTTCACTTTCTGCGATGTTGAACTTGTACTGTAAACGAGGTTCTTGTAAACAGAGCCGTCCCAAACTTTGGGGTGGCTGTGTCCTTCTGATTTTAATTTCCCTAAGCTATAGGGCCATAAGTGGCAGTGCCCTAGGCTCTGTTGCTTTGTTTTTTAGATGTTTCAGGAAACACCATACACTTCTCCCGAGTGTCTGTTGGCAACTTACATCCCGCCCATCAGCATAACAAGGCTCCCTGTTCTCCATGGCCTGTCCTGCCTTTCTGGATTTTACACTTTTTTCAGATGGCCCTTTTGACCGGGGGGAAGTGAGACTTCATTGTAGTGCAGATTTCCTTTGCAAGCTTGCTTGGTTGGCCAAAAAGGGAGTATGCGTTTTTTCCTGAATATATTCAGGAAAAAACGCATACGCCCTTTTTGGCCAAGTGCATCATTGTGGACGTTCTGCCTCTTTTCCTATGCTTTCAATGCAATTCCAGTCTACCTCCTGAAATCGGTTTCCTGCAATTCTGCCCCGCTTTCAAGTCCTCTTGGCAGCCTTACTTCAGTCTATTTTTGGACGATAGCTGTCATTTATAACTCTGCAGGTTTGTGAATTACAGTGCCCCTGAGCTCCTTTCTTCAACTCGCTTTCTTTTGAGCTGGCCGCAACACCGCAGGATGGCTTCAGGCCCTAATCTGGTTCCGGTACGGCACGCTGAGCCTTTGGTTATTTCCTCTTCCTGTTGGGAAATGAGAGTTAAATTTGCCCGTCCAGACACCTCCAGCTAGCCTCTCATTGGTTCTCGCTATTCCTGTTCATCTTCCGCAGAAATTGCAAACTGTGCCAAACAGGAGGTTAAAGGCGCTGACTCTCCAAGTGGGGAGAGTGTTAGTAAAGCGTCTGGAATGTTGCACCCGAGTACCAGGGGAGGAAAACTGAGACATATTTGAACACGTCTCCCGATCACATGGTTGATCATACTCTGGGTTCCACATGCATGTTTTAGCTGAAGGAAGAATACCTAAAACCTGGGTAGTTGAAACCCGTGGAATGGGTACCATGCAATATGACTTCAAAGGGTCTTCATTTGCTCACCGAACCTCTCCAATCCTATCACTGCTGCGTTTATGCCCCTGTACACATGCTTGATTCTCTTTCGGAGACATAGCAATCCATAGGTTTTAAGATACTTACTAGTCAGGTACATTCTTAGGCGTTTAATATGCGGTGTTGAGTCCATTTCGTTGAGCAAGGAGTAGCTCTTGTCTATTCCATATTTGGCTTAAGGAACTTTATCTGTGCTCATTTCAATCCCTGGTTTTATGCAGCAACCCAACTCACCTTTCCCCTTAAGCAAGCATAAGTTGGTTTTCTAAATTTGAGACCCTGTTCTGTTTTGGAATTCAGTTCCTGTGTAGCCAAGTTTACATTCCGTGTATTAGTGATATCTTATGATGTTTCTTTTTCTGTGTGACTTATTTCAGTTAGAATCATCATACCTGAATCCACTCATTGTGATGCTAAGGGCCTGATGACACAGATTTCATTGCTGAGTGATATTGCTTTGTAAGTAAATACCACAACTTCTTTATCCATTTTTCACTTTCTGCGATGTTGAACTTGTACTGTAAACGAGGTTCTTGTAAACAGAGCCGTTCCAAACTTTGGGGTGGCTGTGTCTTTTTGATTTTAATTTCCCTAAGCTATAGGACCATAAGTGGAAGTGCCCTAGGTTCTGTTGCTTTGTTTTTTAGATGTTTCAGGAAACACCATACACTTCTCCCGAGTGGTTGTTGGCAATTTACATCCCGCCCATCAGCATAACAAGGCTCCCAGTTCTCCATGGCCTGTCCTGCCTTTCTGGATTTTACACTTTTTTCAGATGGCCCTTTTGACCGGGGGGAAGTGAGACTTCATTGTAGTGCAGATTTCCTTTGCAAGCTTGCTTGGTTGGCCAAAAAGGGCGTATGCGTTTTTTCCTGAATATATTCAGGAAAAAACGCATACGCCCTTTTTGGCCAAGTGCATCATTGTGGACGTTCTGCCTCTTTTCCTATGCTTTCAATGCAATTCCAGTCTACCTCCTGAAATCGGTTTCCTGCAATTCTGCCCCGCTTTCAAGTCCTCTTGGCAGCCTTACTTCAGTATATTTTTGGACGATAGCTGTCATTTATAACTCTGCAGGTTTGTGAATTACAGTGCCCCTGAGCTCCTTTCTTCAACTCGCTTTCTTTTGAGCTGGCCGCAACACCGCAGGATGTCTTCAGGCCCTAATCTGGTTCTGGTACGGCACGCTGAGCCTTTGGTTATTTCCTCTTCCTGTTGGGAAATGAGAGTTAAATTTGCCCGTCCAGACACCTCCAGCTAGCCTCTCATTGGTTCTCGCTATTCCTGTTCATCTTCCGCAGAAATTGCAAACTGTGCCAAACAGGAGGTTAAAGGCGCTGACTCTCCAAGTGGGGAGAGTGTTAGTAAAGCGTCTGGAATGTTGCACCCGAGTACCAGGGGAGGAAAACTGAGACATATTTGAACACGTCTCCCGATCACATGGTTGATCATACTCTGGGTTCCACATGCATGTTTTATCTGAAGGAAGAATAACTAAAACCTGGGTAGTTGAAACCCGTGGAATGGGTACCATGCAATATGACTTCAAAGGGTCTTCATTTGCTCACCAAACCTCTCCAATCCTATCACTGCTGCGTTTATGCCCCTGTACACATGCTTGATTCTCTTTCGGAGACATAGCAATCCATAGGTTTTAAGATACTTACTAGTCAGGTACATTCTTAGGCGTTTAATATGGGGTGTTGAGTCCATTTCGTTGAGCAAGGAGTAGCTCTTGTCTATTCCATATTTGACTTAAGGAACTTTATCTGTGCTCATTTCAATCTCTGGTTTTATGCAGCACCCCAACTCACCTTTACCCTTAAGCAAGCATAAGTTGGTTTTCTAAATTTGAGACCCTGTTCTGTTCTGTAATTCAGTTCCTGTGTAGCCAAGTTTACATTCCGTGTATTACTGATATCTTATGATGTTTCTTTTTCTGTGTGACTTACTTCAGTTAGAATCATCATACCTGAATCCACTCATTGTGCTGCTAAGGGCCTGATGACACAGATTTCATTGCTGAGTGATATTGCTTTGTAAGTAAATACCACAACTTCTTTATCCATTTTTCACTTTCTGCGATGTTGAACTTGTACTGTAAACGAGGTTCTTGTAAACGGAGCCGTTCCAAACTTTGGGGTGGCTGTGTCTTTTTGATTTTAATTTCCCTAAGCTATAGGACCATAAGTGGAAGTGCCCTAGGT